>NC_140166.1:134937466-135103093 GCF_963971535.1 Notolepis coatsorum | reverse complement strand
GAGAAAAAGAGAGAGAGAGAAAGAGCAAGAGAGAGGGATTGAAGGAAATAAGTATGTTGGTAGGTTTCTCCTATCTCTCCCTGTGTATATTTCTGGCATCACGTAGATGAACCCTATGGAATCCCATGAACTGAATAATCATATTATAATAAACCCTAATTATAAGTGATGGGTGGCACAGTGGTGTAGTGGTTAACACTGTAGCCTCACAGCGAGAAGGTCCTCGGGTCCATTCCCGCTTGGGCACCAGTTTGCTGGCTTGCCAGGTACCGGTATCTCCCGGGCATTTCTGTGTGGAGTCTGCATGTTCCCCCACGTGCTTGCAAGAAAAAAGAGAAAAACCCAATGGGAAAACACGCAGAACAGATCGCTAACGTATCGCTGCTGGCGGGACAAAGCCTCATAACTCCAAAAACCCAACTTTTCAGCAGATGAAAAAAGAAAACACAGATTTGAGGGTGAATAGAGTTAGGAGGTTTAGACAGATGATCGGTTTAATGCTTTCCCATTGTTTAAACTTTGTAAAACCCACACACACATATGGAGGATGATCTACGGAGTTGATTTATATAAAAAAAAGATATTAAAAAAAATTGAGTAATGAGGTTTTGTCCCGCCAGCAGCGGTATGTGTGTTGCTGCATGACACGTAAAGACCTCTTCTTCTTCTTCTTAATTTCAACACATCACTGTGATTTGTACACATCTGTAAATTGGCCATCATTATACACTCTCTACAAGATATTTATTGGCGTACAATCGTTTACAAAACCCTCCTTGGTCTGACCCCTCCTTATTTGATACACCTGTTAAAATGATAATTTGCTCCCTATAACACCAGAGCTGCTCATCATATCTCTATAACACCAGAGCTGCTCACCATATCTCTATAACACCAGAGCTGCTCACCATATCACTATAACACCAGAGCTGCTCACCATATCTCTATAACACCAGAGCTGCTCACCATATCTCTATAACACCAGAGCTGCTCACCATATCTCTATAACACCAGAGCTGCTCACCATATCACTATAACACCAGAGCTGCTCACCATATCTCTATGACACCAGAGCTGCTCACCATATCTCTATAACACCAGAGCTGCTCACCATATCTCTACAACACCAGAGCTGCTCACCATATCTCTATAACACCAGAGCTGCTCACCATATCTCTATAACACCAGAGCTGCTCACCATATCTCTAGAACACCAAAGCTGCTCACCATATCTCTAGAACACCAGAGCTGCTCTCACCATATCTCTAGAACACCAGAGCTGCTCACCATATCTCTTGTCATAGCTTGTCACTCTGATTGTCTATTCTTCTGATATCAGGTGTTTGATCAAAGATGCCCGCTTTCTAGACTTGCACAAGGACCAATCAGCATGGGTATGGGCGGGTTAATTTTCCATTGATGGGGATTTGATTGGCTATTCTTAAATAAACTGCGGCCACAGGATTAATAACGTTAACATTAGTTCGGCCAGATAAACAAATATACTAATTAAAATGGTTGGACCTGTGAGATTTGTACTTTGTACTTTGTAGGTCTACATTTTAAATATAAGGAGTAAAAAGTATTTTGTTTTTCTGAAATGTAATTGAGTAAAAGTACAAGTATACAAACCTAATAATACTTGAGTAAAGTACAAATCCCCCAAAAACAGTACTTAAGTATTGTAATGAAGTACAATTACTCAAGTACTTTACACCCCTGCTTGAAACAAGATAAATGTTATGCACAGGAACAGGGAACACAGACATCCCCATCCCTTGGATCAGATTCCCTCTGTCAGATTCAGCTGAAAAAGGCAACACTGACTCACGCACAAACGAATCAATCAAGCCAGTGTCTCGCAGTACCTTGACCGGCACCTTATCGTCACTGCCCTGCAAAGACACAAAACCATCAGAAAGAAAAGCACCATACTCTTCCAGGCATTTCTGTCATATGGTTTTAGCAGACGGTACCGATGGCGAGGGAATTGGCCAGTAGAGCAGGTCCATTCATATCTCGCTGAATCATTAACAAAAACAGTGAATGCCTCTATTAAAGAATATAAATATCCTAATGACTGGAAGACAGCCATTGTTGTACCAGTCTATAAATCAGGAGACTCAATTATAGTGTGTAACTATAGGCCAATCAGTATCTTGCCTGTTATCTTCAAAGTTGATGAAAAATGCATTATTGAACAGCTAATCTCCCATATTAATAATAGCCTGTACACTCTGCACCCAATGCAGTTTGGCTTTCGGACCAACCACTCCACGAGACAGCCAACTGCTTCTTCCTAGAGAATATTAAACAAAAGATGGACAAAGGAGGTGTTGTCGGTGCCATATTCTTAGATTTTAAGAAGGCACTTGACACTGTTAGTCATCAGATACTCCTTTGCAAACTTGCTAACTATAATTTTTCTATTGCCACGCTGAACTGGGTGAAGTCTTGTCTTGCTGCTAGAATTCAATGCGTTAGGGTCATAGGTGAAACATCACCCTTTCTGAGCAATGCAATGGATGTGCAGGGATCCATCTTCGGGCCTCTCCTATTTAGTTTATTTATAAATGATCTTCCGTCTGTTTGCACAGAGTGTGAAGTTCAAATGTATGCCGATGACACCGTTATCTATATTCATGCAAAAACGTAAGAACTGGCGGCTGTTAAACTAAACTCTGCAATGGTGAATGTCAACAACTGGCTCACAGAGTCTCAAGTGTGTGTGTGTGTGTGTGTGAGGTGTGTGTGTGTGTGTGTGTGTGTGTGTGTGTGTGTGTGTGTGTGTGTGTGTGTGTGTGTGTGTGTGTGTGTGTGTGTGTGTGTGTGTGTGTGTGTGTGTGCGCGCGCGCGCGCGCGTGTGTGTGTGTGTGTGTGTGTGTGTGTGTGCGTGCCTGCGTGTGTAACGGAGGTCCGTGAGTATATCCACAGTCACAGAAACAGGGGTGTTGACAAGTGACTGTGGCAGTAAGCGGGCTCCGAGTTAAACTCACTTCCCCATAACAGGGTTAATAGACGCATAGGTACGGTACTTAGTGCAGCGGTCTATGTCGTCACCCATGGAGCGGGAGCTCCCCTGGTCAACTCCTCCTCGGGACATCAGATTTTAATACACAACGCAGAGGAGTCCGAACCGATCTGTCACACGTGCGTGCGTGCGTGTGTGTGTGTGAAATGTGTAGGTCCCAGTGAGAATTGCAATCAGAGTGTACTGTGTATTTACACTATCCTATTGTTGCTTTGTTGGTTAAAAAAAAGAAATAAGCTATTTAACACTAGCACAGCCATGGAGAAAATGCCACTAATTCCGTCCAGGAACGGGTCAGATGACCCGACAGCTTATATGAGAAATATGAGAAAAATAAACAGTGTAAACTATATAATTACCTCTGAATATAAAAAATGTAGGTTTGAGTGACATAAAGAAATTAAATAAAAATTTTAAATAAAATAAAATATATACTATAATTTTTTATTATAATTTTTTGGATGGAAGAGCCACACATTTACGGGCAAAGAGCCACATGCAGCTCGCAAGCCAGGGGTTGGCCACACCTGCGCTAGATGCTCGCAAAGTGCTGTGACTTTCGTCTGTTCCAACGGCCCATATGTGGAATAACGTTCTAATTACATTTTCCTGAAGTCATTTTGAAATTTCAGAAACCGTGCCAGATAAAACGGGTACTTTTAGGACTACCAGACGACCGCTCTACCTCTTGAGCCAGTGTCCCTTGCCACCCATATTCTGCCCGTCCCATGTTCAGCTCATCTTCCCATCTAGGCTTAATCTTGGACAAGTCAGTCTTCCGAGAGCCATTAGCTCACTACATTACAAAGAGATCAGTCCTTCTGGGAATAGAGGAGAGGTATCGTTTCCCAGAATTCCAGAGGGCTTTGGAGGGAAAGAGGGACACTGCGTTTCCCTTCGTTCCCTAGTGATCGTCTGGCAGCCTGGCCACACGGGGAAGCCTGCAGTTTTGAGAGTAAATAAGACGTGATAATATTATCCCTTTATTGATCACCTTGGGGGAAACCCAGGTGTCATAACAGCATGGTGGTGCAGGGGATGTGCACGCAGGGTGATAGAAAAAAGACAGGCAATAACATCTAATCTGGAGTGTGTGCATAAGGGTGTTGTGTGCAGTGAATGTACATGTAACATTGTGTGTGGATGGGGCGACAGTAGCTCGGGAGGTAGAACAGTTATCTGGTAATCCGGAGGTTCCCGGGTTTGATTCCCACTCCTCCCGGGCAGTATGTGGAAGTATCCTTGAGCAAGACACTTAACCCCTAACTGCTGGTTGCCACCGCCGTCTGTGTGTGAATGTGTGAGTGAATGGGTGAATAATTTTATATATATATAAGCTGCTATATAAATGCACCATTTACAGTAATGTTACAGTGAGTATGAAAGAAACACGATACATGGAACGACTAAACCTGAACAGAGGAACGTCAGTGGGACAGAGAGTTGGTGATTGGAGGCTGGTGGCCAGTGGCGGAAGACGTGCACAGTTCCTTTACTTAAAGGGGAACTATTTTACTATTTCTTTCACTATTTGGGCACTTTTACACAATTCCTGTGAGTCTATGGAACACCTCTGTAATATATATATTTTTTTTATTCATTGTTTTGTATTTCTAATCAAGTCCTCAAAAACAGCATTTTTCTACCTCAAGATCTCGAGCTGTTTTGAGCCTGGGCTCCTAAACCACTGCGCCGGGCCGGCCCCGCCTGAACATTAACATGCAGCGGTGTCTTTATGACATCACATATAGGGCACATTTTCAGACGACTCAGTTCAGTGAGGGTGTATATTGTCAGAGGAGAATTGGAAGAATGCGCCAATATGAGAATTTTGAGACATAGATCATATTAATATAAGTTCACATAGCTAGGAAACAATGCTAAACACTCAAAAAGGCCATTTATAAGATAGTTCCCCTTTAAGTAAAAGTAGAAATACCCAGATAAAAGTCCTCCATTCCAATTCTACTTAAGTAAAAGTAGAAAAGTATTTGCTATTGATACTTAGCTTATACTTTTTTATGTGGCCCAGTTATGCTGCTCTGATTAAAGGTTATGTTAAAGTGGTATGTGGTCCAGTTATGCTGCTCTGATTAAAGGTTATGTTAAAGTGGGATGTGGTCCAGTTATGCTGCTCTGATTAAAGGTTATGTTAAAGTGGTATGTGGTCCAGTTATGCTGCTCTGATTAAAGGTTATGTTAAAGGGGAACTATCTTATAAATGGCCTTTTTGAGTGTTTAGCATTGTTTCCTAGCTATGTGAACTTATATTAATATGATCTATGTCTCAAAATTCTCATATTGGCGCATTCTTCCAATTCTCCTCTCACAATATTCACCCTCACTGAACTGAGTCATTTGAAAATGTGATGATTTGTGATGTCAGAAAGACACCGCTGCATGATGATGGAGAGGTGCAGGATGAGCTGCACACAGTGGCTGGACCTGGACCTGGAGCCCAGGCTCAAAACGGCTTAAGATCTTGAGGTAGAAAAATGCTGTTTTTGAGGACTTGATTAGAAATACAAAACAATGAATAAAAAAAATATATATATTACAGAGGTGTTCCATAGACTCACAGGAATTGTTTAAAAGTGCCCAAATAGTGAAAGAAATAGTAAAATAGTTCCCCTTTAAAGTGGTGTGTGGTCCAGTTGTGCTGCTCTGATTATGTCCTCTTGAAGTTGACAGGCTTCACATGTGAAAGTACATAATCTTCATATAATTTGTTCCAATCTTGTTCTTCAACGTAACTAACTGATGGGTTCAGATAAATGTAGTAGAGTAAAAAGTACAATATTTCCCTTGAAAAGTAGTGAAGTAAAGGTACAAAGTTCCCTACAATTTAAATACTCAAGTAAAGTACAAGTAGGTTATAATTGTACTTAACCTCTTAACATTCAGCGGCCCATAATCACAGATGAAATATCCGGCAAGCGTCATTTGAGTAGCCGTTCCGAAGAGTGACCACGTCCAGTTGTAAACGGTCCTGAACTGACCAGTCACAGATGAAAATTATTGACCACCGTTGTAGCCAAAGAGTGTCAGCTCCGAAAGCGATCCCAGACGAGCGCTGATTGCAACAAGAAGGGGGCAGAAGAAGACCAACAAGTTCTTTGTTTTGACTCGCGCGTCTGAATTAATGGAAGCAGATGGCAATTTTTTCTTTAAGAGAAAAAAAGAGAAAAATAAATGTTTGATGTTTTACTCAAAACTGTACTCCTGAATTATTTGATCGTTCAGGGCCTTTTTAAATCTCCCCTGAGAGGTACACAACTTCAACCCGTCACTAAGACTATTCCACAATTTAACTCCCAAAATTAAAACACATCTAGCTTTTACATTAGTTCTTACCTTTTTATGTTTTAAGAATACACAACCCTTAAATTATACTTTCCTTCTCTTGGTTGAAAGAGACATTGAATACAGGCTGGTAGGTTCTTACTCTTAGCACGAAAAATGATCTCCAAGGTTTTTATGTAAACCATATCTACAAATGTTTATGTGCAGGACTTTATGAATAATTAATTTGTCGATTCAAGGTAACTAGCTTTATGTATGATTCTAATAGCTCTTTTCTGTAGTTTAATAATAGGATCTATATTTGTTTTATAAACATTCCCCCAGACCTCAACACAATATGACATGTATGGCACCACAAGTGAAAAATACAATATATGCAAACATTTCTGGTTTAACAGCTCCCTGCTCACATTACAAAAACCTTTGTAAAACACACATTTTCCGTGGGATTTTTATAAACTTTGGACCTGTATGACTATAAGACTTCAGGCTATGGAACCATTCTGTATCTCTCAGCTCCTATCTCTCAGCTGGAACCCTAAAACAGGCATCTGGCAACAAGTCAACACAAAAGGAGCAAATATTTTATTTCAGTGTTCAAACCTCTGTTTCTCTATTATATTAGCACTCAAAGTAATTTTTATTTATTGTGTAAATAAATACAAAGAGACCAGATTCATGCATGTGCTATAAGTATAAAGTATAATAAATCGCAAATTACTTTGGGTATGCAATCGACAGGCGTTTTATGCTAAATGTGCCCGACTGTTAAGGGGTTAAGTACAGTACTTGAGTAAAAATATACTTCCACCTCAGCCGCTGACAGAGAGAGGGGGGGGGGGGGCGTGAGGAGCAGACAGCGACAGGAGACTCCATGGAAGTGGGCAGACGCCGGTGCCGGAGACGTGAGGAGTGAAGAGTGAGGAGTGAGACGTGAGGAGTGAGGCGTGAGGGTTGTGACAGCGGCAGGTGAGAATGTATTTAATTTCTCCCATAAAAAGCGCCTCCTTGACAGCCAGCGTACGTCCATATGGACCAGGTGGGTGTGTTCCTCTCGCAGGGGATCAAAAAGGCGGTCGCCGGGGGCCTCTGCTCCCCTTCAGGGGGCACTCCTTCCGCTGCCACCGCTGCCTTTCTACGAATAGAACTGTGATTCATCACAACATCTTCACCAGCTGCCTCTTTGCCGGCTGCCTCAAACAAAAGTTAATTTTTTTTAACCCTCCAGTCACCCTTCAAAAAACCCACTACTTGTCTCCCTATAGTGACCGAAACTGCGATCTCAGTAAAACATATCTTTTTCATGTATTGTTCAATTTTGTTTTCATGAATATCATTATTAACTTCAGTCCTCACCATACATATAGAATATTTATTCATTTTCAGGATTTTAACCATTTCTTAAATTAGGGTTAGGGTTAGGGTTCTGTATCATAGTGGATCCGCTCGACATCACTCATGCACTATCCCCGCATGTGCACGCGCACTGAATAAAATTCCACAATGTACCTTTATCCCAGTATTCGTCTGACCACACCCCTCGTTAGCTTACCTTCATAAGCAGGTGTGTGGTCACCTGCTCTCCTCCTTCTCGCTTTCACCACAAGGAAGTGCCTTCGGTAGATCCCCCTTGACGTGTTGTTAGTTGAAAAGAGTTGTGATGTGTTTACATTGTGCTTAGTTTTTTCTTCTCTCATAACTGTTCAAAGGAAAAAGCGAAGTCATAATGTCTACTTCGGAGAGTAGACCCACTCTTCACCAGCGGTTCTCCATTCCCGCCTCCGTCGTGCGTTCTGGTGCGGGGTTGCTGCCACTTTCGTGGTTGCCGACCCAGCCCAGGAGGCAGCCGATGGATAGTTTGCCTCTCCGAGGAGCCGAGACGTCGGTGCCGTCGCTCCGGCGATGGCATGATCTCGACTCTGGTTCCTCTGGTTCCAGGGAATCGTCCGTTGTTGAACGGACGGTTCTTTTGGTTCCGGAGGATTTGCGACGCAAGCTTTTCGCGTCTGCCCGTTCACGTCGCAAGATGGTGGCATGCAGGCACGAACGGCCTGGGTTTGGGGAATTGCTGGAGACCAGCGAGGATGCGTCGGGCTCTGCTTGTCCGATGGAAACTGAGGATATGATGGAAGAGTCAGACGGATTCTTGTTTGAAGGTCCTGTGGAGGCGAGTATCCCTCCTATCCAGGAAACACCGGAGGGGGGAGAAATGTCTCCTTGGGGCGCCTTGTTTGAGGATGTCGAGGAACCACCTCGGCCTCTTCAGCAGGATGCCCTGCTATCAGCCACATCAGACTGTGGCTCCTCAATGGGTCGAAGCCTGCTGCATGTGAGGGATGCGGGTTCGGTGGAGGAAAGTCAGCAGGGGGAACTGCGGGCTTTGTTTCCCGAGCTCATGGCGGTAGCTGCCGCTGCAAACGGCGTGGCGCTGCCGCAGCCATTGCCTGCTCCTGCCCCCGATGATCTCATAGGTCATCTCTGGCAGAGTCGCCCGGTGAGAGGGGTGGACGTTGTCTATCCATTTTTCCCCTCAATGGGGGCCTATGTTCGTCAGGGCGAGGCGGTGTCTCACATCATGGGACTTACCCCCGCCTACGTACCAGTTACGCGGGTGTCGGGGTTGGTCAAAGGTATGAGAGAGGGCGTGCCACGGCTTGATAGGCCGATGGCCGCTCTCCTCTGTCCGGATGTGGTGTGGGAACCATTATGCAAGCCGGTTCTCCATGGAAGATCGGCTAGGCGATTGGCATATTGGGGTGACCAGTCATTTATCGCTGGTACACAATCGCTGGCTGCGGCTTCTAACATCGCCCACCTGGCTAGATTTGTATCGAGGATAATGACGGGCGGTACAGGTCTGACCGAGGTAAAATGCGATCAGATCACCCAGGCGGTAGGAGCTGTCCTGCATCTTACCCAGGTGCAGGCCATAGCCTCGGGGAAGACGCGCGCCCTGGCCACCCTGACCCAGCGCCACCTTTGGCTGGAGCAGGCTTGAGTGCCGGAGAAGAAGAGAACCCCTCTTCTGACGGCCAGCCTCTCCGATGCTGGATTATTCGGGAAGGCCCTGCAGCTGATGACCTCAACGTGCAGAGAGATGGCAGAGGAGAGATCCGTTCTCCAACCCCATTTTCCGCCTCCCGTCCTTGCCGGTGGAGTCAGAAGGCTTCCACGACGTTGAGCTCCCTCCGCCGTGCCTACCACTGCCTCCGCCGCCGCTGCTGGCCCCTCCAAGAAGGCCAGGAGGAGAGACGGCGCTTCTGCTGCCGCCGGCCCATCCACGACCGGAGGAGACGGTAGGGAACGTCGAGACCAGCAGACAGTTACCTACCGTCCCTCCGGGGCTCCTCGGGGTGGCAAAACTCGAGCGGCGCGAGGTAGCAGACGCCGCTAAAGTGACTTTTCCCTCTGTGTCCCCTCTCATCTACACCCTCCCCGGCCCCTCATGATTGTGTTTTTTTGTGCCATGAAAATAAAAAGTTCCCTGATAAAAGGGGAACTATATTATTGGCCAAACAAACTGTGTGTTTCTTCAACAAATCATATGATGGGGTTGCGTAAATGTGAATCTGCATTATTACATTGAGAGATGAGTCATGTTGTGTTACGAGATTAAGCAAGGTCTGCAAGCATACACTCAGTCATAGGAGGTTCTATTAGCCTGACGCTCCACATGCAGGTAGAAACTGGTGGTATATTCCATTGCTTAAACAAAGTAAATGTGTTCCACAACGCTGTTGTGTTAGTTGCAGTAATACTCGTACACACACGTTCCACGGCCTGGCCGTTACTCTCTGTCAGCGTTTGCTATGTACGACATAGAAAGCAGGTGTAGGATTCACACACACACGACTTGTTTTGTTATAAATCCTGTTCACATTCTGTGGGTAGCGGGCATTGTATTAGCTTATGCTATACATTAGCATTCTACCGAAGGTCTCAAAATGCTACAGTTGTTATTGTGTGTAGGGGAAAAGGGTTTTTGTGAGGGGGTGTCGAATAAACCCCTCCTTTCCACTTGGTTGGTTTAGGAGATTTTTTCTCATTCTGCTGAGCCAGTCAGGGCCGAGCCGTTCAAACGTCTTGGCAGGGAGGGGGTTATAAACAGGAGCCGTGTACAGGGTTTCCCCCCGTCATAGCAACGTTGCTATGGCGACGGCTTCCGTGAGTTATGATCTTTACGTAAGGTTTGTGGTGTTAAAGTGTCGAGTTAGAGCGTAGGGCTTACGGGTCTGCTACGCTCGATTTATGTGTACTCAGTTGGTCACGTGACTCACAGTTGACATGTCTTTTTCATAACTACGACTCATGTGGGAAGGCTTCTGGGAAAGTTCGGTCTATACTCTCTGACTAAAGGAGTGACTGGATGTAAACATATAAACAGTTTTTTACTCCCAGCTGTGTAGTTGGGTTCATACGGTTGATGCTTCTTCTTTATTATTATAAAGCGTTGGAGTTGGTTGCATCCCGCCCCTCTTGTCGTTCCCCTGGGCGCCTTGGGGATTCAATAAAAAGGTCTAAATAGCCTATTATTGATGTGGATATACCCGACGCACACATAGTGCTAGCTCGGGATGTTCTGCTGGACATTAAGCAACTGACTGGCGCGCCTTGGTTGCTTGGGGTTAAAACAGTGTTTTTATAAAGCAATTGGGATGGGGGTTTTCCTCTTCCGACGACCTGTGTGGTTGTCGACGGATTCTCATTCATATCAGGGGATGATAACGGAATGGATCTGAACATACGTAGAAGGGTCTCACGCCCTGAGGGTGGGCCACCGGGCGCGGTTCGCACCGAACGTCTGGGTGGCGCCTTCTTTTCATGTTTAAGATCAACACGCATATCTGCCCCTTCTCCTGGAGTTGGCATGTCGGCGTGGTTAGGGAACGGGACTGGTTCTGGTCACGCTGGTCCGGACTCCAGGCTCGGGTTAACAGCCTGTTGCCTGGTTTTCCCCGGTGCGCTGCCTGCTTCCGTTGGTTAACCTTTTTGTGTGCTTACGGCCATGCTGACTGCCTGTTCTGCAGGGTCAGTGTGCCAGGCGGTGTACTATTGGGGGGACAGGGCCCGCTCGGCTGAGGGGCCTTTGTCCGAATACGCTGGCGATGTGGGGGGCGGGGTCACTAAGTGCACACCTGGTGGGGTCTTGATGCTGGCATCATGGACTTCTCCGGGCCCCCGTTCCAGGGGGTCCAGTCCCTTTGGTGGGTCTGGGCCTTCCTTCGCGCTCCGCTGCTACGGCCTTGCCACGGGGTTGGGTTTGCCCTTGACCCCGTGTTTCTGGGGGCAGTAACGAGGTTGTTCCCTCCGTTCGTTCCCGGGTGGCATGCGGGTTGTGCGTGTGTGTAGTCGTGGGGTCAGGCCACGGTCTGCTCACCCTGTGCGTTGAGTTGCTTGAGTGCCTCTTCGCACGGTCGGGTCCGTCGCCCTCCCGGGAAACCTCTAATAGGGGGGGTGCCCTCCATTAGGTGGGGTCGGGGGGGCTCGGCCCTCCCTGTTCTGATGGTTGTGGGGGGCTTTCAGCGGGGTGTATTTGTCGGCCGGTGGCTCCGCTCGGCCTCCCTTTGTGCATGAGTGATGCCGAGCGGATCCACTATGATACAGAACGATAGGTTATGACTATAACCAAGTTCTGTCAATAGTGGTGACGCTCGGCATCCGACGCCGCTGCAGCCCTTGATCTCACCTTGTGGTGAAAGCTTGGGAAGGAGGAGAGCAGGTGACCACACACCTGCTTATGAAGGTAAGCTAACGAGGGGTGTGGTCAGACGAATACTGGGATAAAGGTACATTGTGGAATTTTATTCAGTGCGCGTGCACATGCGGGGATAGTGCATGAGTGATGCCGAGCGTCACCACTATTGACAGAACTTGGTTATAGTCATAACCTATCGTTAAGTTTAGGGTTATGGTTAGGGTTAGGTTTTTTTTTTGGGTTACAGAAAATTATCATTAAAGTGCTATCTGTTGCAGCTGCACTGTTCTCCATGAAAATACCTTTTCTCAAAATCTGAAAATCATTATTTAATAAAACACAGAAAAGAATCACCAAGTTACTCTGGATAAAAAAAAACTTTACAGACAACATTGAGACAAAGCTTCCTGACACATCTCCATCCAAACTCTTGGAAGAACTCTTTGAAATCTCATCTGATACCACCTAGAGAGCTAGTTTCAGAGTGTGGTGCTGAGTACCAAGTATCTCATCTCATGGCCTACCAAGTATCTCATGATGCAGCAGTTAAGGTGTTGATACCATTCAGCACCACATACAGTATCTGTGTGAAGCTGTGACAGCTCTGAAAACAAAATATAGGGCCAATTTGAAAGGTCACGATATTGGTGTTATTTCAATACATTTAAACATGGCCCATTTCATGACTATTTTGTTGGGGCGAGGGGGGGGGGGGGGGGGGGGGCCCAAAATATTATAAAAGGGGGGCCTGACAGAAAAAGTTTGAGAAGCACTGGCATACACCATGGTCACGAACAGACAACAGAAACCATGTCTCACATACTCAATGGCTGTCATGCATACAAAGGGCTCTACATTTGTAGGCATGATAGGATCGTGGATCTAATTGCAGACAGTGTCAGTTCCACACTCGGGTCACCTGCAACATATAAGCTGTATAAGCACACCAGTGTGAAGCCATATATGCTCATTCTGTGTAGGGACAATTCACTGTTCTCTGATATTTCAGCAAACACCCCCGATGTTGTTGTTGTTAATGAGAATAACAGAGTGGTTCTCATCCTAGAGGTTGGTTGCACGTTTGACTACAGTCTAGAGGAAGCCTTTACAACCAAAATGTTAAAATATCAACTGTTAGACCATACCATATCTAGGGATGGGTACCTTTCACATTTGAACCGATACCGGTACCTGTGAATTGATACCGGTACCGGTACCCAACGATACCTTTTTTCGGTACTTTAGTCTCTAAAAAAATTGTCTACCTACACTGTAAAAAAAAAATCGGTAGAAAAACGGTAAAAGTCTGGCAGTTTGGGGACATTGAATTAGTGTAAAATTTACATTGAAATACCCTAATTAAAATAAAGTGGAAAAGCAATAAATTTACAGATAATTCTGTTTATTATTTGAGAACCCGAGAACAGAGAATCACTGTTAATTGACAGGTTAGGTTCAGCAGTGAAACACTGTTATTTTACAGGTTTTTTCCTACATTATTATGATCAAACACCTTCAATAAAGTGACAGAACTTAAAGTTCAGCAGTGAAACACTGTTATTTCACAAGTTTTCCCTACATTTACGATGAAACTCCTTCAATTAAGTGACATAACTCAAAGTTCAGCAGTGAAACACTGTTATTTCACAGGTCTTTCCTAAATTATTACGATCAAACTCCTTCAATAAAGTGACAGAACTTAAAGTTCAGCAGTGAAACACTGTTATTTCACAGGTTTTTCCTAAATTATTATGATCAAACTCCTTCAATAAAGTGACAGAACTTAAAGTTCAGCAGTGAAACACTGTTATTTTACATGTTTTCCCAGAATTATTACAATCAAATTCCTTCAATAAAGTGACAGAACTTAAAGTTCAGCAGTGAAACACTGTTATTTTACATGTTTTCCCAGAATTATTACAATCAAACTCCTTCAATTAAGTGACAGAACTCAAAGTTCAGCAGTGAAACACTGTTATTTTACATGTTTTCCCAGAATTATTACAATCAAACTCCTTCAATTAAGTGACAGAACTCAAAGTTCAGCAGTGAAACACTGTTATTTTACATGTTTTCCCATAATTATTACAATCAAACTCCTTCAATTAAGTGACAGAACTCAAAGTTCAGCAGTGAAACACTGTTATTCTACATGTTTTCCCATAATTATTACAATCAAACTCCTTCAATTAAGTGACAGAACTCAAAGTTCAGCAGTGAAACACTGTTATTTTACATGTTTTCCCATAATTATTACAATCAAACTCCTTCAATTAAGTGACAGAACTCAAAGTTCAGCAGTGAAACACTGTTATTTTACATGTTTTCCCAGAATTATTACAATCAAACTCCTTCAATTAAGTGACAGAACTCAAAGTTCAGCAGTGAAACACTGTTATTTTACATGTTTTCCCATAATTATTACAATCAAACTCCTTCAATTAAGTGACAGAACTCAAAGTTCAGCAGTGAAACACTGTTATTCTACATGTTTTCCCATAATTATTACAATCAAACTCCTTCAATTAAGTGACAGAACTCAAAGTTCAGCAGTGAAACACTGTTATTTTACATGTTTTCCCATAATTATTACAATCAAACTCCTTCAATTAAGTGACAGAACTCAAAGTTCAGCAGTGAAACACTGTTATTTCACAGGTTTTTCCTCAATTATTACGATCAAACTCCTTCAATAAAGTGACAGAACTTAAAGTTCAGCAGTGAAACACTGTTATTTTACAGGTTTTCCCATAATTATTACAATCAAACTCCTTCAATTAAGTGACAGAACTTAAAGTTCAGCAGTGAAACACTGTTATTTCACAGGTTTTTCCTCAATTATTACAATCAAACTCCTTCAATAAAGTGACAGAACTCAAAGTTCAGCAGAGAAACACTTTTATTGTACAGATTGTTAGAAACAAAAAGCTTCAAGTGTTAACAAACGATCAGGATTGTAAAACTGCTTTATTTTGGAAGCAAGTGTGCTGTATAAAACAGATTCAAATGATTTAAAACTTTAGCTTGCAGTGTTTGTTCAAATATAATGTTTAAATACAGTATGTAAAGTTAAAAACCTATAGAAGTACAATCTAAACACTATTTATGGATCAATATGCATGGCAGCTGCCACCATTGGTGTGTGAATGTGTGTGAATAGGTGAATGAGAGGCCATACGCGCTTTGGATAAAAGCGCTATTGCTATATAAGTGCAGTCCATTGAACATAACATAATGGCCAAGTAGTAAATTAAACTTTATGTCCACAATTCTGAACTATCCCTTCAATGTCATCAGATGATTTCAACTTTTAAAAGCGGAGAAAGCAACATATTGTGCTGTTGAACCGAGGGGGTTGTGGTCAGGTCTACAGTTTTTTAGCTTTACCATTTCAGTTTTATATTGTTTTCCACAATATTCTCCCGACCCCTGGGGGCTCCATAATATATGTGAACATTATACTGTTTAATTCAGAATCCCAACTATACAGTGTATTACTAAGTAAAAATCAAAACATACCACACCACAAAAGGTCAATGAATCAGTGGCACAAGTGAAGAGCAGATAAGGAACAATCCTCCAGATTGGCAGTAATCAGCTGGATCCTTGGTGCATGGTGCATCTGGGAAAATGAAAAAAAAGGACACTATGATTCACTGGAAAGTCCGGGACTGTACATTAGGAGGGGGTGGGTGGTAGGAAAAAAGATATATACGGTGGGGAGGAGACTGTCTACAGATACACCTGTGTGATGTTGCTACGGAGTTAAGCTAATAAACGTATACTATACTCACAACCACAGCAGGGGACACAACTATTTTGTTACCCTGCCATGTGGCGGACAGACCTCGCAAATGTCACTCGCCCAATAGCCTCCAGCTGCAACCACTCGAGTCCCTGAGTGATGACTGCTTGGCGCCGCCTCGGTAGAAAAAATTCCCTTTTCATGATATTTGGCGCCTCTGATTGGCTCAATTTTGTTTCAATCTGTATGCATCTACAAATCATATTATACCAGGTAGTCAATTCCGTTAGACTGCGAATCAAATTGACGGATCTCCCCAATCAAATTGACGGAAATCCGTCTTGAGACGGAACACTTTAATGCCTGCATTCAACATCGATTATCTATTGTTCAGGATGTAGGAACGTTATACTTTTTCATTCATACAAAAATACCTTCTAGAATATAAGTATGTTTTATCATTTCCTGTAGTAATTCCTAGAACGTGAGTTATAGACCTAAATGCATCGATTGCCGTTTATTCCCTAGACACGCTATATTAAAAAATTCAACTGTATATGATCGTATACGTTATGCGTCATCATGCACGGAGGAAAGGGGGGGGGGGCGGCGTTTATAATTACGTGATCGTCAGTAAATGCTTTATGTAGTATGGGTGATATATTGATCAGATGGTTTGCAGTGAAATGAATAAATTGGGCTGAAAATAACCAGGGTTTAGCCCAGTCAGATTTAAGGCTTTAAGACTTTTTAATGCCAATCAGAATTAAATTTAATACCAATTTCACGATAACAAAATGGCAAAAATCATGGGTACTCTCAGTACTCATTCAAGGGTACTACGACTATGCCTGCACCTCATGGTACCAAAGCACCTCAAAGGCACTAAAAACAAGATTACAAACATCACAAAACAAACTGGTCAGACTACTGCTTAACCTCACTCCTAAAACCCACTTTACCCCTGCCCACATTCAAAACCGCTCTTAAAGAGCACCTACGGGAGACTGCAATTCGAAACTGGCCACCGTAAATGTCCACCCCCCCCCCCCCTCCTCCTAATGTACAGTCTCATCCCCATCATATATATATAATATTTTCTGTTAGGATCTCTGGGTAACAGTACTGTATATTATTTGCATATCGTATATGTCACAAATGTAACAGTACTACAGTATATACCTGTATGTCATGTATGTCCCTATGCCATAAATGTCATGATGTCATGTATGTTTTTACTGTATTTATTTCTGTATATGTTCGGACAGAGATACGGGATGGTTTGAAAGCTCGGCGTTGCTAATAAATATTTTTAATATTTTTTTATAAACTGCTCAAAGCGGCATTATTTCCGCCGTTGGGTGATCACAGCGCCTGCGCACCATCCCGTATCTCTGTCCGAAACCCTCGTGCAACTGTGAGCACATTTGTAATGTCTCTGTGATACTTGTATAACGAACGGTTCGGCCAGAACCAGTCCTTCAGGGTAAATCTAGGTTGGTTTCCCATTGAGGAGCAAGTGACTGTGGATTCACTCGGTGCAGCACAGTCACGAAAGGGGCTATGGACCCTGATGTAAACAAGACAAACGTCTTTCTCTGGTCTGCATCACCTTAACAATTGTGTGTATTGAACCGTACTGTATTGTACCCATTCTGCAATCTGTTAAATAAAGTTTTCATTCATTCATTCAGCCAGCCGCCGCGCTCACTGGGGCTATTGATAGCGTCAATTAATTGTTGTTGTTGTTGGTACTGCCGCTGCGGATGTGAACGGGGCCGGAGGGGCTTTGGGAGGATGGGAAAGTTATTATTATTATTATTATTATAATAGTAATTGGCTATCATACGTGCCTAGCTAGCGTTAGCTAAAAGAGCCCTCGCAGTGAAGTTATTATTATTATAGCTATCATACTGCAATATAAACTGAGTTTTATAGTGAAAAGAGCAGCTTTATTTTGGTCAAGATTGAAGGCTCTATATTGCAGGAAATTGCACATACAGGTGTTCATTAAATGTAAAAAAAATAAAATAAAAAAAAAGAATAAAAAAGAATCTTGCACCCCCACTTTCAACTATAACTAGGCGGCCATGGGTGTATATATGAATTTTGAATGCCATGGCGAAAAAATTCAATATTGATCTCAATAACGCTGTACAGCGAGATCCAATAGGGTCCAGCTGCAGACTCGGAGCCTCGGTCCAGATTGGAACTTCCGCCCTGCCACAGGACTATTACTCCTGTGACAGGGCAATGCGCTGATTGGCGGAAAGTACGGAAGTATCTCGAAGTACGTCTGACGTATCTCGAATTATGTCTGACGTTTCTCTACGTTAGCGAACATTAAACGTTGTATTCATAAAATAATATAAATTCAGCAGCATGGGGAGGGCCGGGGGGAGGGGAGGTACAGGTAGTAGAAGACATAGAGGTACAGGTCACATAATTATAGTACAGTGGAGAAGTAAAAATAGAATAAAAAGGCAGTGGAAACAATATACAATATTATTAACTCTAATAATAACACGCCTCGCAGGCTCATTATAATACGAGAGCCGTGGGTCTGCATTGTATAGAGCGGATCCCCCGGCCGTATTCAAGCGCTGGAGCGCTTTGCCATGGATAAAACTGTATTAATATAGTAGTAATAATAGTAGTTGGCTAGTTGCGCGCTTCTGGCCACCTCCCGCAGTGCGCGCATACACACATACTGTCTGTAGCCTATACAGTACGTGCAAAATTAGTTGTCAAGAGCCAATCGCACAGGTTGCCTCATCTCATCTGGCTCTGCAAATAGATCTAGAGTCTGAATATCATATATAGCCTGCTGATGATCTCTCTCAAATCCATTCTGAGAACGGAATGCAGTGCCTGCGACGCGGGTCTTGATTGATTGATTGATTGATTGATTGATTGAAAATTGTATTAACAGATCATGCTGGACCTACAAAAGGCCTTTGACACTGTCAATCACTCCATTCTTGATTGAACATTTTATTAACAGATTGCAGAATGGGTACAGTACAGTACAGCTCAATACACACAATTGTTAAGGGGATGCAGACCAGAGAAAGACTTTCGCCTTGGGGGGGGGGGGGGGTCGGGTAGGAGGGGTGGGTGGGTGGGGGACACTGTGCAACTGTACAAGCAAAACTGTACATTGGAATATTGACAAAACCATACTTGGTCATTTACTGTACATTGGAGGGGGTTGGGTTACAACACAGGAGCAGAGTATAAACAACAGTACAGGAATGAGAAACAGTACTGTACTGTTTTGTAGGTCCAGCATGATCTGTTAATACAATTTTCAATCAATCAATCAATCAATCAATCAATCAATCAATCAAGACCCTCGTCGCGGGCACTGCATTCCGTTCTCAGAATGGATTTGAGACGAGAGAGAGAGAGAGAGAGAGAGAGAGAGATCATCAGAAGGCTATATATGATATTCAGACTCTAGATCTATTTGCAGAGCCAGATGAGATGAGGCAACCTGTGCGATTGGCTCTTGACAACTAATTTTGCACGTACTGTATAGGCTACAGACAGTATGTGTGTATGCGCGCACTGCGGGAGGTGGCCAGAAGCGCGCAACTAGCCAACTACTATTATTACTACTATATTAATACAGTTTGATCCATCGCAAAGCGCTCCAGCGCTTGAATACGGCCGGGGGATCCGCTCTATACAATGCAGACCCACGGCTCTCGTATTATAATGAGCCCGCGAGGCGTGTTATTATTAGAGTTAATAATATTGTATATTGTTTCCACTGCCTTTTTATTCTATTTTTACTTCTCCACTGTACTATAATTATGTGACCTGTACCTCTATGTCTTCTACTACCTGTACCTCCCCTCCCCCCGGCCCTCCCCATGCTGCTGAATTTATATTATTTTATGAATACAACGTTTAATGTTCGCTAACGTAGAGAAACGTCAGACGTAATTCGAGATACGTCAGACGTACTTCGAGATACTTCCGTACTTTCCGCCAATCAGCGCATTGCCCTGTCACAGGAGTAATAGTCCTGTGGCAGGGCGGAAGTTCCAATCTGGACCGAGGCTCCGAGCGGAAGTTCCAATCTGGACCGAGGCTCCGAGTCTGCAGCTCGACCCTACTTGCGAGATCTGGCGGTCAAAGCATGGCGGGCAATAACCCTTTACAGCGTGGATGTGTTAATAATGATTTGAAGATGTTTACACTTTTTTTTACAACCCTACTGTTCTCCCAAGAATTAAATAAAGGTTTGATGATGATGACATGTCCTAGAAGAGAGATATAGATAGAGTGGGTGTGTTTGTGTTTGTACATGGAAGTTATACTCACATCAGCTTAAGGGAGATGCCATCCATGTCAATTCAGCATAGGATGATTCAGATGGCCTTGTGGTCAGCAGGGTCCCCCTCTGGCTGCTGGCCTCTGGTAGAGGTGTAGATCACCAGTGTCATCCCTCTGAGAACACAATTAGACTTTAGACAGTGGCTTGCGAGCACGATGAGCCTCATTTCTTTATTTTGTGATTGCTCTATCTATCTGATCTTATTACAAAATACTTGCCTCCTAGATCACTAAATGCGGGGCTCCTATCCTATTGAACATATTTTACTTTGTGTGTTTATTTTAACAATAATTTGTGATGCCATCACATAAACTGGCATTTAAAGGGTCAAATTTCAAAAAGAGAGAGAGAGAGAGAGAGAGAGAGAGAGAGAGAGAGAGAGATAGAGATTAAGTACATTTGCTGAAATACAGTTGTTCTTAATTTTCTCACTTGCTATGTGAGAATGTTAGTTATTATGTTCTCAATGCCCTTGCATTGTATGAGTTGTGTGGACGCGTTTGCTAGTTCTAGTGCTATCCCTTTGTACATTGTGGCTGTGTCTGACAAAAGTTAACAATAAATAATGGTATTAGGAATACATTTGCCTCCTGCGTGAACTGTGCATAGCTGAATAGACTGTATTTTAACACCGGTCATATGGTGGTACTTGGAGAGCCAGCTACATTCTCAGGTGGTACTTGGTGTAAAAAGTTTGAGAACCACTGATCTATCATGTATAAAATTCAACTCACAATTCTACATGGGCTTCAGGTGGTGGTCTGCGTCTTCAGGTGGTGACATACTTCCCGCAACTGGCGAAGAATCTCTGAAATATTGGATTGTTTGACAGTGACACACAACAGAATATTATTTTATGCCTGAATTTCCCCAAAATGGCTAATTGGACAGCACTTCTCCACCATCAGTGGCTATACGTGTCAGATAGGTGCAGATAGGAGAATCTGTCTGAATGACAAAGAAATCGCTTAACTCTCCCTCCCTCGGCCGCTATTGGCGCGACGGTGTAGCGGTCATTCCTATATGGCTATGACTATGAGCCCAGATGCAACGAGTAATTGTCTACTCAAAATCAACTAAGTGTCATGATTACGTCATTACAACCTGGGACTTGGATGGGAGAGCAGGAAAGATCCAATGTCTTCAGTCAAAAATCCGCCAATCAATGCAAAGGTAAACATACGTCTTTAGAGACGTTTTATATAAGAATAAACACCAGTGAACTTGTGTATAAAATTCAACTCACGCTACAGGCAGTCTCTGCCTGCGTGCAACTGCTGGTCTCTGGTGGTAATTCAGGAATGGCTTCAAGTTCCTCTGGCGAAGAATCTCTGAAATATTGAATACGACAATAAAAATGTTATGCCAGTGAGAGAGGGAGACGGAGATAGAGGGAGAGACAGACATAGCACTGCTGTGTCATCAAATGACAAAGGCTTTGGCAATGTAGGTGTTGTGTGAAGTGGAGGGGGTCGAGGTGAGAGAGACAGAAAGACAGAGATGAAAACACAGATAAAGGTGTGAAGTTTGAAGTGGGGTGAGAGAGACAGACAATATTGAATTGAAAGATAATACTTACTGAGCTGAATCAATGGCAGTGTGGTAATAGGGGCTGGAGTTATACATTGGCATTCCTAGAGAAAGAGCAACATAATTAACAAAATAAGGAAAAAATAAGCACCATCAAAGTAGTTATCAATGAGCACCATATAACCTACAGTAGCAAGTGTACCTAGCTCCATATACCTAGCGCATGTCTGGTGGTAAAAACAAAACATGATTTGAGAATGTGTTAGTTAACTCACCTTGATAGCGGCGATGATTGCCAGCTAATTCTAAAAAGAAGACGATCAAAATATTCAAAAAACCTTGTATGCAATTTATCAAGACTGTGTATATTATATATATATATGTTTAGAGTAGCAGGAGCTAGAAGTTCAAATATGTCAGTCTTTCAAAGCCCCATTTTTTATATATAACAAAAGGCAGAATGAACATCACTGCCGCCCTGCTGGATTAAATTCTGAATTGCAGGTAGGCCTGAATAAGTATTTACTGTGCAAAATAACCAAAACCAGATAAATAATATCTGTTTTTTTATGAAGCACAGATCATGTTAATTAAGTATTCTGAGTCTGAGCAGACAGAAAACCATCTTACCCTCAGCAAGGGATTACTTTGTGCTGAAGACCCACAATGCAACACAACAACTGCAAGCTAAAATGCCTCACATACAAAACGAAATAAAATAGAGCCATGGCTGTGTCCCAAGTTTAACACAATTGAACTATAATAAAGTATTTGTTAACACTAGTTACAACAATGCTTATGTAACTATTAAAAACGTACATTTTAATCACGAAACAAAATGGCAGAATAACGTTAGCTAGCATGATAGCTAGCTAACGTTAGTAGCTATAATAATATGCATCACTATTTGCTCAAACAAGCTCCAAACTATTTGCCACGGCACAGAGATAACATTTAGTCAAACGATAACAGCCCGGTGATGGTATCTGAACAGAATCATACTATTCCCATAAGAACTCACTTACCAGTTAAGTACCATCTAGCATGTTAGCTAATAATGCTAACAAGCTTCGTTCTAGCCTACTAGTTGCCACCACGGTAATAATTCACAAAGTAGCATGTAGTCAAACGATGACAGCAAGATTATGGTATGTGAATGGCATAATACATAATATTGTCAATGACTTACCAAGGAGTTTGGCTCAGACTATTTGTCAAGCAGTCAGTGAAGACACCATCCATCGCGCCAAAGTGTTTGAATACCTCAAGTCCCGTGAGATCTTCTAGGTCTCGCGAGTTGCTTAGGACTATACCCTCTCGAAGGGGAGGGGAGGGGGAGGAGGGGAGGGGGAATCTACTAAATTGATTCAACGACAGTTTTTCAAATGTTGAAATGGTATCTGTAATTAAATATTGAATCAACATAGCTTTTTCAACCTCAACCAAAAATAACCAATCTGACTGTACATTGGAGGTGGTTGGGTGGGTGGGGGGGTTGGGTAGGAGGGGTGGGTGGGGGACACTGTACAACTGTACATAAATATTACAGTGACAGTCCAGTTGAGTTAATGGATGGAGGGGGGGGGGGCGTTGACTTGCAACGGATGGACTATAGTGCAGCAATGCAAGTTCAATTCACAGTTATTACTACAGACCGGTGGCACTCACCTCTGTGGTCATGAAATGTTTCGAGAGGCTGGTCAAGGACCACATTTGTGCCTCCCTCCCCAGTGATATGGACCCTATGCAATTTGCATACAGTTCAAACAGGTCCACTGACGACGCGGTCTCCCAGGTACTGCACAGCACCCTCTCTCACCTTGACCGTCAGAAGGGGGGCTATGTGAGACTGTTGTTCATACAGCTCAGCGTTCAACACCATAGTCCCCATCACCAGACTGGTGGACAAGCTGATCGAGCTGGGTCCGAGCTCCGCCCTGAGCGCCTGGGTACTGGACTTTCTGAGTGAAAGACCCCAGGCGGTCAGGGTGGGGGGTCAGACCTCCAACACCATCACCCAATTCAATTTCATCAATTTCATCTCTGTGCGTCAGAGTTAATTTTTTTACAGAGCGCTAGCTGCTCCCTACTTCCAGTCCTTGTGCTAAACTATAGGCTATAGTTGCTTGCTTCCAGCCCGTGTGCTAAGCTATAGCTAGCTGGTCCCTATACTGCTTCCAGCCCTTGTGCTAAGCTATATAGCTAGCTGCTCCCTACTGCTTCCAGCCCTTGTGCTAAGCTATAGGCTAGCTGGTCCCTATACTGCTTCCAGCCCTTGTGCTAAGCTATAGCTAGCTGCTCCCTACTGCTTCCAGCCCTTGTGCTAAGCTATAGGCTAGCTGGTCCCTATACTGCTTCCAGCCCTTGTGCTAAGCTATAGCTAGCTGGTCCCTATACTGCTTCCAGCCCTTGTGCTAAGCTATAGCTAGCTGCTCCCTACTGCTTCCAGCCCTTGTGCTAAGCTATATGCTAGCTGGTCCCTATACTGCTTCCAGCACACACACCCACACGCACACACTCACTCAAACAACAACACACTGCAGCACCCACTCTCCACACTTTAGATCACACAAACACACTTACACTTTATATTTATTGATAAAGGATTTGCACTACAACTCGTACACCTACTGTGAATTGTACCTAAACTGCACCTCGTCCATTTATGCCTTGCACTATATAGTATTGTATATTAGTACACTGCACAGTATTGTATATTGTATGGTAACTACGTCTACGAACATTGTACATATGTCTAAACTGAACACTGTGACCTCTTTTTTTACTTCTAATTTTTACTATGTTTTTATTTCATACTTACCTTGTCATGCACAGTCTCTGGAGCGCAACAGTAAGAAGCATTTTGTACAAAAGTATTCTGTACTTCTGTATGACAACTATTAAAGAAACTAAACTTGAAACTTGTGCTAAGCTATAGCTAGCTGCTCCCTACTGCTTCCAGCCCTTGTGCTAAGCAGGCTAGCTGGTCCCTATACTGCTTCCAGCCCTTGTGCTAAGCTATAGCTAGCTGCTCCCTACTGCTTCCAGCCCTTGTGCTAAGCTATAGCTAGCTGGTCCCTATACTGCTTCCAGCCCTTGTGCTAAGCTATAGCTAGCTGGTCCCTATACTGCTTCCAGCCCTTGTGCTAAGCTATAGCTAGCTGCTCCCTACTGCTTCCAGCCCTTATGCTAAGCTATAGGCTAGCTGGTCCCTATACTGCTTCCAGCCCTTGTGCTAAGCTATAGCTAGCTGCTCCCTACTGCTTCCAGCCCTTATGCTAAGCTATATGCTAGCTGGTCCCTATACTGCTTCCAGCCCTTGTGCTAAGCTATAGCTAGCTGGTCCCTATACTGCTTCCAGCCCTTGTGCTAAGCTATAGCTAGCTGATCCCTACTGCTTCCAGCCCTTATGCTAAGCTATATGCTAGCTGGTCCCTATACTGCTTCCAGCCCTTGTGCTAAGCTATAGCTAGCTGCTCCCTACTGCTTCCAGCCCTTGTGCTAAGCAGGCTAGCTGGTCCCTATACTGCTTCCAGCCCTTGTGCTAAGCTATATAGCTAGCTGCTCCCTACTGCTTCCAGCCCTTGTGCTAAGCTATATATCTAGCTGCTCCCTGACACATGCCTCCTCTATTTGAACGACCACATCAAACAAGAGGTGGACGCGGGCAAATACTGCGGCATGGTCATGCTGGACCTACAAAAGGCCTTCGATACTGTCAATCACTCCATTCTGATTGACAAGCTAAAAGCAATTGATTTTGATAGCTTATCAGTGAGCTGGATGCAATCCTACCTGGAGGGGAGAGAACAGATGGTAGAGGTAAACGGTATACTCTATCCCCCCCCCTCACAGTGAGCTGTGGTGTTCCACAAGGAAGCATACTAGGACCGCTACTCTTCCTAATTTATGCAAATGACATGTCGTCAGCCTGTGACTGCAACTTGTTCCTGTTTGCGGACGACTCAGCCATGCTGGTCTCTGACAAGAACAAGTTGCAGGTTGAAAAAACCCTCAGCTCGGAACTATATAGGCAAAATCTGCATATGGCTCGCTGATAACAAACTATCATTACACATGGGCAAAACAGAGTCCATTCTCTTCGGTTCAAATAACAAACTCAGCAAGACCGACGGCTTCTCAGTTGCAGTGCATGGGTGACAATATTGTCACAAGGAAAGATGAAATTACCTACCTGGGTTCCATCCTAGAGGCAAATCTTTCCTGTGACAAAATGGCATCCAATGTAATAAAAAAAGTCAACCAACGAACTAGATTCTTGTACCGGATCTCCTCTCAAGAAACAAGAATACCCTGAAGACTCTGGCAGGAGCCCTCATTCAATATACTACGACTATGCGTGCACCTCATGGTACCAAAGCACCTCATAGGCGCTTAAATCTAAATTACAAACATCACAAAACAAACTGGTCAGACTACTACTTGACCTTACCCCCAGAACCCACCTCACCCCTGCCCACTTTGACAACCTAGGATGGCTTAGAGTAGACGACAGAGTACAGCAACTTGCAATGGGCCTGGTCTACAAGATACACTATACGACTAAGGTACCCATGTACATGTCAAAATACTTCCCAAAGGTCAGTGAATACCACAACCACTAGAGGAAGCTCAACAAATCATGTTAAACCCAGATTCGGCTCAAACAATGAACTAAACACGTTTCGCAATTATGCCACATCAATGTGGAACGCCCTACCCAAAGCTGTAAAGGAATGTGAATCACTACCCACTTTCAAAAACACCCTCAAAGAACACCTATACGGGATACTGCAATTCGAAACATGGCCCCTACAAATTTACATTTACATTTACATTTAGTCATTTAGCTGACGCTTTTATCCAAAGCGACTTACATGTTCTGTACGACAAGCCATCAGGAAGGGCACAAGCTGAGCAACAATGTTCATCAAAGTGTTGAGTGCTGGTTAGTTTATTAGGACAAGTGCATGACAGTACGGTTAGTTAGGGTTAGATTATTTTTTTTTAATTCAGATAATGGTTGAAGAAGTGCGTCTTTAGTCGACGGCGAAAGATTGGACGTGTTTCGGCTGTCCTAACTGGGGTGGGTATAGTTCATTCCACCATTGTGGGGCAAGGACTGAGAATAGGCGACTTCTCTTTGATGACCCTCCCGGAGCTTGGATAGGAGTAGGTCTGAGGCGGCCAGAAGATGCAGAGCGTAGGGGTCTTGAGGGTGTGTAGTTAGAAACCATTGATCGGAGGTAGGCGGGAGCGGTTCCCTTTGCCGCACGGTATGCTAGGTCGAGGGCCTTGAAGCGGATTCGTGCAGCAATGGGGAGCCAGTGCAGGTCCCTAAGAAGTGGGGTGACATGGGCCGACTTCGGTAGGTTTGAGATCAGGCGGGCCGCTGCGTTCTGAATGAGTTGAAACATTTCCTAACCCAGTTGTCCCCCCCCCCCCCCCCCCCCCAACCCCCCCCCCCCACCTCCAATGTACAGCCCCCCCCCCCCCACCCCACCCAACCCCACCCCACCTACCCAACCTCCTCCAATGTATACAGTTTCGACATCAAATGTATATACACTCTTTTTCTGGACACTTTTTGTATCACAAACAGTACTGTATTTGCAAATCTGGTATGTCATAAATGTATAGATGTAGCAGTACTGTCTATCTGTAAGTCGTGTACATATGATGAATTGAAAATGGGGGAAGTCTTTCTCTGGTCTGCATCCCCTTAACAATTGTATGTATTGAGCTGTACTGCACTGTACCCATTCTGCAATCTGTTAATAAACTTTTAAATCAATCAATCAATCAATCAATCAATCAATCAATCAATCAATCAATCAATCAATCAATCAATCAATCAATCACATTATAATTACATTGTCATTTAGCTACCGGCAAAAGACACAGATACCTATGCAAGCTGTTCTGCGCATGGGAGGTTCTTATATAAATCGTCATTACACAAAAAAAAAAACTTTTTCCGCCCTGAAAGACAGGAACAGCAGCAAGACCCGACCCAGTAAGACATTTATATTAAGTCATTGTTTTCAAATAGTCATTATATAATAGAAATCTGCGACTGTCGTCTTGTCTTAAAATGTACATTTCCACGTATTTTACCGTAACAATATGCTAGCGTACATGTTTGTTCGTGCAAAGCAGCTAAAGCAATGAATGTGTTCATGCACACATGTAAGAATTAAGAATGGGAAATTCAGAAATAAAAAGTATACACTTGGTAGAATCAATATGAACAAAACTTTGCATTATATTCGAAAATCATTTAAGGTGTATTCGTGCACACGTGTCCCGCATGTCTTTGGAAAGACCAGATTACTTATTTGCCATGAAAGAGTTCTCTGCAGTATATGACAGCAGTCATAGAGTGTATATTTTCAGCAATACGTTTGTTTAGGTTAAGGTTAAAATTTAGGAGATTTTATCTTTTTTTAAATGTGATAATATTTCCACAGAGGTTGTTACAGCAGGATCTCACTGCCACCTATAGTATAGCGGCGCCTATGTACATGTATGTACCACGTGGATGGTTTGCAGGTTATTGTTACGAGACCGCCGCCATCTTATGACCGCCGCCATCTTATGAGTGAAAACAAACGAATTTCTACCATCAAATGGCATTTCACTATTTCGAAAGCCTTTCTAGGCGAGATATGCGTCAAATAAGCTTGCCCTGATTGACTTGTCCAAATTGGTTCAGTTATCTGCAATATTGGCTGAGATATATTAAACAGATTTGTTTGCGGTTTTTTGATAATCATGTCCTTAATTTGCATATAAATGATACATGGGACACTCTGACAACTTTCAAATCTAGAAACACTGGTTAGAAGTATATTTCCGGGGGGTGCATGATACCCCCCTCTATCCTAAAGATGATTGAATGAATGAATGAATGAAAACTTTATTTAACAGATTGCAGAATGGGTACAATACAGTACGGCTCAATACATACAATTGTTAAGGGGATGCAGACCTGAGAAAGACGTTTGTCTTGTTTCCATCAGGGTCCCCTCCAGGTTAAACCCTACTGATCAATTATGGGTAGTTTACATCATTGGTATATAATTTCATTATTTATTTTTTTCCATTTGACACCGGAAATGCCACTCTGAAAGAGTTAAAAAGGTCCACGCACGAATAACATGCACGTGCGAATCAAAAAAGCTTATCAAACGCCGACGTCACTACAGCCAGGTGCATATTAATGAGCCGAATCTAAAAGCTAGCACGGCCGTGACGTCACTTCAGGAAATGCCTTGCTCGTCCGGGTCATAGTACTAGTTCAATGGTGGCCCACTAGGTGCATCACAGTTAGCCTATATAGTATATAGCTCCGCCGTCCCTGCTGCCTACAGTCAGGACCACTACACTGACGTTAGCCTATGGTTCTCTCCTCTTTGTGTGCCCCCGTCCTCGCGGGTGTCCTGCGGAGGAGCTTGTGGACGCGACAACAGCGGCGGCCGTTGTTAGCTCATAGCTATCGTGAACCACTAGCCTTTACGGGCTCGAGCACCCTACAGCATAGACATCTATATTCTATTATAGATATCTATGCCCTACAGGCTGCCACCATTGTCGCCGTTGTCGCGTCCATGGCCCCCCGGCAGGGTACCCGTGGGGACGGGGTGTACAGAGAGGAGAGAACCATTTTGGGTCGGCCGTTCATGCCGGCCAGCGAGCCGGATGTCGGGATATTTTGTTAGCACAATAGCTACCAAGCTAAGCTATGTTAGCTAAGTTAGCTAAGTTATAAACACAATATGTGTACAACGACACAATGATTTACATTATTACAAATATGGTAACGTGGTTGTGGCTTTAGAGATGGGTGGCTATAATCACGGAGCAATAGTGTTAGGTGAAACAGATACATTTTCATTCGGCTAGTAGTAGCAAGCATATATCAGTGCCATGCCACTAGCTGTGTGTGACTCTCAGCGCCCCCTGGTGCCCTGCACCTGTTGTGACGATCATTTCGATTACATATGAACCATTGATTAAAATATGCACGTGCAGTGATTGTGTTGGGCAGACAAAATGTTTGATAAAAACGCTAAAACTGGGTCAATTTCAATACTTTTTTTCCCCATTCTTCATGAAAGTCACTGTTGGCCTAGTCCACATTGTTTATTGAACAAAAATACAACAGAAGGTTTTGTAGATACAGTACTGAATTCTGCCATCCGGACGCATGCAATTTGAAATATGATTATAGAATATAAAATATCAGGCCTAAAATGGTTATGCGGTTAAAATGCGATTAATTAGATTAATTTTTTTAATTGCCTGACGGCACTAGAAATAACCTTTTTTGAAGTTTATTTGTGCTTCACTTCCACTTATTTTGTCTCAACAGTTTGGATTGCAGTTCCGCTTCATCAGTTGCAACATTTAGCCTATCTGCAGATTTAGGACAGGTTATATACACATGCACACACAGAACTTCCTGGAATTGTTAGATGTAACATGAGATTTGAGGGAATACTTAACTTCTGAAAAATGCCTGGTCATACATGTAAATGTAGGTCCTGTGGCCTGTCATTCAAATCGCTTAAACGTTATGTTGACCATCAGTTACTTCATAGACATGAAGCAAACAAGCAATTCCCTTGTGGTGTGGCTGACTGCAAACATCAGTTTCTGAAGTATACTGCTTTGAAAAAACATATGTACCGTGACCACAGGACCATCTCTGCTTCACAAAGAAATTATATAGGATGTTCATTCAAATGCGAGGCCGCAAGTTGTCAGGAGCAATATACTAATCTCAGGGATGTCATTGCACATCTGAAATTGCATATATTGAAAAAAGAGACAGTAAAATGTCCATTTGCAAATTGTGACAAAACCTATAAAGTAAAATCATCATTCACTAGCCATATCGCACGGTTGCATATTAATCAAACAGAGTTGTTTGTAACCCCTGGCCCTACACAATCGCAGTCTACTCAGGATTCCGCTGAGGTGCAAAGGGATTTAGATGAAAGTCATGTAGCAAGTTCATCTGACGACATGCCAGATGACACTGAAATGAGAGCCCTGTATCAAAAAAATCTATGCCTTTTTTACATGCGTCTGCAGGCTAAATGCCTCATTCCATCATCAACAATACAGATTATTGTTGAAGAAATTGACAGTTTGAATGATGCGTGTCATCGGTACACTAAGAAGGAATTCAAAAAGTTAATGGGAGCTAAAACAAACTTGTCTGAGACTGATATTGACAGTGTTTTGAGTATTTTGGGAGAAGCAGATTTGCATTCGCTGTGCAGCTCTCACCTTTCCACTGGGCACAGAAGAAAGATGTTCTTCCAAAAGAACTTTTCATATGTGCACCCACAGGCTATTTATCTTGGCACAGACGAGAATAGAAGGGAGTGCTATGCACAATATATCCCACTTCAGGATACTTTACGATCCATGTTAAAAGACCCAGTTGTGTGGCAACAGTGTGTGAAGCCACAAAATAATGCTGCTTCTACTAATGTGTTCACTGATATTTGCGATGGATCTGTTTTCAAGTCCAACGACTTATTCATGGAGCCAGGTATAAGCTTAAAGCTTATCTTGTACCAGGATGCATTTGAGGTAGTGAACCCTCTTGGATCATCAAAGAAGAAGCACAAAATTGTAGGAGTTTACTTTACACTTGCCAACTTCGAGGCCATCTATCGTTCTAGTGTTGACAACTTGCAGCTTTTGCTTCTGTGTCCTGAGAGGTACTTTAAGTACTTTGCACATGAAAAGTTGTTTGCACGGATGCTGTCAGATATTAGAGAACTTGAGAGGCATGGACTGGTCACTTCATCTGGCCAGGTGGTGCGGGCAACAGTCGTATGTATTCTGGGGGACAATTTAGGCTCTCACTCGATCGGTGGCTTTACTGAGAATTTCAGTACTGCAAGTCACTGCTGCAGGTATTGCTTAGTCCCTACAAATAAAATGGACAACCCGACAGACCGGTTTCCGGTAAGAACAGTTGAGACCTACAAGGAAGCACTGCGACAACTACAGGACTCTGAGGCAACACATGTAAAGGGACTCAAGTTTGACTCTGTTTTCAACTCTCTTAAGTATTTCCATGTATGCCAGCCAGGGCTCCCACCATGCATAGGCCATGACTTGTTTGAAGGCGTAGTAGCCTATGACCTTACCCTTTACTTGAGGTATTTTGTAAAGGTGAAGAAATGGTTCACATACACACAGCTGAACCGACGAATCGCACAGTTCAAATATGTGGGTTCTGATGCTGGTTCTGCTCCTTGTGAAGTAAGTATAAGTGGTATGAAGATTGGTGGTCAGGCGGCTGAGAATTGGTGTCTTTTGAGACTTCTACCAGTGATTATTGGGGATAAGATGTCGGATACTAAGGATCCAGTGTGGCAGTTACTGATCTTGCTGAAAGAGCTTTGTGAGTTGGTCTGTGCCCCCAAGATATCTGTACCTCAAATCTGTTTCCTCAATGTTCAGATTCAAGATTATCTTGAAACAAGGAAACAACTATTTCCCACAGAGAAACTCAAACCAAAACATCACTACCTCGTCCACTATCCCTCTTTGATCGTGAAACTTGGTCCGCTCATACGGTTGTGGACAATGAGGTTTGAGAGCAAACACTCATACTTCAAAAGATGCATAAGGAGGACACAGAACTTCAAAAATGTGTGTAAGACACTTGCAAACAATCATCAGCTGCTTCAGTCATATCTGAACTCCAGCTCTTTCTTTCCTGCAACTTTGCAAGTAAAAAACATGTTTCCTTACCACACTGACTTGTACAGTGACCAAGTGCGTGATGCGGTTAAAGCAAGCTCGCTCCCACATCCTGAGTTGGTGTCCACAGAAGTGCAGTGGAAGGGTACCCTGTATAGGAAAGGCTATTTTCTATGCATTAAGAATGAAGAGTCAGTGGAATTTGGACAAATTGAGCTCATTCTGATGAAGGAAAACAAGTGTGTGTACTTCCTGGTGATACCACACTCGTCATCCTATCTGGCAGAGTATGGCCTCTATAACCTTGGAGAAGCAGCTAGACAAATGGTTTGCATCAATGCTGAACAGTGTTTGGACTTTTATCCACTAGCTGCATATAGTCTATGTGGAATGAGAGTCCTGTCCCTTAAACACAGTGTTCTGGATCAGTAGCTTACTGAATTCGCTACTGACGATATATGGGGTGGCTGATTAGTTGGGGAGGGGATGGGAATCTCAGTTATATTTGATCTTGATTCTTGGGAGTAATGATTCGATTCATAATTGATTGGGTACATACATTCTAAATTCTAAATTGCTGCACGAGGCATATATAACATGTAGTATAGGCATCCAAATCATTCTCATACACACACACACACACACACACACACACACACACACACACTGAGGACAGACTCAGGCAAAGTGGCAGGATAGGTGTCAGCAGTTTGGCGTTCAGTGTCTTCACACACTTCCACACACTGCAAGGAGGAGCTGGCATCAAACAGCTGTGCCCCTCAGCCAATGCCACCCCAGGTGAGCCAATAAAAACAGCCGTATTTATTTAGCATTGAACTACCATCCTAAACAGCTTTCATTACTGTTTTTTTTTTTCTACTTTTTCTGCCCTTTCTGTGATTTTTCTCCCCATCCCAATTTACCTCTTGTGCCAATTCTCCCTCCCCTGTCCTGATTGTTGCTTGCATATGCCCCCCACTGGTCGGTTGTAGGGAGGATCGAAGCCTTGCATCACATGTCCCCTCTGATACATGTGGAGGCAGCCTGTCGCATCTTTTCACCTGCTAGCTTTTAGCTAAATCTGGGCTCAAGCTGTGTTTATCTTTCTTTGTAGTCATGGGTGACCTGGCCAGTTACATAAATGCCGTGCTTCCAGGCTCTGGACTACAACCTTTACTACTGGATTTACTTGACGGCCTCGGAGTGACTAGTGTGGACGATCTACAGTTTTTGCAACCGCATGAACTTGAAGGTGTACTGAAGCCGGTGGAATCCAGAAAGTTACTTGCTCATGCCAAGCGTAAGTGAAACATTGACTGTCACTCTATTTGAGCATGTCTTCATTTTTATATAGTAGAGTGTATGTCAAACTGACTTTTGTTTAACAAAATGGGATTAATAAAGTATCTATCTTTAGGTTACAACCGCAGAGAATCGGAAGAAGATTCCAGTAGCCCGTCTACAGCCTTTCCTGCCAGTTCAGGCATTTTTTCTTCTAGCAGCAGTAAGTAAAACCATTGTGCACACTTTCCTTTCAAATGACAATACTTGAGAGGTCTGTTACGACCAGAAAGGAGATTGCACTGTGCTCATTACATAATTAGCTGCTGCCTTAATGAGGTACACATGGAATGAGTTCAAGTATTAGGGTTCTAATGGGTTCTCCTATTAAGGGGGGGGGGGGGGAAGGCTCCCAGATATACACAGTACATTTCACAGAGTAAATTTTACTCAAACTGAGTAAATTGTACTCAAACTGAGTACATTTTACTCAAACTGGTTTGGGTAAAATCTTACTCAGTTTGAGTCAAATGTACTCAGTTTGAGTAGAATTTACTCTGTGAAATGTACTGTGTACTTTTTTTTTTGTTATAACCTCTGCATTTGTCATGTCTCGATGGTAATCAATAAATTATGATGTCAAATCAAAATCCATAATGGATAAGGGGTCAGGGGAAGATTTACCTCCACCCAATCAAAACTCAAACCAGCAGGTTTAATTGGACGGCCTAGTTGTGCGTCAGAAGCCGAACCAGAATGCACCTATCATCATAATCTATTGATTACCATCGAGACATTATGACAAATGCAGAGATTATAATAAAAAGTACATAGAAATCTGGGAGCCTACCCCCCTTAAATACACTGATTTAAGCTTCAAATGTGAGTTTCATATTGTGGGCTCAATTTGTTGCCGTCTTCACTGTTAACATCCAACCATGGTCGCACTGAGTAGTGTACTTGCAGAGGTGGTGGTCCAAACAATATGATAATACTCCTCTGTGCCTGTTTTGAAAATAACGTTATCATTCACTACCATTTTGGACCCCTCTACAGACTTTCCCAACAACACTCCAAACAGAAATGCGGATGCGCTGTTTGACTCCTGCTCGCCTACAAGCTCCTTGTCACCTCCGTTCACGCCAAGACTATGCCCCATCACAAATAAACGTGCGTACATTTACCATGTATACTGTTGGGGATGTTGAATTCAATTGGTAAATGGTCGGCCCAAAACTGTTCTTACTGACTATGTAAATGTGTTTAAAAAAAAATAAACACCTGTCATACAGAATGGCACTATTCTAAAATGGTTCAATGTATGTTAAAAAACAACACATGAATTGAAAGCAGACATTCTGAACTTTTACCTCATAGTTCATTGTTTCATTTAAAATATAAATGATATTGTCTCAGAGGCAAAACAACCAATCTCTCATATCTGTGCTAATTATGGCTTACTGTATTCCAGGTCTGCCGATGTCCTCATTGTCCTCCACCAATGAGTGCTCCATCAGCCGTGAGAAGGGAACAGCAGCACTGGACAATAACTGGCACTTCAGTTTCAAGATACAGTGGAACATCATGCCGTCGAATATACAAAAAATATTGGAGAATGAAGAGCGGCCAACGGCGAGGGATAGAAGAGAAATAGTCAGGTTGATTTCCGCAGAAATCCTGGTTGTCTGCAAACATCCTCAAAAGAAACATTTGAATGAAATTGCCCGCAAGATGGTACAAGAGTATCCTAAGTCATTCAAGGATGTGATTGAGGATCAAGTCATAGGTAGTGGCTACGATGCTCTAGCAAAACAACTACAATGCAGAGTGGACAACCACAAAAGGATAGGTCCACCAACGATGACTCCCAGCAGTGTTGACAAGGGAAAGACACGAAGGAAAATGTCTTATGGATGTGTGAACCCAGAACCTCAACTGCGTGCTGCAAATGACGAATCACAGAGGAAGATGAAAGAGGACCTACATAAAATGTTTGAGGAAAATGAGAAAGATGAGAAGAAAATAGAAGCATTGATGACTAACACGTTTGCCTCCCAGAGAAGAGATGTCCTAGATGAGAAAGACACACGGACTTTGAAAAAAGAATGGCCCTATCTTTTCAACACAACTGGCTTGAAGGCTCATTTCAATGAACTGACTGGGGTCCAGATAAATGAAGAATTCCAAGAGGCCATGAATGTAAAATACAAAAGAGTCCTGGGATTTTTCAAGTGTCTGCGCCCAGAAAGAGATAGTGTTGCAGGAAAACTCCAACCTCAAATCCAGGCTGCGGGTTGTGATGACTCCGTTGGGACTGTGTTACTGCTTTTAGCTCACTTCAAAGAAGACCAAAACAAGATGCTCATAAATGTTGACGATACCGATCTTGCAGCAGATGTGAACTCTCAGGATCTTCCCACAACCCCATGCATATTGCTGTGTGGTAAGTTAATAAAGGATAATGTATAGCTATACTCTGTCATTGTCGCAAAATAATTGACAGACACTGCGTTCTGGAACACCGAGGCACAGCCGAGGTGTTCTAAACCCAGTGAAGGTCAATTATTTTGCGACATTGACAGAGTATAGCTATACATTATCCCGCTTATTACATGGCTAACTTACTAACAATATACCTAATTCATTTTACACCATCGACAAGATGAGATCAAATGCAGACTCAGTTGTTCTGTGGCTCCTCTGTCATCGCCGGCACCCGGCAGGTGTGTGGACTTGATTGCACTGATGTAGTGCAGTTGTGCATAATGGTAATGCTTAGCTTTCGTGACTGCGATCAAAATGCTTGATTGTGATTGGTCAATAGCGCTCTGTTGCCCCTGACAGCGGTCATTATTGCGCGTTGCCCATGACAGCGGTGAATTATCGAAAAATAAATGTTTTTTTTTATCTACTTTTTCTCCCCATTTTTCTATTTTTCTCCCGTCCCCAATTTCGTATTGTCCAATTACCCTACCCTTCCCCCTACCCTCCCCTGTCTCGAACGCTGTTAGGCCATGCCTCCCACAAGCCGGCTGCAATGTGGACGAAGCCTTGCATCACGTGTCCCCTCCGGTACTCAAGGAGGCAGCCGTCGCATCTTTTCACCTGCACAGCGTGATCTCTCAGCGGCGAGGGTCTGCGTGGGAGAGACACGCCGCCCTCGTTGCTTCCTGATTCTACTGCGCAGGCGCACCAACCGACCTGTAGGAGTCGCTGTCCACAATGTCCAATCCCCACCCACCAGCTTCCCACCCCCTAATACTGCCAATTGTATTAGTATGAACAACCAGCCAAGCTGGTAGCAACGCCGAGAGCTGGGCTCGAACCCAGCATCTCCTGCATTGGTGGCGAACGCCTTGCCCACTGCGCCACCTAGCCGCCCGCATTTTGGCTAATGTTAAAACTTGTCAGCTCAGTGTTGTCTATTTTTCTGTGTGTGTGTGTGTGTGTGTGTGTGCGCGTGTGTCTGTCATACCTTCACAGGACAAAGCCCACTGACTGCATCTGTCTTCATGGTAGCAGTGGACCAGGTGGTGGTCAATGATGGAGTCTCAACGTTCACTGAAGCAGTCAATGCCATGTTCATGATCTATTATGCCCTCAACATCGACTATCCTGTAGAGCTGGGTGCAACAATGGAGTTTCTTCAAAGGTAATTGTATATTTTTTTCATCTTTTTATTCATTTACCAGCATAATGAACTTTTTTTTTTTTTTTTTTTTTTTTATCTTTTTCCCCCTCCATTTTCCTCCGATTTTCTCCCATCCCAATGTTAGTCGTATGCCAATTCCCAGTCCCTTCCTGGTCGCTGCGCACTTACCCCCCACAGTCAGATCATCTGGGAGAGTGGAGGCTACCACGTGCTTCCTCCGACACACGTCCAGCCAATCACCGCTTCTTTTCACCTGGCAGCGCGGATTCTCATCGAGAGGGCGTAGCGTGTGGGAGGATCACACTATCCCCCTCAAGTCCTATCCGCGCTTAGCAGGCGCCCCGACCGAACTGTAGGAGTCGCTGTTTACAACGACCCGGACCCACCCCGCCAGCTTCTCCCACCCTCTAATACAGCCAATTGTATTAGTGCAGACGGCCAGCCAAGCTGGTGACAACCCCGGAGCTGTGAGCTGGATTCGAGCTGGATTCGAACAGGCGAATCCAGCTCACAGCTCCGGGGTTGGTGACGAACGCAATCTCCGCTCGGCCACCTAACCGCAGCATAATGAACTTTTAATCATAAAGTCCTTGTAGCAGTTTGAGAGTGAATCAATGCAGTGCAGAAGGCAGGGCATGAGTGACAGAGCCCATTCTTTCAAACATTCATTGAGAGCAGCACACACATAGGCTATAGCAGTATCACGGTATGCAGCCAAGGCCCACCAATGTGAGAATGAACGGAATTGTGTAAATGTACACCATTTGATAACGATGTCAATCCTTTTATGTACCACTCCTCTACAGATGCATGTTCAAGATAAATCCGGACAAGGGCTCAAAAGTCCACAAACAAGGCAATAAGAAGTGTCTCGCAGTCAATCCCAAGGTCCTGTCACTCATATCGAAGATATCAGAGCACGACTGGCTGGAATGACTGGTGAGTTTGCTGTTAATTCATTTGATTACTTGTGATTTATTTCATGTCCCTTTTTTCAAAACTATTTGGCAGGTGATCGGATCAACCTCTATTCAGGTAAATCTAATTCTTTCCACCACAAGGTCGGGAGTAAAGCGAATACAGTTTCCACAGGAAAGAAAACCTTCAGTGCTGTTCTTTGCTCTTCCAATTAAGAAACTCATTTCATTTCAGATATAACTAATGTTAATAGCAGCATCTACGCTAACCTCCGCCATTGGTGTTTTGAAATGAACAGTTGCTTCTCACTGTTGTCACACCTAAACCACCTCTTCTCGTAGATTACAAACTTCTCTCTATGGAGATTTGCCAGAATGATGTGGGCAGTGAAACGTGAGCTCACAAGATCAGAATGGTCTCATGTCCAAATTCTGAAGATTTGGACATCAATCTGATGCAATTTCTTCTTTATTTCTCCATGAGGTTGATTGAAATAGTATTTCTGTTTGTGTGTATTACAGAGAATCCAGAGCCATCAGGACTAAAATGAAGCGAAACAAGATACAGCAGCACTGGAAGAAAGAGGATGAATAACATTCTTGTTTTCAGTTCAGTTAATTTTTATATTGGACACATGACAATGGTCATAAATCGCAAGTTTTACCAGCTGCTGTTGCAGCATTGTCCGAAAAGGGCTAGGGAGAAGCACTATATAGCTTGCCGGGCCTACGCCTGAAGACTCCCATTTTTTATACACATATATACCTGCACATATTCATACATGATACATATTCATACATGATGTTTATAGCATTGTTCTGTATATACTGTATACATACACATATACACACACGCATATATATTTATCCCATAAATACTGTATCATATTATAAATAATAAGCTGTACACCAACTGGGGTGCTCTTTGCCATGGATATGTATGTGTGTGTATGTATATATATATATATATATATATATATATATATATATATATATATATATATATATATATATATATATATATATATATATATATATATATATATATATATATATATATCCATACACACATGGCAAAGAGCACCCCATAGTTGGTATACACAGCTTATTTACAATATGATTAATAAATTAGTGTTGGCATGTATATAAAGTGATATACAGTACATATACACATTATAGTATATTATGGTTGAGCACTTTGGTTCCGCACGGACGTTTACACTGTTATAGAATACAGCACTGACCATCACCAACCGTAACTTAGGGGTTAGAGTTAGAGGTGGTCTAGGTCTGGTTAGGGGTTAGAGTCAGAGGTGGTCTAGGTCTGGTTAATAGAGGCCATAACCAGACCTAGACCACCTCTAACTCTAACCCCTAACCAGACCTAGACCACCTCTAACTCTAACCACTAACCAGACCTCTTCCATGTGGCACTTTAACAGTACACTGACCTCAGAATGTATATTTTTATCCTTGTGTCACCATGTGGCACTTTACACAACAACCTCAAAATGTGATTTATCATTTTATGTTTATGCAAGCAGATTGCAATCAGATTGCTACTGTGTGTACTATACACTATTGTACTGTACTATTATCTACTCAAGTTCAACTACTGTGTTTGTTTGTTTACAAAACACAGTATCCTGTTAGTGTTGTTGACACTGTTACACTGGCTGCTGTTACTGTTATTTAATATTTTCAAATAAATCGCTGCCAGGTGAGCAAGGCCAGACATAGGCCCCGTCCACACGAACGCTGGGTTTAATGTAACCGTGATTGTATGTGCGCAGTTGCACTGTTCGGCCACACACAACCGGGGATTTGCTACACTGCAACCGCGGTCTTTGAAACCGGTGGCCAGGGTGGAGTTGTGCGGTTTTGCAGTTGCGTGTGGGCATAGCAACCGGGGTTATTCCCAGTGTTTACAGCAGAGCTGTCGCAATTATTCCCCATGTTCACGGCAGACCGCGGGGTAGAGAGATTAGAGCAGAGCCAACTACACCAGTGTTTACAGCAGAGCTGTCCCAAGTAGCGTTATATGAAAATGATTGTAACAAACTTTTGTTAAAAACGTATCGTCTGTGTTGAAGAGTGTTGTGATCGACTGATGTCTGTTGACGCTCAGAGTAAACATGTAGCTGCAGCTAAACTAAACTCATGTGTTGTCAAGTTATTGTTATAAGGAACCCAGTCCAGACTGCATCCCCTTAACAATTGTTTGTATTGAGCCGTATTGTATTGTACCCATTCTGCAATGTGTTAAATAACGTTTGCATCCATTCATTATACTAGCGTTAACGTTACATTATTACGTTAGCATTTAAGCTATATACTATACATAGAGAATGCCATTGACATTAGCATGTAGCTAACAACACCGGAGATCTTTTTTGTGAGACTAAACTATCCGCTCTTGGTGGTAAATTGTGTTGCTGATGGTTTTGTTTCATCAACAAAATGAGAGGCAGAACACAGTGAATGTATCCGTTTGTTTATTGCAGTTTCTTTCTTTGCTGAAAATATATGTTCCGTTGGCAAAATGATCAATAGGGTCCAGCTGTGCTTCTAAACAGGAAGTTTACTTCTTCTTCTTCAGTAAATTAATGGCAGATCGCGACCCAACAGGAAGTTTAGTGAGCGTTCAGTCTTTTCTGATTGGTTGAAATGGCCTTCATGTCTGAACAACATCGCCGCCTACTGCTTTGGCATTGTATTACATTGTACTAAATGTATCGGTTGCTGGGTTCCAGCTCTGCCCGTGAGTACGCAGTTATACACGGTTGTCCACCTGTGTTCACCGTGTGGACGGAGTTTTATTTTTTCAAACTTCGGTCATATTAAATCCAAACTCTCGTGTGGACAGGGCCATAATGTGACTGTCTTATTAAGTTATTTCTCCATTCACAGATCGACAGTGAGTGCTGCACCCTTCCTGTTTATTACTTGTGCCGCCGACTCAGATTCCCCTATAGGTTAAAAAATAAATACGCAATTTAAATCAGAATATGTTCCATGTTGACTATTTCTGACTTCTGCCAAGTTTTTTTCCATTGACTAAAAATAGACAAAAATGTCATCCGTTTACTAAAATGCTCAGACATTTTTGTTGACTAAAACTGACTAAACGAAAAAAATAAATGAAAATGACTAAATATGATAAACGAAAAAGGAGCACTTGACACATTACTAAGACTAAAACTAAAATGAAAATAGCTGCCAAAATGAACACTGGTTTACAGTGACATTCCATATAAATGTTGTGATTTCCATATAAAATGTTGTGCTAATAAATACCGCTCTCCTTCGAGACACCACCGCCGACTCATCTCTCAGCACTATACAATAGTATGCTAGATATAGTCGTTTCCTTTTCACCATTGGCAGATTATCATCCACATTGGAGAATAGAGCTTTTAAATGCTTATTTCTACTTTTGACACATTAACTGTACTGACTTTTACAAGGTATATCAACTGTATATATCAACTGTATGTACTCCAAATATACTGAGAAGAGTGCTTGCTTGTGGGTTGTTGAACTGGAGTGCAGCTGAGACCATGCAAAATGAATACTTAACCCATTTAGACATAAAACGCCTGCTAAAAACTCCTATTAAAACCTATGCAATTAGGGTTTTTTGGAAAGATTTTCAGAATTGTCAGTTAATAAAACCTTTTATATCAGCCTCTGGAGCAGATTGAAACATGAAATGAAAACCGATAGATTAGAACTTGGGCTTTTATTTGAACATCATTCATTTTCCCTAATGTGCATTGACATTTAAAAAAGAAAAATGTCTTGTCCAGATACTTTTAAAGGGATTTCAAATAATAGGTAATTTGAATTTGTATACAGCAGTTGGGCTGTAAAAATACAGAGAATATATAGCAAATATCTGTAAAAAAAAATTCACTGCTGAACTTTGTGTTCTGTCACTTAATTGAAGGAGTTTGATTGTAATCATTTTGGAAAAACCTGTAGAATAACAGTGTTTCACTGCTGAACGAAGTTATGTCACTTAATTGAAGGAGTTTGATTGTAATAATTATGGGGAAACCTGTAAAGTAACAGTGTTTCACTGCTGAACTTAAGTTATGTCACTTAATTGAAGGTGTTTCATCGTAAATGTAGGAAAAACCTGTGAAATAACAGTGTTTCACTGCTGAACTTTAAGTTCTGTCACTTAATTGAAGGAGTTTGATTGTAATCATTTTGGAAAAACCTGTAGAATAACAGTGTTTCACTGCTGAACGAAGTTCTGTCACTTAATTGAATGAGTTTGATTGTAATAATTATGGGGAAACCTGTAAAATAACAGTGTTTCACTGCTGAACTTAAGTTATGTCACTTAATTGAAGGTGTTTGATCGTAATAATTTAGGAAAATACTGTCAAATGACAGTATTTCACTGCTGAACTTTTAGTTATGTCACTTAATTGAAGGTGTTTCATCATAAATGTAGGAAAAACCTGCCAAATAACAGCGTTTCACTGCTGAACGAAGTTCTGTCACTTAATTGAAGGAGTTTGATTGTAATAATTATGGGGAAACCTGTAAAATAACAGTGTTTCACTGCTGAACTTAAGTTATGTCACTTAATTGAAGGTGTTTCATCGTAAATGTAGGAAAAACCTGTGAAATAACAGTGTTTCACTGCTGAACTTTAAGTTCTGTCACTTAATTGAAGGAGTTTGATTGTAATCATTTTGGAAAAACCTGTAGAATAACAGTGTTTCACTGCTGAACGAAGTTCTGTCACTTAATTGAATGAGTTTGATTGTAATAATTATGGGGAAACCTGTAAAATAACAGTGTTTCACTGCTGAACTTAAGTTATGTCACTTAATTGAAGGTGTTTGATCGTAATAATTTAGGAAAATACTGTCAAATGACAGTATTTCACTGCTGAACTTTTAGTTATGTCACTTAATTGAAGGTGTTTCATCATAAATGTAGGAAAAACCTGCCAAATAACAGCGTTTCACTGCTGAACGAAGTTCTGTCACTTAATTGAAGGAGTTTGATTGTAATCATTTTGGAAAAACCTGTAGAATAACAGTGTTTCACTGCTGAACTTAAGTTATGTCACTTAATTGAAGGTGTTTCATCGTAAATGTAGGAAAAACCTGTGAAATAACAGTGTTTCACTGCTGAACTTTAAGTTCTGTCACTTAATTGAAGGAGTTTGATCGTAATAATTTAGGAAAATACTGTCAAATGACAGTATTTCACTGCTGTACGTTTAGTTATGTCACTTAATTGAAGGTGTTTCATCATAAATGTAGGAAAAACCTGCCAAATAACAGCGTTTCACTGCTGAACGAAGTTCTGTCACTTAATTGAAGGAGTTTGATTGTAATAATTATGGGGAAACCTGTAAAATAACAGTGTTTCACTGCTGAACTTAAGTTATGTCACTTAATTGAAGGTGTTTCATCGTAAATGTAGGAAAAACCTGTGAAATAACAGTGTTTCACTGCTGAACTTTAAGTTCTGTCACTTAATTGAAGGAGTTTGATCGTAATAATTTAGGAAAATACTGTCAAATGACAGTATTTCACTGCTGAACTTTTAGTTATGTCACTTAATTGAAGGTGTTTCATCATAAATGTAGGAAAAACCTGCCAAATAACAGCGTTTCACTGCTGAACGAAGTTCTGTCACTTAATTGAAGGAGTTTGATTGTAATAATTATGGGGAAACCTGTAAAATAACAGTGTTTCACTGCTGAACTTAAGTTATGTCACTTAATTGAAGGTGTTTCATCATAAATGTAGGAAAAACCTGTGAAATAACAGTGTTTCACTGCTGAACTTTAAGTTCTGTCACTTTATTGAAGGAGTTTGATCGTATTTTTTTTAAATACTGAAAGTTGCCTTATTTTCACATTCAGTAAAATGATGAGTATCTTATGTGTTTTTACATACAATTCAATGTAATTTAACATTCAACACAATTAAGCAAATACATGTATTTAAAAAGAATTACCTGTAGAATAACTGAAGGTTTTTACTGTTTTTTAATTATATTATTCTCTTTTTTAACATTATTTAACATTACATTTAAAGTTTAACAGCAAAAAAACAGAAAGTTGCCTTATTTTCACATACAGTAAAATGATGTATATTCTAGGTGTTTTACATGTAATTTAACATTCAAGACAATTAAGCAATGGAATAATCCTGTAAAAAAAAGATAATTTCTTATTAAATCAATCTACAGATTACAACCTTTATTTAATGGTTAATATTTGTATTAAAGGTTATTTACTGTATTTTTATGGAATTTCCTGTATTTTTATGGGATTTACACTTAAAGTAGAAAAACAAAAGTAATCTGTAAAATAATACATTGAAAGTCCCGTAAAAATACATTTTTTTTTAAGAGTGTACCTCAGTTGTAAAAAAAATTATCCAAACTTAATATTTAATAAATAAATAATGTATTATTATTACTTTATTATTATTTACATCTTACTAATGTAAAGTATTTTACAACTGATTAAACAAACAAACAATCTAGCAGCAATGAACTACTCTGCTGCTGATTGAGTATTCTAGCAGTTATTTTTGCTCCACCCCCGCTTTGGAGAAGAGTAGACCCGTCACATCCTCTCTACTCTTCTGTCCTGAGTTGTGCCGGCTTGCACTGTAGCCCTAGGAGCTAACGTTATGTCCGACGGTTAGCTTAGCTAACGTCAGCTTAAGAACGTCAAATGGGTTACAAATATGTGAAACTATGGAAGGAGTAAGCTAAAACCCACCATGGCAGCGCAAGCACATAGCAAAAGAACGTTTGGAGATAGTGGTGTTTCAAGAGACTGGCTACAGTAATATGATGCTGGGCTGTAGTGATCAGTTGTTCCGTGTGGCGCAAGTATGTAAAAAAGAAAAACAGAAACAACACGTTTGTCATCTGTAGTAAATAAATGAAGCTGGAATCCATTTGTGACCATGAACAGAGCCAGTGTCCCATTGTGTCCCGGATTCAATCTCCTCTCTAAAGACGCTCCGTGGCTAGGCTAACAGCCATGTCAGACAGAGCAGATGTGGAAACTGAGCTACACTTTCTAACAACCTGCCCACTACCAAGATAGATATCAGAGACATATACTCCCCAGTCCCCATGAATTGCAAACACCCAAAGAGAGTTTGAGGGTTTTTTTGCGCATAGTACCGAAAGTTGGCACCGGTGGATCTCACGTGAATCGATACTCGGTAGTACCGACGTGTTTCGGTAGGTACCTTTAAAAGTACCGAATTCGGTACCCATCCCTAACCATATCACAACTCGGCTACAACTGTAAACTTTTAGTCTTCATATTTGGAATCCTGGGTCATGTCCATAAGTTGGGTGTTAGAGGCCTTCAGATCGCCGGTCTTCTGAAGAGAAGAGCCAAACAATTAGCAAGATATTGCCCAGTGTCAGCAATTATTGGCAACCGGGCAATTTGGAGAAGACGCTGCTATCTGTATCCATGAGCTGTGTGTTGATTATCAGGTTCATCATCCATGTGTGTGTGTAACTTTGGTTGCCATTGTCAATTTGGGCATGATTGTATCAGAATAACCCACAATGTACAAGTGCACTGATAATATGTGTGTCCTTTAAACATTGCCTTTATGTGGACATAAATAAAGATTATAAATGTGTGTGTGTGTGTGTGTGTGTGTGTGTGTGTGTGTGTGTGTGTGTGTGTGTGTGTGTGTGTGTGTGTGTGTGTGTGTGTGTGTGTGTGTGTGTGTGTGTGTGTGTGTGTGTGTGTGTGTGTGTGTGTGTGTGTGTGTGTGTGTGCGTGCGTGCGTGCGTGTGTGCGCGTGTGTGTGTGTGTGTCAAGGCTGACAAATGAACTCATCCACCAAATATAGGCCTACAGCGGCAACACACAATCACAGATAATAATACTAATAATTAACTGTATTTCTATAGCAGCTCCTTCATGGCCCAAAGTGCTTCACAGCAGCGATGTAGACACAAAATAGACATAGGCATAAAATTAGCATAAAATTGGCATAATTATAGCCGGACAGAAAAATGTCCCGCCCTTAAAATCTATTTAAGATAGATTTTTTGACAACATGAAAAGTGCACCTTCACCTTTCCACACTTGATAATAATATATTTTAAAATCTATAAAATACTATTAGTGGGTTTCTGACTAAATAAAAGCAATGCATGAAGTGCAGACATAGAATGAGTATAAAATAGACAGAATAAGAGCAATGCAAAAAGTGTAAATGGTAAATGGCTCCATTTATATAGCTTTTATCCAAAGTGCTTTACTATTAGTTCCTCACATTCACCCATTCACTCACAGTACCTTTAGAAGTTCTTCTTTCTTGACTTTACAAAGTCTGCAGCCAGGTCCTCGAAATCCAACTCCCTTGCCAGGTCAGAGCAGCGATGGCCATCAAAGAGGCTGCCAAAAGCAGTTTCTGACCCATGGTCATCCTCGGTTCATTTCTTTATCAGTTGAGTTGAGTTTCAGTTGAGAACATTTCCTCTCTCCCTCACAGTCAGATACAGGCAGTGTTGTAGTACTTGAGTCCGAGTCCTGGACTGATTTTCAGGACTCGTGACTCGACTTGGACTTGAGCACTGATGACTCAGACTTGAACTTGGACTCTAGAATCAATGTACTGCATTCGGACTCGGAAGGTGCAGACGAGGACTCACACTTGTTCATTGAAAAAATACAGTTATTTATAAAAAGAAATCTTTGTAATAAGCCCTAATCGTTTGGCATCAGATATTGATGGCTATATTAATACCGTAACATTATAAAATGTTGTGCAAGGGCCGACACGTGTGTTCCACCTACTGTGCATGCGGATTCACGTCGATGCCCTCATGTTCAGTACTTAAGATGCCCCGAATCGTGCGCTTTGCTTACACGGATTTTACATCAAATTCCAGCAAGAGCACTGCTAGATGTTCGATATGTAAACAAATGTCGTCTCATTTATTGGACTTGTCTCGTGAAGTATAGTATTATCTTAACAGTACAGTACTCTGCTGTTGTTTTGATCTAAGTTGCTGGTTACGTTACTGTGGAGAGTCACGGCCACGTGACCCCGCAATCGCCATCTCGTCCCTCCAGTACATACGCTATTAAGACAATGGAAAATGACCGACCAGGATGACAGAGGAGGTATAAAGTGTCACAGCCAACTAAGTGACACTGGTTGGTATGACATCCTGTTCTGGGCATGTGTTGCTGTGGGTGTCTGGATGTGACGTGTGTTCTGACTGGTGGTGCCCCGTCGGAAAGGAAACACGTTGTGTGTGGACACATGTTGAGTGCCACAGAACAACAGTGACCCTTTTTGAAATTGACATTCCTGTTTGTTCTTTTATAACCAGTATACTCTTTATACACTTTAAAACTAAAACTCTGGTTGGAAGACAGTGATTGTGTGAATCTAACCTATTTTTAATATGCTTCAGTATTCAATTATATGCTTCTGCGTAGAGAAGAATGATTTGCTTGGTCTGTACAGATGCATCTGTCTCCCTCCCTCCACATGAGCCTGCAGTAGGGAGTTAACCATAAGAATGCGACCTTGCCAGGCAGGGCCTCTTCCCGGAGCTCTCCGGCCGGCAGACGCATGGTTGACCGGTTAACCCTTTGTGGGGTCTGAATGAGATGAAAAGTGGAGGGACTTTCTCATACTTGAAGGAACTATGTAACTGGAAGTAACGCAAGTAAGGGAAAAGGGAGGGACACTTGCTGTGCACGTAAAGTGGAACGATTGGATAAGTATATACTGCGTATTGTGCGTTGACTGGCTAGTAAAATTGCATCACTGTATCTGAACCAATGACAAAGAGATGTTGAATTCCTTTATAAAGGCTAACTCACTTCCTCTCAGGCAGACTTTTTGGAGAGATAGGAAGATGTTGCTTGCAGACACCAGGCACAAGCCGTGCCAGAGGAGATGTTTTTGTTTTATACTTCTTTTAACTAAATTGGAAATTTTCCAATGAAGTCTCTTTTGTAACTTGCCTTTTCTAATTAAAAATACTTCTTTATAATATATCTTTTTGTATCCATTCTTCTGACCATACGGACGGGTAAGCATTGAAATGTTGTTTGCATTGTAACTTCACCCTTTGCGTTCTGATTTATGATGTAAAGACTTTAGAAACCAGCCGACAACCACGCGGCCCCGTAATGTTCCGGATTAATGATGTAGAAACTTTAGAAGTGTGGCTTTATCCATACGGAGGCCTAAGGAGAAAAATGTATATGTATACTAAAGGTGGGTTCTGTATAAATGTGATTATCAAGTAAAGCCATACAGTGGTAATACGTGTAACCGAATAAGTGAAATGGATATCCTATGAATAGGAAAAGTCCATCTCAGTGCAAAATAGAATAAAAATACTCCGCAACTCCAATCAATCAACCGCATGACTGGAGAGGTTTAACCCCTGCAGTTTATAGACGCATTGAGTCCTAGACATCACAGACGTCGCAGGACGCTGCTTGAAGTTGAGATGCGGACCAATGAGTTATGGGGTTATCAATCTGACCTAGGCTTATGCCAGCACTCATCATGGCGTCCCTACGTTGGGCATTTATACTAACTAAATAGGTGCTAACGGCCGAAAATTTATTACAGATTTGACAAAAAATTCAAGTAGAAAGCTCTACTGGCGACTCGAGTGGAAGGCTCTACTCGGGGATATCACACATGAATAGAAAGCTCTATCTTTGTGATTAAAGTAACGTTTACTCACAACTAAAGGGTAACGTAATGTTTATAGAGCTCTGGGGGGAGTTACAAGTGCAACATAATTTCGTGCTTTGCCCACAGGAAGTGAACTGGCCCTAGCCAGGAACGAGCTGAATGTTCACTGGATGGCTACCTAGCCCAAAGCTACGTGACACGCAGCCAAAACGGCCGTTCACAGAAAGGCGAACGGGATGGCTACCTAGCCCAAAGCTACGTGACACGCAGCCAAAACGGCCATTCACAGGAATGCTAACTGGATGGCTACCTAGCCCAAAGCTACGTGACACGCAGCCAAAACGGCCGTTCACAGAAAGGCGAACTGGATGGCTACCTAGCCCAAAGCTACGTGACACGCAGCCAAAACGGCCGTTCACAGGACTGTTCACTGGATGGCTACCTAGCCCAAAGCTACGTGACACGCAGCCAAAACGGCCGTTCACAGGACTGTTCACTGGATGGCTACCTAGCCCAAAGCTACGTGACACGCAGCCAAAACGGCCATTCACAGAAAGGCGAACGGGATGGCTACCTAGCCCAAAGCTACGTGACACGCAGCCAAAACGGCCGTTCACAGGACTGTTCACTGGATGGCTACCTAGCCCAAAGCTACGTGACACGCAGCCAAAACGGCCGTTCACAGAAAGGCGAACGGGATGGCTACCTAGCCCAAAGCTACGTGACACGCAGCCAAAACGGCCGTTCACAGGAATGCGAACTGGATGGCTACCTAGCCCAAAGCTACGTGACACGCAGCCAAAACGGCCGTTCACAGAAAGGCGAACTGGATGGCTACCTAGCCCAAAGCTACGTGACACGCAGCCAAAACGGCCGTTCACTGAATGTTCCCTGGATGGCTACCTAGCCCAAAGCTACGTGACACGCAGCCAAAACGGCCGTTCACTGAATGTTCACTGGATGGCTACCTAGCCCAAAGCTACGTGACACGCAGCCAAAACGGCCGTTCACTGAATGTTCACTGGATGGCTACCTAGCTCAAAGCTACGTGACTCGCAGCCAAAACGGCCGTTCACTGAATGTTCCCTGGATGGCTACCTAGCCCAAGGCTACGTGACACGCTGCCAAAACGGCCGTTCACAGGAATGCAAGCTAACTAGCTCACCATCGGCTAACAAGCCAGTGCTAACACCCATGAGCTGGCCCTAGCCAGACGAGAGCTAACTAGCTCACCACAGGCTAACAAAGCCAGGAGTTAACAGCAGGCTAAGTAGCCGGAGCTAGCGACCAACGCTAGCTCAAGAGAAGCTAGCTCAGGAGGAGCTGGCACAACCAATGCTAGCTCAGGAGAAGCTAGCACAAGAGAAGCTAGCTCAGGAGAAGCTAGCACAAGAAAAGCTAGCACAAGAAAAGCTAGCACAGCAGACGCTAGCTCAGAAGAAGATGGCGCAGAAGGAGTTAGCTCAAGAGAAGCTAGCACAACAGATGCTAGCACATCAGACGCTAGCTCAAGAGGAGCTAGCACAACAGATGCTAGCACATCTGATGCTAGCTCAAGAGAAGCTAGCACAACAGATGCTAGCACGGAAGACGCTAGCACAGCAGATGCTAGTGCAAGAGACGCTAGCTCAGGAGGAGCTGACGCAGCTGATGCTAGCTCAAGAGAAGCTAGCACAAGAAATGCTAGCACGGAAGACGCTAGCACAACAGATGCTAGAGACGCTAGCTCAGGAGGAGCTGGCGTACAGAAACCGGACAGTCTGTCCCTCGGGAACACCAAGGGAAGCAGTGAGTCACTCAGACCAGAGGGCTCAAATTACGTGGCCCCGGTCAGGACAAGGAAGGATATATGAGGAAACAGGCCGAACACTGCCTGCTCCCACTTCCATGTATATGGATAAGAGGGCTCCGCCCTCAATGAGAGCCCCCTCTGGACACGAAATGGGAGAATATACACTCAGGGGACACCTCCCGACACTGGGGGGATCAACCACACCAGGGCGAGATCACTCCCTGCAGTGCATAAGCCCAGGACCACGTGTTCACGAGGAAGTGAGGCAAACGAGAGCAACCTATATATCTCCCCGTGGTGAACACTCAGGGGTGAGAGTGACATCTACAAGGTCTCACAGACAATCACCAAACATAACAGTCACTAACTACCCAGTCTGGACCGATAACTCTGATACACCATGGTCAATCCTCACCTTCACTGGACCGTCATTGACGAACTATGGTAGATGGGAAACAAGCATGGTAACGGCAGGAGGCTCTTACTACCGGAACCTGAGGAAACAGGTAATGGAAAAAAGGACCAAAAAGCCCCTGAAACCAGGCAAGGCAGTAATCACAGAGTGTGATTATGAGGTGTTTCACGCGGAGAAAATTGTCCATGTGACACTAAGCCAAGACCAATACAAGGAGATAAAGTCCTCACACATAAACTGGGACAGACTGGTGTCCCGTATAAAGGAACTACTGCAGAAAAGGGAAATCTATGCTGGCCATGGTACTAAGGACATGCCCTACTGACTAGCCATAAACCTGATGTGGGGCAGGTCTCGAGGATATGGCCAAAGAGGCATATGGTTGGGGAAAGCCGTAATCAGCGCGATCTCAAGCCTAAGGAGTGCAGGGCACACGGAGATCCGTCTCATGATGGAACCTAGGGACCATGAGGCAATAACCCTGGCCGTGGATAGAGCCGGGGAGGGTGAGGAAGACGAGGACGATGAGCCTGCATTGGTACCTCTCACTCCCCCTCCGAACCCTAAGGGGTCGGGACCCGTACCCAGGAAAGAAAGGTCACTCCCAGAACTCCTCCCGAGCAGCGGAGAGAGGGAGATCATCCACACCCAGGAGACCGACAGTACAGTTCGAACCTGAAAAGGCGGAACCTGCCCGATCTCAGGCCAGGAGTATCCATAGACTTCTAGGCCGTCCCCCGGAGTCAGGGGACGACCCAGCAAGTAGCGAACAGGAGTATACTGATCTAGATCAGGACTCAGGAATGGAGGGAGACCGGGATAGGTCAAGCTCCAGAGCATCCTCCAGGTCTTCATCTCGATCAAGATCTAGGGAGAGAGTTCGGTACCCGAGGGGCGAACCTCCTAGACCTCGAAACAAGAGAGCGAAACCGGTCAAACTGAGACCTATAGGCAAGGGGCCTACTCTGAAAGGCACCACCTTTCAGTCACCCTCGGGCTTGACCTGGAGCTCAGGATTGGAGGACGTCTCCGAAGAGAGTGAAGGAGACTTGGAAGGAAAGGAAACAGGGGATATTATGCCAGCATATCCCGTGAGATGGGGAACGGCTCAGGCCTTAGCCCGGTCACCCGTGGCAGAAAAAGTGTTGTCTCACCCTGGGGTAACAGAACCATACGAGCATGCACACTTACATGCAGGCTATGACATACTACGTGAACAGGTGTACAAGCTAGACAGGGCCATGGCTGAAATAGCCAGGAGAGAAAGAAACTGGTTGAACGAGGCCCCGTCCATAAGCCCAATCCGAGCCCTGAGACACAGCACAGAGGAACACCGACCGGAAGTGAGCCCTCACTCCATACTAGCCCAATCTCCCGGAGACATTTACCGACCGAGAGGAAAGAGTTCACATACAGGCAGGAGTCTGCATGACAGCACCCAATATGGAGAAAGCAACAAAGCACAAGAATTGTTAAGCAAAACCCAAGTGCTCAAAAAACTAGCCCCAGAAATGCTTCGAGGGGAGACCCAGGCTGCTTATATCCATAAGTGTGCTCAGATTTTCCATGGGTCACCTCTCTATGATGACCCGGAGGCCGCTCGCATTTTGAGACACCTCAAAGGACTGGAGGTCCCCGAAGGGGCTTCAATGGCCCAAATGATGGAAATGGAAGTAAGAATCCCCGGTCAAGATCCAGGGGAAAATATGGTGGAGAAACTAATCCCACAGGTGCGAGACGGGAGCTTGTCTCTCACTGTTGCAGCAGAATCAGTCATACGTGGAACACCTAGGCAAAGATCAGGCTTACTGCTTGAAAAGCTATTCATCTGTGTACCAGGTGGTAACCGTCTTGCAGCCAAATGCGCAGCATGGTCCCGAGACCAGTTACGGACGGAATGCATGCTGTGAGACCAAGTCAAAATGCTTTCTCAACACAAATACTGTAAAGATGTCCGTCTTTTCTCTAAACCAGAGTAAAGAGGACGAAAGAATTTGTAATCTATTTCATGCAAAGGGGATTTCCTGACAGCTACCATCTGGTAGGTTAGCACCTGTACCAACCATATCAGCTGCGTGAGATGTACACTCACCAGCGCCTATGGATAAAAATTGAGACTCTGCAAACTCTCATCAAGCTTAGCACCTTGACGCGGGGGGACAGAGCGAGCATCAGGGTCTCTATATCCGACGGGCCTATCAGATTTGTGGGGACTCGGAAGCTTCAGCATACAGGACGCTGTAGTGCTTGGGCGGCCGAGTCACTGGTTTATAGGTCTGTCAAAACGGATTGGAGGTTCTGGGGCTTAGAACATCCGTGAGTTGGGCTTTATGCTAATTGAATAGGTATCAAAAGCCGAAAGAATATGAACTGAAATAACTGCGGTCAGGGGCCTCTGGAGTAAAATGTATTACAGATTTGAGTTAAAACCTTACTCAAGTGTGATCTTATCAGCAAGCAATCCTCTCCAACCAAGACTCCTCCTAAGTGCTCGAGATCTGGAACAATGAGTGACGTAGAGGTCTGCAAAGCGCAGCAGACAGCCTAAGAGGTAAAAAATCTATCAGGAACAAGAGAGGGTTCATAAGAAACCACTTGAAGTGGCGTTTACTCGCGACTAACAGGGCTAGGGAGCCCTAAAGTCACTTGAACTTGAAGTAACTAAATGCTTACTTAAAGTCAGAACTTAAGTAGAAAAAACTCTACTTTGTGAATAACAGGCTGAAATAGCCATTGCGAGCAGTCTGAAATAGCCATTGCGAATAGGAGCGAATAGCAGGCTAACTAGCCATTGCTAACAGGACGAGGCTACTCACATGATCAGACAGGTATATGATAACCTTGGACATGCCGGAAGTAAGAGGATGTTGGTATACCTGAGAACTAACAACATTCTCATACCTAAAGCCAAACAAAGAGCGATAACAGTCCGAAAGGCCTGTGAACAATGTGCGCTGGTAAAGGTGCGCTGGTAAAGGGACAAAACCTGAACCAGTGCCACACTCTTAGACGGGGGGGGGGGCTGTCCCCCGGAGTCAGTGGACGACGCAGCGAATGGCAAGAAGGAATATACTGACTCAGACTCAGGTCAGAACTCGGAAATGGAGGAAGACCGGGATAGGTCAAGCTCCAGAGCATCCTCAAGGTCCTCATCTAGACCTCCCAGACCTCCCAGACCTCCTAGACCTCCCAGACCTCCCAGACCTCCTAGACCTCCTAGACCGGACAGAGAGACATCGGCCTGGACCCAGGTTACAGGGCGACGAGAGCCCTGAATGGACCTGAAAGAGAGAAAAGAAATGAGTCCTCTGTGGACTGTATCTGTGATGTCCTGCGAGGCATACGGACAGGGTCACACGACCAGGCCAACCACACTTCAATAGAGGACTGCTGCTACAATTCTCGGGGACCCGTGGGGGTCGCCCGAGAAGTAACAATTCAACCTACCTCAAACTATGGGAGAGATCCAAGAGGTCAGAGGGGGTGACCCCAAGATGACCAAGATGACCAAGATGACCAAGATGACCAAGATGACCAAGATGACCAAGACGACAACAACCTGGGTGCATCGGCCGGGAACAACAGATGCAAGTCTTCCCGCCGGATACCAAGCCACGACGTGGCCCCTATCCTATCGAGCAGTCCAGCCCGGGGACAACAGATGCAAGTCTTCCCGCCGGCTACCAGGGTACCGAGGTACCAAGATGGCAGAGGGGGTGTGGAGAGTCACGGCCACGTGACCCCGCAATCGCCATCTCGTCCCTCCAGTACATACGCTATTAAGACAATGGAAAATGACCGACCAGGATGACAGAGGAGGTGTAAAGTGTCACAGCCAACTAAGTGACACTGGTTGGTATGACATCCTGTTCTGGGCATGTGTTGCTGTGGGTGTCTGGATGTGACGTGTGTTCTGGCTGGTGGTGCCCCGTCGGAAAGGAAACACGTTGTGTGTGGACACATGTTGAGTGCCACAGAACAACAGTGACCCTTTTTGAAATTGACATTCCTGTTTGTTCTTTTATAACCAGTATATTCTTTATACACTTTAAAACTAAAACTCTGGTTGGAAGACAGTGATTGTGTGAATCTAACCTATTTTTAATATGCTTCAGTATTCAATTATATGCTTCTGCATAGAGAAGAATGATTTGCTTGGTCTGTACAGATGCATCTGTCTCCCTCCCTCCACATGAGCCTGCAGTAGGGAGTTAACCATAAGAATGCGACCTTGCCAGGCAGGGCCTCTTCCCGGAGCTCTCCGGCCGGCAGACGCATGGTTGACCGGTTAACCCTTTGTGGGGTCTGAATGAGATGAAAAGTGGAGGGACTTTCTCATACTTGAAGGAACTATGTAACTGGAAGTAACGCAAGTAAGGGAAAAGGGAGGGACACTTGCTGTGCACGTAAAGTGGAACGATTGGATAAGTATATACTGCGTATTGTGCGTTGACTGGCTAGTAAAATTGCATCACTGTATCTGAACCAATGACAAAGAGATGTTGAATTCCTTTATAAAGGCTAACTCACTTCCTCTCAGGCAGACTTTTTGAGATAGGAAGATGTTGCTTGCAGACACCAGGCACAAGCCGTGCCAGATGAGATGTTTTTGTTTTATACTTCTTTTAACTAAATTGGAAATTTTCCAATGAAGTCTCTTTTGTAACTTGCCTTTTCTAATTCAAAATACTTCTTTATAATATATCTTTTTGTATCCATTCTTCTGACCATACGGACGGGTAAGCATTGAAATGTTTTTTGCATTGTAACTTCACCCTTTGCGTTCTGATTTATGATGTAAAGACTTTAGAAACCAGCCGACAACCACACGGTCCCGTAATGTTCCGGATTAATGATGTAGAAACTTTAGAAGTGTGGCTTTATCCATACGGAGGCCTAAGGAGAAAAATGTATATGTATACTAAAGGTGGGTTCTGTATAAATGTGATTATCAAGTAAAGCCATACAGTGGTAATACGTGTAACCGAATAAGTGAAATGGATATCCTATGAATAGGAAAAGTCCATCTCAGTGCAAAATAGAATAAAAATACTCCGCAACTCCAATCAATCAACCGCATGACTGGAGAGGACGGAGGAGTGCCTGTGTGGGCCTGGGTCGGCTGGGTTTAACCCCTGCAGTTTATAGACGCATTGAGTCCTAGACATCACAGACGTCGCAGGACGCTGCTTGAAGTTGAGATGCGGACCAATGAGTTATGGGGTTATCAATCTGACCTAGGCTTATGCCAGCACTTACCCATAGGAGAATAGTACGGTGATGGATGAATCATCAGGCAGAATCCAGAGCTCGTCAGAAGGGGTTGCATTTATTGCATACAAACACAATGTTTTTCTATATTAAAAGGTTGAAATCCAACAAAACTCAAGCATGAGTCTTTGTTGAAAAAAGTCTATATTCAAATCAATGATGTTCAGAACAGCGTTGAATCTATCTAGCTGACTCAAGTTATTTTGTTGTCTGGGAACCAGGAAGTTTCCCGCTTCAATGTCTTTTGTTGTTGTTTTTCCGTTCCTATGGTGATGAGTTTTCTCCGTCTGTTCTCATTTTGCCGTCCTGCCGCTGGGGTTGTGGGTGTTCTGTGTCTCGTGTGTTCCCAACACTCCCATTTTATCAATGAGAATCACCTCTGTGTGACGTCATCATAGACCGTCCCCTAGACGTTTTTCCACCAATCACAACTCTCACAGTCTGGATGTATTTGAAATTGGGGGTTGTTTTTCTGGCCAACCGTCCCCTTTGTTCCAAATCAGAGTAATAGAATTAGTCAAAATTAGGCTTAATAGCTTTGGTATTAAGCCTCAAGATATTTATGGTTGAATTCTGATTGATTCCCTAAACACAGACATATTATTCTTGACTCAAAAGCATTTGGTTTCAGATGAGAATCACTGTTTGTATCATCAAGCCCAGTTTTATAGCATTTTAATCATTCCTTTTAGCTTAAGTTAATATCTATTAACAGTTATACTTAGTATCCTCTTAATTATTACAAATTAGATTCCGAAATGGCTTGATTTGTACAACTCAACGATCCTCTTCATAAATACAACATGTTTCATCTTATCCCATTCAGCAGCCTTTGTACAATATAACAGTAATATTTACAGCTTGTTTGGAGCTTAATTTAAGAATATAAAAACATTTGAAAGTATATAGTTTCTGCTGTAATCCTGTAACTAGACCATCCTAGTTACAGCTGCTTGGAGGAGACATGGTCTTTGTCGCTCTCAGTGGATAACAGAAGAATGTGACTTCTCCCCCCACTGTCCCAGCTGCTGACAACACTTGTATGTAAATCGACCTCTGTTGTGAGAACAATGTCAATCAGTCTCTATAAACACACACACAATCTATGAACTAAGTCACCTTTAGTCAAATCCAGGTCATCAATATTTTTGATTGCCAACCTATTAATCACTTCTTGTTACAGTCTAAAAGTGTAAGCATTACTTTTGTACATAGCAATCTATAGGGACATTTCTCAACACATTTTATGAGCTATAATTAGCATTATTTACGACACAAACTATTGAAGAGAAGACCGGGACAACTTCAAACCTCAACAGACATCTGTGGAGAGGACTCAACATTGATGACTTGGACTCGGACTCGACTCAGGCTCTTCTTTGGTGACTCGGACTTGGACTCAGACTCAAACACTGGGGACTCGGACTCGAGATTCTGTGACTCGACTACAACACTGGATACAGGTAGGATGAGGAGAACCCCAGGATACATGGGGGAAGGTTGTCTGGAGTCTGTTCTTCAGCAGCAGAAAATCAGGGAAGGTTCTCTGGAGTCTGTTCTTCAGCAGCAGAACATCAGGGAAGGTTGTCTGGAGTCTGTTCATCAGCAGCAGAACATCAGGGAAGGTTCTCTGGAGTCTGTTCTTCAGCAGCAGAACATCAGGGAAGGTTCTCTGGAGTCTGTTCTTCAGCAGCAGAACATCAGGCAAGGTTCTCTGGAGTCTGTTCTTCAGCAGAACATCTGGGAAGGTTGTCTGGAGTCTGTTCTTCAGCAGCAGAACATCAGGGAAGGTTCTCTGGAGTCTGTTCTTCAGCAGCAGAACATCAGGCAAGGTTCTCTGGAGTCTGTTCTTCAGCAGAACATCTGGGAAGGTTGTCTGGAGTCTGTTCTTCAGCAGCAGAACATCAGGGAAGGTTCTCTGGAGTCTGTTCTTCAGCAGCAGAACATCAGGGAAGGTTCTATGGAGTCTGTTCTTCAGCAGCAGAACATCAGGCAAGGTTCTATGGAGTCTGTTTTTCAGCAGCAGAACATCAGGGAAGGTTCTCTGGAGTCTGTTCTTCAGCAGAACATCAGGGAAGGTTGTCTGGAGTCTGTTCTTCAGCAGCAGAACATCAGGGCAGGTTCTCTGGAGTCTGTTCTTCAGCAGCAGAACATCAGGGAAGGTTCTCTGGAGTCTGTTCTTCAGCAGAACATCAGGGAAGGTTCTCTGGAGTCTGTTCTTCAGCAGAACATCGGGGAAGGTTGTCTGGAGTCTGTTCTTCAGCAGAACATCGGGGAAGGTTGTCTGGAGTCTGTTCTTCAGCAGCAGAACATCAGGGCAGGTTCTCTGGAGTCTGTTCTTCAGCAGCAGAACATCAGGGAAGGTTCTCTGGAGTCTGTTCTTCAGCAGAACATCAGGGCAGGTTCTCTGGAGTCTGTTCTTCTTCAGCAGAACATCAGGGAAAGTTCTCTGGAGTCTGTTCTTCAGCAGAACATCTGGGAAGGTTGTCTGGAGTCTGTTCTTCAGCAGCAGAACATCAGGGCAGGTTCTCTCGAGTCTGTTCTTCAGCAGCAGAACATCAGGGAAGGTTGTCTGGAGTCTGTTCTTCAGCAGCAGAACATCAGGAAAGGTTCTATGGAGTCTGTTCTTCAGCAGCAGAACATCAGGGAAGGTTCTCTGGAGTCTGTTCTTCAGCAGAACATCAGGGAAGGTTGTCTGGAGTCTGTTCTTCAGCAGCAGAACATCAGGGAAGGTTCTCTGGAGTCTGTTCCTCAGCAGAACATCGGGGAAGGTTCTCTGGAGTCTGTTCTTCAGCAGCAGAACATCAGGGCAGGTTCTCTGGAGTCTGTTCTTCAGCAGCAGAACATCAGGGCAGGTTCTCTGGAGTCTGTTCTTCAGCAGAACATCAGGGAAGGTTCTCTGGAGTCTGTTCTTCAGCAGAACATCGGGGAAGGTTGTCTGGAGTCTGTTCTTCAGCAGAACATCGGGGAAGGTTGTCTGGAGTCTGTTCTTCAGCAGCAGAACATCAGGGCAGGTTCTCTGGAGTCTGTTCTTCAGCAGAACATCAGGGCAGGTTCTCTGGAGTCTGTTCTTCTTCAGCAGAACATCAGGGAAAGTTCTCTGGAGTCTGTTCTTCAGCAGAACATCTGGGAAGGTTGTCTGGAGTCTGTTCTTCAGCAGCAGAACATCAGGGCAGGTTCTCTGGAGTCTGTTCTTCTTCAGCAGAACATCAGGGAAGGTTCTCTGGAGTCTGTTCTTCAGCAGCAGAACATCGGGGAAGGTTGTCTGGAGACTGTTCTTCAGCAGAACATGCAGGAAGTTTGCAGGAGTTGTATCTTCGCTCTGTGTCGACAAAATATCTGAACTGGATCAGCCATATCAGCTATAAGGCCTTGTCCAAGTCAGTTGGATATAGGGTATCTGCAGGGTATTATACAGGGTCTTAAATTCATAAATCTCGATTTAAGGCCTTAAAATGTATTAAACAGTTTTAAATCTTATTTGCACAGGTATTAAATTTTTTGGGGGGGGCGCAGCGCAGCTGTGTTATGCATCCAGCCGCTTGCTTGGTCATTCCCGAGAGCAAGCTGTCGACAATATATATATACTGTGTATATACAGAAATCTTTTTTTCTGGCATCTCCTCTGCAGCTCCATCTCGTACTAGAGAGGGATTTCAGCACAGTGTGATGTTTGTAGTGAACACTTTATTCCATTGGAGTGGAAGATGAACAAAAAGGATAATGCTTGTAATTAGTGGAAAAAGAAAAAAACACTGCTGGCAAAAAAAAAGCTGTTATCGCAAAGTGGTGTTGCACTCTGTCCTCTGGTGTTGTTGTCCAGCAGGGAGACACTCTGTCCGCTGGACCTGGTGGTATTGTTGTCCAGCAGGGAGACACTCCCTCTGGACCTGGTGGTGTTGTTGTTCAGCAGGGAGACACTCTGTCCTCTGGACCTGGTGGTGTTATTGTCCAGCAGGGAGACACTCCCTCTGGACCTGGTGGTGTTCTTGTCCAGCAAGGAGCACTCTGTCCTCTGGACCTGGTGGTGTTGTTATCCAGCAGGGGGCGCTCTGTCCTCTGGACCTGGTGGTGTTGTTGTCCAACAGGGAGACACTCTGTCCTCTGGACCTGGTGGTGTTGTTATCCAGCAGGGAGACACTCTGTCCTCTGGACCTGGTGGTGTTGTTGTCCAACAGGGAGACACTCTGTCTCGACGAAACCATTAATGAAGGCATGTTGCCAAAACGTGTTTGTTTTAATTGTATGAATAAAGAGCATTATTTTTAGAACATCATCCATCAAGTTTCAAGATTCAAGATTCAAGCGATTTATTCACATACATTGATCGATTCAAGCCTCGATCCATTGACCTCTATAGGTTGTGTTAAAAGTATGTGGTCCAGTTATGTAATTATATTATATAATATTCATACATGTTTGCCATGATTTCTATGCAAGATATTTTCCTTCAAAGTAACTAGTAACTGATGGGTTCAGATTAGGGATGTCCGATATTATCGGCCTACCGATATTATCGGCCTACCGATATTATCGGCCTACCGATATTATCGGCCGATATTGGCATACAAATGTGATATCGGAAAATATCGGTATCGGTTTTCAATTTCCTTTTTTCTTTTTTTTCTTTTTACATTTATTTAACCTTATTTACCCAGGCAAGCAAGTAAGAACAAATTATTATTTTATTTATTGTCAAAGTATACATAATGTTGTGTTAATTACACGACAAGAGATATGTAATGTTAATTACCTGAAATTATTCAGTTTTTTGGGGGGGGGGGACCCTGCATATATCGGTATCGGTTGATATCGGTTGATGTCGGTATCGGAAATTAAGAGTTGGACAATATCGGTATATCGGTATCGGTAAAAAAGCCAATAGGCGGGGTGGGGGGTGGGGGGGGGGGGGGGGGGGGGTAACTGTACATTGGATTATCGATGAAACCTTACTTGGTCCCAAAAAGAGGGTCTTGTGTATTATTGGGTTTAATAGGACATTTATTGTACATTGGAGGGGGTTGCGTTAGGACATTTACAGGGGCCAGTTTTGAATTGCAGTCTCTCGTAGGTGCTCTTTGAGAGTGGTTTTGAAAGTGGGTAGTGATTCACATTCCTTTACAGCTGTGGGTAGGGCGTTCCACATTGATGTGGCATAATTGCGAAACGTGTTTAGTCCCTTGTTTGAGCCGAATCTGGGTTTAACATGATTTGTGGAGCTCCCTCTGGTGTTGTGGTCGTGGTATTCACTGACCTTTGGGAAGTATTTTGACATGTACATGGGTACCTTAGTCGTGTAGTGTATCTGGTAGACCAGGCCCATTGCAAGTTGCTGTACTCTGTCCTCTACTCTAAGCCAGGGGTTCCCAAACTTTTCAGGCCGGGGCCCAGAAAATAAGGCGTCAGAGAGCCGCGGCCCAATGCACATCGTCTGGCTTTTTTTTTTTTTTTTTTTGCCAGGCGACCGATTTTTTAAGCCAAATATCACTTCAATCCTATTAAGTTAGTTCAAGTTAGTTATTCATTTATATGTGCTATTTATGAGAGGGCTAACTTGTTGCAAAATAATAATGATAATAATAATAGCCTCATTAAAATACTATTGTTGCTTCGGTTGTTTTCAGCGTTTTATGTGCATAATCTGTTATTTAGTTTGAAATGTTCGTTGAAATAAGTAGATTTTTCGTTTTTGTTTATTTATTAAGTTAATATAAAACCATATAGTCACATTTTAGAATACAATAGAATAGAATTTTAGAATACAACTAGAAACACTGTCCTGGCCTGCTTCTAAGTTCAGTGGCCTGACAAAAAAAATTAAAATAAAAAAAATAAAAAATAAAAAAATAAAAAAATAAAAAAAACATTTATTTTATTTTTTTTTTATTTTTTTTAATCATCTCGCGGCCCACCCGTGGCTGCTCGCGGCCCACCTTTGGGTCGCGACCCCGACTTTGGGAACCACTGCTCTAAGCCATCCTAGGTTGTCAAAGTGGGCAGGGGTGAGGGGGGTTCTAGGAGTAATGTCAAGCAGTAGTCTGACCAGTTTGTTTTGAGATGTTTGTAATTTTGTTTTTAGCGCCTTTGAGGTGCTTTGGTACCATGAGGTGCAAGCATAGTCGTAGTACCCTTGAATGAGTGCTCCTGCCAGAGTCTTCAGGGTATTCTTGTTTACCAGAGAGGTACAAGAATCAAGTTTGTTGGTTTTTATTACATTGGATGCCATTTTGTCACAGGAAAGATTTGCCTCTAGGATGGAACCTAGGTATGTAATTGCATCTTTCCTTCTGACAATATTGTCACCCACTGTAACATAGAAGCCGTCGGCCTTGCTGAGTTTGATATTTGAACCGAAGAGAATGGACTGTTTTACCCAGGTGTAATCAGGGACGTTGGAACTTAAAATCGGCAGGGGGTGCTGCCTTTCTGAGATATATTTTTTTTCACAACGCTTTAATGTGATTTCCAATGTCCTTTTAAATGAAAATGACGTGAGAGGGAGTGGGACGTACATTGTTCAGAACGGCTTTGAAATAGCCTACTAGCCTATACGTGAATTCTAATGTTTTTTTTCTAATCAAAATGACAACGTGGCAGGGTGAGAGGAACGTTTGTTGTTTAGAATGGCTATGAAAACAAACATCACTTCTGAATACCTCACTCATCATAACAATGAATTCACACACTCGCTCTGCACGCTCTTCTGCATTTTGTGCCCTGCTATTTGGTTTTCATATTATGTTTCCACTCTGATGAAAGAAAGCCTTAATGAAGCATAGTAGCCTATGCAGTACAACCATGTTATTGACTATTTTACAAAAAAACGCGACTCACCAGAACTGCAAATCGGGGTCTCTTCTTCTCTGCTCCTAAATGTGGAAACAGCGGCGCGGCACCACAAACTCGAGACAGCGCCACTCTGTGGCCAAAATAATACCTGGTAGATGGTAGTCTAAGGATAGATTGTAGATGGTAGTGTCTAGTATGTCTTCGCCCACATGTCACTTTACTGTTATAATAACATAACGATTATTCCGTATGATTGTCTACACAGTGCAATGGTGAAGTGCTTTGAGCAGGAGAAATATATAATTTATAATGTTACAGTATATAAAAAGACGTTTTGTGCAGTAACTGAAGCTGCCACTAGGGGGTGCTACCACACCCCCCGCACCCCCCCTTCCAACGTGCCTGGGTGTAATGATAGTTTGTTATCAGCGAGCCAGATGCAGATTTAGCCTATTTCCGAGCTGAGGGTTTTTTCAACCTGTAACTTGTTCTTGTCAGAGACCAGCAGGGCTGAGTCATCCGCAAACAGGAACTTTGCAGTCACAAGCTGACGACATGTCATTTGCATAAATTAGGAACAGTAGCAGTCCTAGTATGCTTCCTTGTGGAACATCACAGCTCACTGGGATTGGTCATGATACAGGTTATAGAATTATAATACAGTGGAGAAGTAAAAATTTAAATTAAAATAGGCAGTGTGAACAATATAACAATATAATTAACTCTGGGAAAGTAGACAGTGTAAAAAGGTCAAGGTGCAAGATGAGGGTATGTATGCCTTCTGTTCTATTTGCCCTACAATAAATATACTTTAATAACTAACATCTAATCTAATATAATAAAGAAAATGCTAAATTCTAAAACGGACCCTCAGCACCAGGCATCTCAATCTGCTGCTACCAGCATCTCATTACTATTTGATAAAAAAGCTCCCTACAGCAACGGTTCAGTGGCACAGCACACAGGGGAGACGCACAACGCATGTTTCTGTCTTCTTCTTCTAATGACTCCATTCGTTCACACAGCGTAGTCGAACCACACGGCCCCCTGCTGGGGGGGTTTGTATACACTTTATCATTTCCTGGACATTTCAGACAAGCAATTATCTTTGCTAACCCAAATGCAAAAATCATGAATATTTATTATGCACAAATTAGACAGTTCATAGGGGGTTTATCTGGCAATCCCAAGGAATCCCAAGGAAGATGACCTAATTAATGCCACACAATATCCCTACACCCCAGAACTCCATATCCATTCATCCCAGAACTCCATATCCCTACATCCCAGAACTTCTCTATAATGAGGTATAGAACTTTTACGGTTTACCGCGGTTTGAAAATGTTGCGGTGTCAAAACCACTAAAATCACGTTCAGACGGTAGGCGCCGACGGTATAAGTTACATTTCGAATCATGAACTTCGGAACATGCCTGTCAGAAATGTCAACTGGAATAGCTGGGAGTTAACCAGGCTAGCTAGTTAGTTGTAAGGGGATAATACATGACATGGTGTGCAGTTATCTGAAAATGCTCAATGCACAGGGGATAATTAGCGTTAGCCCTTCGCTGAGTAGTTTGCCTGGTGAGTAACGTTAGCTACATATCTAGCAAGCTTTACAAAAAGAAAGTTTAATGTGACTGATCTAGTGAGCTATAATCAGAATATTCCACCCATAAATAGCTAATGTCAAATATAAATAACGTAATGTTTTGACGGGAGATACAGTAGCTAACGTTAGCTAGTTAGCCAGCTAGCTAGCTAGCAGTACCGGTGATATGTTGCCAATTGATTTTGGCCAACTAACGTTAGCGAGATTGGCCTACGTTCCGTTACATATTCATAATCATTAAAGCGTAGTGCTGAAGGATAGGAGTCTGAGGCGGGGTGTCGAAAGACAACTCTAAACATTTATTAAACATCAACTCAATGTCTGAGCTTGTTTGCCGACAGGAAAGTGCAGACAGGAAAGTAACAAACAATATGTTCCTTGCGGAACCCTTATTCCCAACACATAGTTCCATGGGTGAATTATGTTGAACCACCACAAAAGATGAATTGTTTAAATGTATGTTTAATCCAGTAAGAATAGTATGCTATATAACACACATCTGTGCAAGTAGATTACATTAATAAAACGTATTGCCCTTTTGACATGTAGCCTATACATATTTATAATCATGAACGTTTATTTGGAAGTATTTTTTATTCTGTACTTAGTTTGAAAGTTGTCAGACAGTTCCCTCTGTGTGTAATACAGACAGTCTTCACACATTCATAAATAACACTTACAGAAAAGGTGTTGTGCGTGTGTGTGCTCTGTAATAAAAGATGTTTTGTTCAATGGGGGAATATCTTTCCTTTTTTATATAATATAATATACCGTGAAACCGTGGTATTTTTGCCCAAGGTTATCATACCATCAAAATGTCATACCGGCACATGCCTAGTCCCGGCACACACACGTACACACACCCCGTGCACACGCACACACATGCACACCTTTTGAAGTCATTCTGACTTGTATTCACCCCTCACCCTCGTTCCACAATTTATAATCCGGAAGAATAAGCCTCTCCTCACTCTAATGAGTTCTGGGAAAGAGTGGCCACCTTTGACCAGATTATTTTGTTGGACAGTGGACCCCACAACATAGTTAAAACAGATTACACACGCACACACACATACACACACAGACAAACATGGACAGATGGGTATCTGACCGTATTCTTTAAAAAGCTTGAAAGGCAGCTTGTGCCAATTATTCTGGATGTGTTTAAAGAATCCTTTGTAAATTATTCCTTACTCCCAAACTCTGACGCCAGCTTCTGTCTCCCTCTTTATTAAAACAGAACAAAGGCTTCTGGGAGCGTGTCGATGTTCCCACAGCCCTATGTTCCACAAGCCCTATGTTCCCACAGCCCTATGTTCCCTCAACCCTATGTTCCACAAGCCCTATGTTCCCACAGCCCTATGTTCCCTCAGCCCTATGTTCCTACTAGTGTTGTCAAAAATATAAAAAAATCGATACATATCGATTCTGAATATTTAAAACGGTTTCAATACTCATTTCCCGAAATATCGATATTTAATTATTCATAAAAAAAGATTTTTTTTTTTGTATAAGGAAGTTGCATTGTTCATTTCAATACCTGTAATAGTACAGTAGTCCACACACACACATGTGCATTCAGTTAAGTCGGAATATGACTGTAATACAAACGGTTCAGTTTGTCAGGTACATGCATTATCTAAAGATAAACAAAGGGTTTTAAAAGTGTTATATTTATCTGAGGAGAATCAACCAGCAACAAAAGCCAAATTTATAAATTCTTTATTTATTTTTTTTCATTTTAAGATTGAACCTTTTTCCCTGTGGTATCGAAAATGTGTCACCTCGCAGCGCTAGTGACCACAACTCGGCCCGCCCCCTTCTCGTCTAGACGTTCTAGAGTTTTTTTTTTTTTTTGTATGTGTTTTTTTCTTTTCTTCATATTATTATAAATTGAATGTATAAGTACTTGTTTACTATAAAAACGAACAGTTAGAATATCTAAAATAGTGTCAATCCTGTGTTTAAATTTAGGTTGTTCACGGACTTTATTTCAATGAAACGGGGGCGTAATTACTGTATTTGCATGTGAATCAAGCCCGCAGAGATTTACATTGGGGGAGTGTTAGAGCGACGCACTGGCTGTCTGTTTACACTTTCAATGGGATTATCATCAGGTTGCATCAGCTGCACTCTGGATCAGAAAGAGATGAATGCATTGGATCTAATGAACGAGTACAGGAACTTTGTTAAACCAGTTGATTCAGTCTCTGCTCACCGGTGAAAACACCGCGCTATTCAACGGAATTAACTATGAGATCGGTTGAGATGCGTCTGCATGGGTAAGTTTAAGAATGTTAGTTTACAGTAGCAGCCAACTCTTTACAATTCCGCATCTTTGATAAAACTACACCAAGTTTTTCTGCCGACCACAAGTCCAACCATGTCACGTTTATTGTGTTATTACGACGAGCCGATTAACGTTACATTAACGTTAGCTACATTAACGTTAGCGTTAGCTAGCTAGCTAGCCACACAGCCATGTAAGTTAAAGTTGCTAACGTTATATTGATAGCTATTGTTTCAGATAGCAAGGTGGAGAGCTGTAAACAAGACAAGTGTATGGATGCAGGGTCCATGTGTGTGTGTGTGTGTGTGTAATAACAACAAGTTTATAATCTCAGCACTGTATCTGCACTGAGTCCAGCTAGTTTAAGATGCTGCATCACCTCTTAACCACTGAGTCCAGCTAGTTTAAGATGCTGCATCACCTCTTAACCACTGAGTGCAGCTAGTTTAAGATGCTGCATCACCGCTTAGCCACTGAGTCCAGCTAGTTTAAGATGCTGCATCACCTCTTAACCACTGAGTCCAGCTAGTTTAAGATGCTGCATCACCTCTTAACCACTGAGTCCAGCTAGTTTAAGATGCTGCATCATCACCTCTTAACCACTGAGTCCAGATAGTTTAAGATGCTGCATCATCACCTCTTAACCACTAAGTCCAGCTAGTTTAAGATGCTGCATCATCACCTCTTAACCACTGAGTCCAGATAGTTTAAGATGCTCATCACCTCATGACATGAGGACCGTGCGTATGTGTAACTAGGAGGGACATGAGGACCGTGTGTATGTGTAACTAGAAGGGATATGAGGCCTGTGTGTATGTGTAACTGTGACACTGACATCCATCACTTCAATCATACATTATTTTATTATTTATGCATCAGAGAATGGCCCATGCCACTGAGTGAGGACTTTGTTGCTTTTTCTCGTTGTGACATAGATTTAACAATAATTCTGCTTGCAGCTTGATGTGTGTATGTGTAACTACCCCCCACCCCACCTCATACAATGTACAGTTTCTTCATCAAATACTCTCTTCTTCTTTTTTTAACTCTTAGCATATCAGGTAAGTGTATGTGTAAGCAGCTTGCAGAGCTACATAACATTATGTTGTGGTGGCTAGGAGGGATATGAGAACTGTGTGTGTGTGTGTGTGTGTGTGTGTAACTAGGAGGGATATGAGCACTGTGTGTGTGTGTGTGTGTGTGTGTAACTAGGAGGGATATGAGCACTGTGTGTGTGTAACTAGGAGGGATATGAGCACTGTGTGTGTGTGTGTGTAACTAGGAGGGATATGAGCACTGTGTGTGTGTGTATGGAATAATCTGAAAAATTGAAATGTAGAGATCTGGCACAAAGCGCTGTGAGGTGACACAAATGGTATCGAATATCGATACTTTTCAAGGTATCGTATTGAAGTTCGAAATTCCAGTATCGTGACAGCACTAGTTCCTACAGCCCTATGTTCCCTCAGCCCTATGTTCCCACAGCCCTATGTTCCTACAGCCCTATGTTCCCACAGCCCTATGTTCCCTCAGCCCTATGTTCCCACAGCCCTATGTTCCCACAGCTCTATGTTCCCTCAGCCCTATGTTCTTACAGCCCTATGTTCCCACAGCCCTATGTTCCTACTGCCCTATGTTCCCGCAGCCCTATGTTCCTACAGCCCTATGTTCCCACAGCCCTATGTTCCCACAGCCCTATGTTCCCTCAGCCCTATGTTCCCACAGCCCTATGTTCCCTCAGCCCTATGTTCCCACAGCCCTATGTTCCCACAGCCCTATGTTCCCACAGCCCTATGTTCCCTCAGCCCTATGTTCCAACAGCCCTATGGTCCCTCAGCCCTATGTTCCCACAGCCCTATGTTCCCTCAGCCCTATGTTCCCACAGCCCTATGTTCCCTCAGCCCTATGTTCCCACAGCCCTATGTTCCCTCAACCCTGTCTGTCTGAGAGGAGATTTGAGCGTTGTAAATACACAAGGAATGTTGTAATTCCGTTTGAAAGTGTGTTTGGAGGACAGCTATGTCCTCCAATGACACTACTGCCAAGTATTTCATACCACTTGATGTCGAAAAATTAAGCTCACAGATGATGTATATTTACTGTATTTCTGTATACTTTTCTGAAATAGTCAGCTAACTCTGCTAAAAAAAAGCTATAGTTTTTATGCATAGATCACTCTGTACATAGGTGTACTTCTTCCACCACTGCAACTATGACAGGTTTCTAATTAGGAAAACACAAAATCCAGAAGAGTCGTCATTATTCAGTTTGCCAAGCTGCTGTGGCTCCAACGCTCCCCGCCAAAAAAGTAACAAGCTCGCCAAAAAGCAAATAACAATGCTGTCAAACGCGAGATGGTGTGCCAGAGGATGGTGACAGCACTTCAGTCACCCGCGAGAGCGGAGAGGAGATAGTCTGGGCCACCTGTTTCCAAGGGGGGGGGGGTCACCAGCAACAGGGAGCATATCAGTAATATTTTATGAAATATGGATTTATAGAATGAAAATGTGAAGCCGTCACAAACGGGAACGACAGCTGGACACTCGTCGGGACGACTTGGCGGAGAAGCCGGTTGACCTTTTTGAGAGGAAGGCACGGCGGATTAAATTGAGTGCACGGGCTCTACACAAAATTGTGACATTGAATGAGACAGAACGGTTAGCCTTGTACACGTTAGCTTACCATGTACCATGTTCTCGGAGAGCTGCACTGGCTCCCCAACGCCGCACAAATCCACGTGGAGGTCCATGACCTGGCGTACCGCGCAGCGAAGGGAGCAGCTCCTTCCTACCTACCAATCGATGGTTTCTTAACTGTCACCGGCACCTATAGGTGACGTTTTGCACTCGCGGAACTTTGGCCTATAGTTTTTAAGGCGATCCAATGCTTTTATGCCAATGAACCAATACATTGCTTGAAAGCTAAGATTGTCACCGTTCGATTGATACCCTACTCAAGGTATTAGGTGCTTGCATAAAATAAATAATTTTAATAATATATATTTTTATTATATATTTCTTTTTATTATTATAATTTTCTTATTTTTTTATTATAAATGTTGAAGGCAGAGGTTCTGTGTAGGATTGTTAGTAACTGTCTAACTGCATATATATAACTGTTTCCACTAGTGGGCGCTCTAGGCGGAGACACTCAGGAACACCGCCAGGTGGCGAGTATAAATAGTGGTGTCTCCTCCCACTTCTTTCTCTTTCCCACAGCCTCTCAGTGAGAGGAGACCTGTAGTGTTACTGCTCTGCCATGTGAATAAATAAACCACGCCGGTTAAGGCTCAAGATAGAAACCATGCCTCTTGACCACATTATTGTCGCCCTATAGCCGAATTCTGTTAACAATAAATAATGTGTAACCTTTCATTAGAGCCCGAGATTTTGACTGTACGTTGAAGTGTTCAAGAGTTATAGTGTTTGGAGACATAGGGTCTCCAAGTGGCCAATTTCTTTTTTATTGTTGGGAAGGGGGGTGGGGTAAATGTATCTATGTTCCAGTTGTATGTACTGTGGAGCTTCAATACTCTGTACCGTTCACGAATACCACCAACCTGGTTGTATGGCAATACATTTATCTTGTATCTTGCATCTTGTATTTGGAGACTCCAAGTGGCCATTTTGTAAAAACGCATAGACATACCATTATAAAAAGTTGTGTAAAACACTCATTTTCTGTGGTATTGTATCATGGTATCAACGTTGGACCTGTACTAGACAAGGCTTTAGGGCATTGTGGTTTCCAGGTCATACCTATCAGCTGAAAAAAGGCCTCTGTTTGCAAGATAATTCAAATGGAAGTAAAAAAGAACGTAAAAACTTAACTTAACTTAACTTCAAAATTTTAAAAGCACTCAGAGTGATTCTTCCTGTTGTGGATGAAAATTCAGAATGTTTTCTTTCAAATGAGACCAGACTCAAACATGTGCTATAAGTATAAAGTTTTCTGAAAAATGTGCCTGTACCCTTATATGCATATTCCAATCCAGACCTAACACCCCGCTAACCCTAACCACCCTGACCTAACCACCCTGACCTAACCACCCTGACCTAACCACCCTGACCTAACCACCCTGATCTAACCACCCTGAACTAACCACCCTGACCTAACCACCCTGACCTAACCACCCTGATCTAACCACCCTGACCTAACCACCCTGATCTAACCACCCTGATCTAACCACCCTGACCTAACCACCCTGATCTAACCACCCTGACCTAACCACCCTGACCTAACCACCCTGACCTAACCACCCTGTTCTAACCACCCTGACCTAACCATCCTGATCTAACCACCCTGACCTAACCACCCTGACCTAACCACCCTGATCTAACCACCCTGACCTAACCACCCTGATCTAACCACCCTGACCTAACCACCCTGACCTAACCACCCTGATCTAACCACCCTGATCTAACCACCCTGACCTAACCACCCTGATCTAACCACCCTGACCTAACCACCCTGACCTAACCACCCTGACCTAACCACCCTGATCTAACCACCCTGACCTAACCACCCTGACCTAACACCCCTGATCTAACCACCCTGATCTAACCACCCTGACCTAACCACCCTGATCTAACCACCCTGATCTAACCACCCTGACCTAACCACCCTGACCTAACCACCCTGACCTAACCACCCTGACCTAACCACCCTGATCTAACCACCCTGACCTAACCACCCTGATCTAACCACCCTGACCTAACACCCCTGATCTAACCACCCTGATCTAACCACCCTGACCTAACCACCCTGATCTAACACCCCGCTAACCCTAACCACCCTGATCTAACCACCCTGATCTAACCACCCTGACCTAACCACCCTGATCTAACCACCCTGACCTAACCACCCTGACCTAACCACCCTGATCTAACCACCCTGACCTAACCACCCTGACCTAACCACCCTGACCTAACCACCCTGACCTAACCACCCTGATCTAACCACCCTGACCTAACCACCCTGACCTAACCACCCTGATCTAACCACCCTGATCTAACCACCCTGATCTAACCACCCTGATCTAACCACCACCCTGACCTAACCACCCTGACCTAACCACCCTGACCTAACCACCCTGACCTAACCACCCTGATCTAACCACCCTGATCTAACCACCACCCTGACCTAACCACCCTGACCTAACCACCCTGATCTAACCACCCTGACCTAACCACCACCCTGACCTAACCACCCTGATCTAACCACCCTGATCTAACCACCCTGATCTAACACCACCCTGATCTAACCACCCTGACCTAACCCCCCTGACCTAACCACCCTGACCTAACACCCCTGATCTAACCACCCTGCTCTAACCACCCTGACCTAACCACCCTGATCTAACCACCCTGATCTAACCACCCTGACCTAACCACCCTGACCTAACCACCCTGACCTAACCACCCTGACCTAACCACCCTGATCTAACCACCCTGACCTAACCACCCTGATCTAACCACCCTGACCTAACACCCCTGATCTAACCACCCTGATCTAACCACCCTGACCTAACCACCCTGATCTAACACCCCGCTAACCCTAACCACCCTGATCTAACCACCCTGATCTAACCACCCTGACCTAACCACCCTGATCTAACCACCCTGACCTAACCACCCTGACCTAACCACCCTGACCTAACCACCCTGATCTAACCACCCTGATCTAACCACCCTGACCTAACCACCCTGACCTAACCACCCTGACCTAACCACCCTGACCTAACCACCCTGATCTAACCACCCTGACCTAACCACCCTGACCTAACCACCCTGATCTAACCACCCTGATCTAACCACCCTGATCTAACCACCCTGATCTAACCACCCTGATCTAACCACCACCCTGACCTAACCACCCTGACCTAACCACCCTGACCTAACCACCCTGATCTAACCACCCTGATCTAACCACCACCCTGACCTAACCACCCTGACCTAACCACCCTGATCTAACCACCCTGACCTAACCACCACCCTGACCTAACCACCCTGATCTAACCACCCTGATCTAACCACCCTGATCTAACACCACCCTGATCTAACCACCCTGACCTAACCCCCCTGACCTAACCACCCTGACCTAACCACCCTGATCTAACCACCCTGATCTAACCACCACCCTGACCTAACCACCCTGATCTAACCACCCTGATCTAACCACCCTGACCTAACCACCCTGACCTAACCACCCTGATCTAACCACCCTGACCTAACCACCCTGACCTAACCACCCTGATCTAACCACCCTGACCTAACCACCCTGACCTAACCACCCTGACCTAACCACCCTGATCTAACCACCCTGATCTAACCACCCTGACCTAACCACCCTGACCTAACCACCCTGACCTAACCACCCTGATCTAACCACCCTGATCTAACCACCCTGACCTAACCACCCTGACCTAACCACCCTGACCTAACCACCCTGATCTAACCACCCTGATCTAACCACCCTGACCTAACCACCCTGACCTAACCACCCTGACCTAACCACCCTGATCTAACCACCCTGCTCTAACCACCCTGACCTAACCACCCTGACCTAACCACCCTGACCTAACCACCCTCATCTAACCACCCTGACCTAACCACCCTGACCTAACCACCCTGACCTAACCCCCCTGATCTAACCACCCTGATCTAACCACCCTAACCTAACCACCCTGAAACCCACTAGCACCACACACTGGCTGGTCCTTAGTCACTAGAAGTCAATGGTTCTAGTGACTGGCTGGTCCTTAATAGAACTTTGCTGGGCCAAATTAAAATGCCTTGCAGGCCTGATGTGGCCCGCGGGCCGCCAATTGGGAACCCCTGATATAAACATATTATACATAGAAACCGCCAATAAATAATAATGTCTGTTAATATTATTTTTAAACGAGAGGTTGAGCGGTCCAGCCCACCGGGAACATTCCCGAATTTCCCGATGGCCAGTCCGCGCCTGAACACCAGTATACAATAATTCGGACTGACTGATATTGTTGATTGACAGATTTATGGTTGTTAAGTTTTTGCTAGATGCCTTGGGGAATGGAGGGGGGGGGGGGGGGGTAGGGCTCCTATAGTGGTTCCCCATTATTTATGAATGTAAATATTACTTCCTCTGCCTAGTAATTACTTTAAGAGTGCACTTCAATTAGAGTAGTGTTTATCGTCTTTATGTTTCTGCTACCGTCCCTTCTCTCCCCCACCCTTTGTTTTCTCTCCTCTCTCTCTTTCCCACTCTTTGTTTCCCCCTCTCTCTCTCCCATCCTGTTTTCTCCCATCTCACTATCTCTCTCTCCCTCTCCCTCTCCCTCTCCCTCTCTCTCTCCCTTTCTCTCTCTCTCTCTCTCTCTCTCTCTCTCTCTCTCTCTCTCTCTCTCTCTCTCTCTCTCTCTCTCTCTCTCTCTCTCTCTCTCTCTCTCTCTCTCTCTCTCTCTCTCTCTCTCTATCTCTCCTCTCTCTCTCTCCCTCCCTCTCTCAGCTTTAATGTGACTGGCCATGCCAGAGAGAAAATCGGCTAGAAAGAACTCTGCCCAAGCAATTCAATACTTCGTTTTAATTAATGAGACGGCATTATTTAATATTTACTATTTAAATGAATTTTCTTTGAGGCACAGGAGTCGTTAGGGTTCTCCAGTTCTCCTCGACGTGCAGGGAGCCACCTGGAGCAAACGCCTAAGTTCACAGAAAGGTTTCTTTGCCAATTTATATCAAAACATACATATCTATGCCGTCTGTTTCACCTCATACTCATGGCCATTATTATTACAATGTCCTTGTTAACCAATGGCCTTGTGTTTCCATATCAACGTGAAGGTTAAGTTTAATTATGACACCACATCAACATTTCAATCTCCAATGGATCTGTAATTTTATTCCATCCATATAGGCAACATGCATCTTTTAAGAAAGACATTTCTCCCATAATTATATAGTAGGCTAATAGCTGCTCTCTCTCTCTCAGCAAATACAATTTCCAAGACATAAAGGCAACACAGCATGGTCCTTCTGAAACACAAAGCCTCGCTCTTCTGTCCACGAGGACTGGAATGCCAGAACGTTTGTAACTAGCCTGTCGTTGTCAACTGAGCCTGATCCTTTACTTTAGTTTTATTAGCTAGCAGCCATTGCCTACTGAGCCTCTCCTTTACTGTAGTTTTATTAGCTAGCAGCCATCGTCTACTGAGCCTCTCCTTTACTTTAGTTGTCTTAGCTAGCAGTGAGAAGAGCATTTATGCGGGTGAACACCAGAAAAGCAGCTGGCTCAGATGGGATAACAGGATGGATACTTAAGTCCTGTGCTAACCAGCTAGCCCCAGTGTTCACCACCATATTCAATATATCCCTGGCTTAGTCCGTGGTCCCTGCCTGCTTCAAGGTGTCCACTATAATCCCGGTACCAAAAAAACCTCCCCAGCAGGTCTTAATGACTACAGACCGGTGGCACTCATCTCTGTGGTCATGAAATGTTTTGAGAGGCTGGTTAAGGATTACATTTGTGCCTCCCTCCCCAGTGATATGGACCCTTTGCAATTTGCATACAAGTCAAAATTATCACTAAAGTGCTATCTGTTGCAGCTGCACTGTTCTCCATGAAAATACCATTTCTCAAAATCTGAAAATCATTATTTAATAAAACACAGAAAAGGATCACCAAGTTACTCTGGATAAAAAAAACCTTTACAGACAACATTGAGACAAAGCTTCCTGGCACATCTCCATCCAAACTCTTGGAAGAACTCTTTGAAATCTCATCTGATACCACCTGGAGAGCTAGTTTCAGAGTGTGGTGCTGAGTACCAAGTATCTCATCTCATGGCCCACCAAGTATCTCATGATGCAGCAGATTCTACTGAGTTGCATGCTATACTGACATTCAGTTTGTAAGCTGATGTACAGGTGCCTCCATCATTGGTCAGACACATTTTACTGCAATGGCAAAGAAGTCATTGATTTTAATTGGAAAGTTCAAAAGAACTTTGAGCTACATTAAGTCATTACGGTTGAAGTTCCATCAGTAGTCTTTACTTATTCAATTACTCCAAAAGGAACATGTGGGGCCATCCTGGTGGCTCACTACGATAGTGACCTTCGACCTATGACCTTCGTTGCATGTCATCCCCCATTCTTCTTGTCAATAACTGTCCTATCTAATAAAGCAGAAATGCCCTAAAAAAAATTTTAAGAAAAAAGAAATACATGTGAAACAAACTGGTCGTACACAGTCAAAGTACCTTTAAGTGCCACACTTTGTATACTTGGAATATACCCGGAGGACTTTGTACAAAACAAAGAGACGGACTAAACTTATGGACTCTGGGCTCCTCCAGGCCAGGAGGGCTAGTGCACCATGTTGGAAGAGTATGGATGCTCCTCCAGGCCAGGAGGGCTAGTGCACCATGTTGGAAGAGTATGGATGCTCCTCCAGGCCAGGAGGGCTAGTGCACCATGTTGGAAAAGTATGGTTGCTCCTCCAGGCCAGGAGGGCTAGTGCACCATGTTGGAAGAGTATGGATGCTCCTCCAGGCCAGGAGGGCTAGTGCACCATGTTGGAAGAGTATGGTTGCTCCTCCAGGCCAGGAGGGCTAGTGCACCATGTTGGAAGAGTATGGATGCTCAGTTTTTAGTAATACTGTGCATGAGCATTACACTAGAGGTTCCAGTAGTGGGCAGCTTTAAGGAGATATTTTATTTTTAGAGCATTAACTCTTTGGAATAACCTGCCTCAAAACCTCTTCCGCATTTACAGTAGATTCACTTTTAAAAATTATCTTAGATTGTTTTTAACACTGTAAAGTATATATCTTTTACACTGTAATGTAATTTTTGCCATCTTCATTGCTAGTTTCATTATGCATTGTGTGTTGAGTACTGAGTTCTAATCATTTTGTTTCTGCAATAATAATTGTTTTTGTATGTTTTTTTTGTGTGGACCCCAGCTAATGGGGATCCTTAATAAACTCAAAATCAAAATCAAATCCTCCAGGCCAGTAGACCTATTGTACTATGTTGGAAAAGTATGGATGCTTTGACACTGATAATGTGGATAAAGGAACTTTCAGACTCTATCAGTCTGGAAACAAGCAGAACTCTCAACTCAAATTAAAGTATGCACGTTATTTTAAAGGAAATTATAAGATTGTATTTTACTCGGTCTATATATATATAATTTTTTCTTTATAATCACTTTCATTTGAATGTATTTACTGCAGGTTCAATGTGTGTGAATGTGAATGTATGTTGAAAATGTTTCCCATTGTGGGAAAAAAAAACTGGTCTTACACAGAGAGCCTGCCACTAGGGGCAGAGTGGCTAACCATGAGCCACCACTAGGGGCAGAGTGGCTAACCATGAGCCACCACTAGGGGCAGAGTGGCTAACCATGAGCCACCACTAGGGGCAGAGTGGCTAACCATGAGCCAGCACTAGGGGCAGAGTGACTAACCATGAGCCACCACTAGGGGCAGAGTGACTAACCATGAGCCACCACTAAGGGCAGAGTGACTAACCATGAGCCACCACTAGGGGCAGAGTGGCAAACCATGAGCCACCACTAGGGGCAGAGTGGCTAACCATGAGCCACCACTAGGGGCAGAGTGGCTAACCATGAGCCACCACTAGGGGCATAGTGGCTAACCATGAGCCACCACTAGGGGCAGAGTGACTAACCATGAGCCACCACTAGGGGCAGAGTGACTAACCATGAGCCACCACTAGGGGCAGAGTGGCTAACCATGAGCCACCACTAGGGGCAGAGTGACTAACCATGAGCCACCACTAGGGGCAGAGTGACTAACCATGAGCCACCACTAGGGGCAGAGTGGCTAACCATGAGCCACCACTAGGGGCAGAGTGGCTAACCATGAGCCACCACTAGGGGCAGAGTGGCTAACCATGAGCCACCACTAGGGGCAGAGTGGCTAACCATGAGCCTGCCAGTAGGGGCAGGGTGGCTAACCATGAGCCACCACTAGGGGCAGAGTGGCTAACCATGAGCCACCACTAGGGGCAGAGTGGCTAACCATGAGCCACCACTAGGGGCAGAGTGGCTAACCATGATTGATATAGACTTCCACGTAGGTTCTTTATCCACGGTGGCTGCGGGGGAATGATAATTTATAGTTCCGCTCGACCTTTTCCCTAATCTCTCCTCCACACGAGAGCAAGATAAATGTGGCTACGCTGTGTTGCCCTGTGGGCAGTTACATGTTGGGAGACATCCAATTACTGTAGGCTCCAGTGGCATTTTCACAGTGGAGTATAAATTATACTTTAGTGACATTGCAGGTCTTAAGAGGTTGCTTCGACAAATTTTACACAAATCGTCTCCGTCGTGTTTATGTGGGATTTAGTTTGATTTCTCGAGTCCGGCAGTCTTGTTACATTGCAGTGTTTTTTCCCCACAATGCCAGAATGTGGACGTTGTTGAATCCTGCAGTGCTGATAAGCCTGAAAACATAGCAAAATGCAGAGGGGACTATTGTTCCAGGACTGACAACTGGAAGGCTCAAACCAACCGCCAGCGATGTTCACCAGGCGATGATGTATTGAATCTTCCCCGGCTGCTAATGTCACAGTTTGACAGGACCTTCCTGCTATTGACTGTTATTTTGGTGACTGAATGTGTGTGAGTTACTATTTTTGCCCCCGGATTGTGTGCAGGCCCTAGAGAGAGAACAGTGACATTGACTGTGGTTATGTTAACGTGGGACAGCTGGCGTTGGGAACTCTGACTAATTGGGGGGAGGCGTCAGGCCTCGTTTCTTCATGTGGATTGGTTGGTGTGTTTGGTGCCTGCCTCTCCTTCGTGTGGATTGGTTGGTGTGTTTTGTGCCTGCCTCTCCTTCGTGTGAATTGGTTGGTGTGTTTGGTGCCTGCCTCTCTCCCCTCCCCTCCCTTTGCTGTCCCGTCGAGCTTCCTTATAATGGCATCTGGGGGTTTAAACTCAGGAAGGAGATATGGACCGACAGACCGGTTCCATGAGGACTTATCACGACAGCGACTCCCCTGCTATTATCCTTCATGACAGTTCTTCAGCCTTGTCAACACTGAAACCAGCTACTTTCAATCCAACAACAGGCAATCGATACAGAGCTTCAACACGGAATAAATGGGGCTTAGGTAGCTTCGTGCCAACCTCCATCAGACTGCTTAAAAAATAGACTCCCCTTCCACCTGATGGACACATGGAGGTCGTACTGCCCCCCCCCCCCCGAGGATGTCACAGAGTAATGAGGATAAACAAAGTTATGTTATATTGTGTTATGCAGTGCTGTACTATATTCACTGCTGTCAAGTGAATCAATATTATTATTATTTTTTTAATATAAGTAAAAGTATATTCTATATTGTAATATACTAAATTATGTTATATCTAGTAAAATTAATGGAAGAACAAATATAAATGTAAGGGGGTAGGGATCAATAAGCTTAGCTTCCCTCTACTCCTTTTTTGGACATGTCTGCTAACAAAACACATTGCTCTTGACCTTTTGTTTATAATTCCTTTTTTTATGTTTTTTTTTATGTTTTTTAATTTGTTGTTATGATTGTTTGGTTTGACGGAACAAGATACTGTGATTTGTTTGGAGGAATATTCATTCATTCATTCATTCATTCCTACAAGTCAGGTTCATTCCTTCAAGTCAGGTTCATTCCTACAAGTCAGCTTAATTTCTACAAGTCAGGTTAATTTCTACAAGTCAGGTTAATTTCTACAAGTCAGGTCCATTCCTACAAGCCAGGTTAATTCCCACAAGTCAGCATTGTTGCCTCCAACTCTTCTGAGGGCCTGGGCACCAAGGAGTGGCTCTGCTGGCACTGTAGGCACTGGCACAGATCCCCATCTTAAATTATTATTATTATTATTATATATTTTTTTATCATTCTATTTGGGCTGTGGGGGTGCTTAGTGTCTGATTTAGGTTAAATCATACATTAAGCACCCCCACAGCCCAAATGGAATGATCCAAAAAATAAATAAAATAAAAATTATTTATTTAATAAAAACCTTTTTTTTGTATGTCATAACAGAATGTCATGATGTCATAATGGAATGTAATGATGTCATAACAGAATGTCTCAACGGAATCTTCAGTTTTGAAGCATAACATCTGATCTGTATCTCAATATCATTGTGCATCTTGGAACAGGACTGAAGAGATAGACTAAACAACATATAGATTGAAACCTGCATTTCTCAAACAAGATGCCTTGCCAACCTTTTTGCTGTTGAAAGGTGAGTGTCCACAACGGCTAGCTAGCTGTTCTACTTGAATACTGAATGGTAATATTGAATCAGACAATATTGAATACTGAATGTTAATTCAGGTTGACAGTTGACATCATTTGACAGTTGACAGGGGGCTGGAAAGTTGATTTAATAAAAGAAAAAATACTAATTTAATCAGATTAATCACTTTATTTAAATTGAGGATTTAGTTAGAGGATACAAAAAATAATAATAATATTTAGAAAAGAAACATGTTAAACCCTGACGAAGTTTGAATCACTTTATTCAAATTAAGGATTTAGTTTGAGGATAAAAAAAATTAAAAAAAATGTATAGAAAAACAAAGGTTCGAACATCCGTTCGAAGAACCCTGACGAAGTTTGAATCCCAAAAAAGGCATCTTCTTCTTCTTTATTTTTTCCGGCAGTGTAAAGGCAACATGGCGTATTACTGCCATCCTCAGTTTTTTTTATTTAATTTTATATATATATATATATATATATATATATTTTTATTTTTTTTTACGAACAATACACATTTTACTGGCTCACAATGAATGAATTTCCATACAAAGTATCCATACAAGTTATGTAAATGTGCATATAAAAATATATAAAAGCACAAATGAATAACGCAGGGACCTTAGCCTGTAGTGTCCCCACAGGTCATGCTATTGCGACGCCTCCAGCTGATCCCTCAGATGGCCAATGTAGTTGTGGATCTCTAAGACACGCTTCAAATTGCGCTTCATCTCCTCATCTTGAATCCCTTTCAAGACGTCGCTTACCCAGCCATTGATACGTTTCACCAACATGTTCTCGCGGTCATCCACCTTCAGCAGCTGATTGTTGTGGGAGTCGTTCAGGGCGTTCATCACCGTGTCTTTGTCTAGAAGCAGCCTTCTGAGATCATCATGCTCCTCCAGCTCCGTCTTGTTCCCTTTCTCCAGGGTGGCCGTGGCGATCTCCACCATCTTCTCGTGGGTTTGGTTCACCAGGTCTCGACACTGAGTGAATATTCCTTGAACCGTTTCAATGAAGCTGCCAACCATTTCTGAGATATTCCTCTTAAAGTCCTTGAAGACGTCCTCCAGCTGGTCGAACAGATGCAGCTCCAGCGTCATGAGTGTGATACACAGTTGGTCGATTTCCTCACTGAACTGGCTGGGCAGCAGGAGAGTGTCTGTCGACTGGTGCGACTCAGCTATCATCTTCTTAAAGTTTGACTGCACCTGTTCTGACGATCTCTGCTGACTGTCTGCCACAGCCTCCTTCAGACAATCAGAGAAGGATTCGACCTCTGTCTCTCTTCTCTTGTGCTGAACCAAGCCTATGTCAAGCAGCTGGACACACAGCGCCACCAGGTGGTTCTTATACGTCTGAAGCAGATCACCCGCTCCAGGCAGGTAGGCAAGGCTCTTTGCATCACGTTCACCTGAGAACATGCTGTCAAACAAATCAGACCCATTTAGGAACTCCACAAAGGCATCCATGTGCAGTTGCCGTTCATCCTCTTGGCTCTGATTTGCTTCTGCAGTCTTTTGTTCGTGCTGCTCTTTCTCTTTTATTTTCTCTACGTCATTCTTGTGTTTGTCAAATGCCTCCATTTTTGTCTGTATGTGTAGGATCCTGTAGTTCAGGTAGGCCAAGTCTGGAAGGTGAGCAGCAATGAAGGATGTGCAGGTCTCCTCCTGGCAGATGGGGTTTCCGGCAATATTGAGGATGCGCAGGTTCTTGAACTTTCTGAGATAGATGACATTTTCATCCAACTGCCCCAGGAGGTTGTTTACAATGCAGAAGCTCTGGAGACGCGCCAGGGCCTCCATGTTCTCCAGGACAGAGATTCGGTTGTTGGAGAGAACAAGGTCCTGCAGCTTCACCAGAGACTCCAAACCCCCAATCTTCTTTATGCTGTTGAACGAGAGATCGAGCCAGGTCAGATTAGTCAGACAGTCTAATCCCTCAATTTTCTCTATGATATTGGAGGTGAGTTGGAGCTTGGTCAGGGATGTGAACTGCCACACGTGGTCTATCTTCCTGATATTTCTGTAGTCCAGACGCAGCTGAAGGACTGTGTTGAATTGGGTGACCTCCTCCTTGGCAATGCGTCCAGCCTGCTCTTGTGGACCTTGCTCCTCCACTGCTTTCCGTAGCATCTCCTCATCCACCACATTGGGACCCAGCTTCGTGTTCACACAGGCTTCGGGGACAACCTCCATAACATCTATTCAGTACTGTTCAGTACTGTTCCAAGATGCACAATGAGATCTTCTGAGAGGACTGTTGAATAGATACACAAATGTTCTAGAATGTTTGATTATGACATCATACTGTGACATCACAAATGTTCTAGAATGTATTATTATGACATCATACTGTGACATCACAACGGAACATGTTTGAGGTCCATTTGAATAATATAAATAATATATTATTTATTATTTATATTATTCAAATGGTATTCAAACATGTTCCGTTGTGATGTCACAGTATGATGTCATAATAGACATTCTAGAAAATTTGTGATGTCACAGTATGATGTCATAATAGACCATTCTAGAACATTTGTGATGTCACAGTATCATGTCATAATAGAACATTCATGAACATTTGTGATGTCACAGTATGACGTCATACTAGTACATTCTAGAACATTTGTGATGTCACAGTATGATACTGAAACAATAGTGTATAATATCATACTGATTATGGTGGGCTAAATGACACACAAACCTAAGTTAAAGATATAACTTATACATTTGTTGGACCTTATGGTGTTCTTGTTTTGTTCTTGACTTATTGTTATGTTTCTTCTTGACTTGTTTAAAGAAGACGTGTCCGGCCCATGGGGACATTAACATGTGTTGTCGGGCCTTACAAATACATTTGATTTGATTTTGATAACAGAAAAGGTCATTTCTAATCCTACTGACATGACAGTTTTAAATACACCAGAGAAAAATACTGCATGTTATCTATAGGTTTTGAATGTATTGTTTTGAAGGTAGATTTATGGCCTAGTAATTCAGTTGTTGTGATTGGGATTTATAGACCCACCTCTGCTGAATCTGGAGCTTTTGATAAATTGGCAGATTTTATTTCTCAATATAGTAAATCTGAGAAATCTTGGGTGATTTTAATCTAAATCGGTTGACTAATGTGTCTGATTATTGGACAGAGGTGTGTGGTAATCTCAACCTAACCCAACTGATTACTGAGCCTACCAGGCCTAATTTAAAGTGATTTGAAGTCAACTCTAATAGATCTGATCTTATCCAATAGGAGTGATACAATGGTTGCTTCTGGTGTCTTTGACCTTGGAATAAGGGACCTTTGCCCCATAGCCTGCATTAGGGATATGTGACTAAAGAAAGTTAAATCGTGAGTTGTTGTCAAGAGACACTTTGGTCTCCGTATAGTTCTATAGTTAGTTAGTTAGACCTATAGTTTGGTCTATAGGCCTACCTTTCCCCTACATTCCTCACTATAAATCTCTGTTCTCTCCGGTGTGAGCTGTGAGGGGAACAACATGTCACCTGGTGAAGAAAGAGACACAGCTTGAACCTGAAGAGTCCTATATGAACAAATATCTGTCTGGATGAAATTCAGATTCAGATTCAGAGTTTTATTTGCCACATGGAAACAATACAATCAGAGTTTTTCATACAAAATCATAGATATCATACCATGGTGTCGTGGATTTTGACTGGTCATCATTGGTTAATGAATGCAGAATAACACAGGACAGGCCTTATGAGCGCATCTAAATGTACAGACCACCATGGTTCTCGCCCGGCATTAAAAGCAAACAGTAACACGGTCAGACAAGAATCAAGTAATCAAATGAAGCAAGGAGATAAGGCTCTGAATACTCACGTGTTGGTTTATTTGAAAAAAAAGGTTTACATCCATGGAGGGACTCTCAGTTTGGCAGAGTGTATATCAAGGTACATGAACACAGGTTTGCCAGAGCGAAAAAGCAAACAAAAGCATAGTGTGTTACGTTATAAGCATAGCGAATAGAGACGTATCATTGGTGCGTTTTAGTTTGGGGAGGCTCATTTCTGATTGGGTTGGGCTTTATATGGTAAGAGATAGGCTTTTGAGGGGGTGCAAACGGGGCCCCTCGCAAGAACATGCTGACCTTCGATTGTTGCAAACCTTATCAAGCCTGATTCTAATGAATGGCTGCAGTGTTTTGTAGAAAGCCATAAGCATGACTCACAAATGAGGAGAATGTGAAATTACACTCACAATGGACAAAAGGAGCAGGAAGAAGAATATTTCTTGATTGTCGGCGTACAACCAAATTTACACAAAATAATCATTTATTCAACAATCCACAGTTTAAACAAGAAACAATTTAATGATAATAATAATAATAATAATAATAATAATAATAATAATAATAATAATAATAATAATAATAATAATAATAATAATAATAATAATAATAATAATAATAATAATAATAATAATAATAATAATAATAATAATAATAATAAAGAATAAAAGAAAAAAAAGAAAAAATCTCACTATTCAGATCACATTGACTTTCATACTGACTAAATATATTTTTTTTATAATTCTTTTTGAATTGACAAACACTATTAAACAAAAAAAATTATAAAAAAAAATATATTTAAATTTTTTACATTTACATTTAGTCATTTAGCTGACGCTTTTATCCAAAGCGACTTACATGTTCTGTACGACAAGCCATCAGGAAGGGCACAACTCTATCAGCTGAGCAACAATGTTCATCAAAGTGTTGAGTGCTACAGTGTAGGTTAGTTTATTAGGACAAGTGCATGACAGTAGGGTTAGTTAGGGTTAGATTTTTTATTTTTATTTTTTATTCAGATAATGGTTGAAGAAGTGCGTCTTTAGTCGACGGCGAAAGATTGGACGTGTTTCGGCTGTCCTAACTGGGGTGGGTAGGACTGAGAATAGGCGACTTCTCTTTGATAACCCTCCCGGAGCTTGGATAGGAGTAGGTCTGAGGCGGCCAGAAGATGCAGAGCGTAGGGGTCTTGAGGGTGTGTAGTTAGAGACCATTGACCGGAGGTAGGCGGGAGCGGTTCCCTTTGCCGCACGGTATGCTAGGTCGAGGGCCTTGAAGCGGATTCGTGCAGCAATGGGGAGCCAGTGCAGGTCCCTAAGAAGTGGGGTGACATGGGCCGACTTCGGTAGGTTTGAGATCAGGCGGGCCGCTGCGTTCTGAATGAGTTGAAGAGGCTTAGTGGCAGTGGCCGGGAGGCCAGCGAGCAGTGCGTTGCAGTAGTCGAGGCGGGAGATGACTGTTGATTGGATGAGGAGTTGGGTGGCTTCTTTTGTCAGGAAGGGGCGGATCCTTCTGACGTTGCTCAGGAGGAATCGGCAGGTTCTGGTTGTCGCTGCGATGTGAGCAGAGAAGTTCCAACTGGTCGTCGAGGACAACACCAAGTCAGTCAAATCGTCAATAACATGATTTTAACATTATTTTGCTTTTGCTTGTTTCCTTAACAGATTGGAGACAGTTATTCCATAATCAGGCATCTGGAGACAGCTGTGACACAGGCTGGGTCCCTCTCTGATGATTTCCTCTGGCTTGACCCTGAAGAGGCTCACATGAGGTGGACAGCGTGGTGTAGTGAGCAGGAGGAACAACTAGTTCCAGTAAGTAACCTAACAAGTAGAGATGTGTAATATATATGTAGTATTTCAGTAAACAATCAGAGATGTGTAATATATATGTAGTATTTCAGTAAACAATCAGAGACATGTAATATATATGTAGTATTTCAGCAAACAAGTAGAGATGTGTAATATATACTGTATGTAGTATTTCAGTAAACAATCAGAGATGTGTAATATATATGTAGTATTTCAGTAAACAATCAGAGATGTGTAATATATATGTAGTATTTCAGTAAACAAGCAGAGATGTGTAATATATATATGCAGTATTTCAGTAAACAATCAGAGATGTGTAATATGTAGTATTTCAGTAAACAAGCAGAGATGTGTAATATATATATGTAGTATTTCAGTAAACAATCAGAGATGTGTAATATATATGTAGTATTTCAGTAAACAAGCAGAGATGTGTAATATATATGTAGTATTTCAGTAAACAATCAGAGATATGTAATATATATGTAGTATTTCAGTAAACAAGCAGAGATGTGTAATATATGGAATCTTGCCCTGTTGTTTTCTTCTCTGGTAGCTGAAACAATAGTGTATATAATATCATACTGATTCTGGTGGGCTAAAGTGATCCCTAGTGATTTGGTTACTCTCAGCCCATGCAGTTCATAAGGTAGGCGTTACTGCCACCTGTCGGGATTCAATCGTCATTGCAGGTCCCAGTCTCACTCACAAGGCCTGCACGCGTGAATATTTTCAGCCTTTCGTTCAGCGTTTCTCTGATTGGCCACACGGCCACGTGACCGCGCTGCCGCGCGACGTGACCGCGCTGCGGCGCGGCAGAGAGTTGCGCCGCCCGCGGCCGTCTTCCGTTGTAGAATTGTAGAATCAGGGTGCACGCTATTGTATTCGCAAATATGAGAGCCAGCAATACGCAGCTCCAGTTAACCTAATTTATACCGTAATGAATCATTAAAAAAATATACCGTTAACTGGAATATGTTGTTTCTTTACACATATGTTGGGATTATGTAATTGGTTTGTCATGACAAAACAATAAAAATCGCTACTTTACATCAGGGTGAACGCTGTTAGTAACGCTGCCACCACCCACTTCAATGACAGAGCTCTCATATTTGCGAATGCATAAACTATATCTTAAATTATGGCTATGTGTCTAATATGGCTGTCGCGAAGTCATTGATAAGCGACAGCCATATTAGACACATAGCCATAATTTAAGATATAGTTTATGCATTCGCAAAATATGAGAGCTCTGTCATTGAAGGGCTTCTACAACGGAGCACGGCCGCTGCTGCTGCTGGAGCTGGACCGAGTCAAGCCGGCGGCGGCGCACGGAAGCCGGGGACAACCACCGCATCGCCCCGCTGGCGCTTCAGCAGCCTCCACGGATGTACAGTGATGAGTGAATCTGGTAGTTGGTTTATGACGTTAAAAACGCGAAATAATAACGTTACAGCGTACAGTTCCACACTGATGTACAGTGACAGTGACACCCAGAGTTTCTAGTTACAGTAGTGACGCGTGAATCGAGATAGTCCTAACAGTGTTTATTATTAAGAGTCAGATAGTCCTAACAGTGTTTATAGTCCTAACAGTGTTTATTAGTAAGAGTCAGATAGTCCTAACAGTGTTTATTATTAAGAGTCAGATAGTCCTAAGAGTCCTAACAGTGTTTATTATTAATTAACGTCATAAACCAACTACCAGATTTATTTTGCACCAGGGAACTTGAAGGTTCCTGCCGCGATCGCGGCAAAAGGGGGCGGGCTAGCGGCGTGGGGTTGTGGCCAATCAGAGAAAAGCTGAACACAAGTTGGTTGCCTTTAATATTCACGCGGCCCGCACGAGTGTTTAGAATAAGAAAATTGAAAAAAAAGAACTGAAACGAGATCTCTTTAGCTGGCTCTCAGAAACGAGATATCTCGTGATTGGCGCTCAATTAGTTAATAGGAAAAGTGGGCAAACAACGTCCCCAGTTATCCCATTAGATGGGATGTTAAGCTAAGAAGTCTGCTAAGAAGGATATATTATTATTTATTATTATTATTATTATTATTATTATTATTATTATTATTATTATTATTATTATTATTATTATTATTATTATTATTATTATTATTATTATTATTATTATTATTATTATTATTATTATTATTATTATTATTATTATTATTATTATTATTATTATTATTATTATTATTATTATTATTATTATTATTTTATTTCATTGTGTTTTAGCCCTAGTTGCACTTTTGTTGCAACCCCAGTTATCCCATTAGTTCCCCCAAACTTACTGTAGGTCTGTTATGTTAAGCTAAGAAGTCTGCTAAGAAGCATATTATTTATTATTATTTTATTTCATTGGGTTTTTAGCCCTTGTTGCACTTTTGTTGCAACCCCAGTTATCCCATTAGTTCCCCCAAACTTAGGTCTGTTATGTTCAAGTCAAGTCAAGTCAAGAGTTTTATTTGTCACGGCATACAAGTATACAATGAAATGCGGGGGGTCTTGCCCGCAACGATTGTGCATAATACAATAATAATAATATAATAAGAATCCAATAGAACGACATTGTGCAATAATACAAGTAATTAAAGTAGGGCATATCGGTATATGTACATAGTTTTTACAGAGCATGGTAGGACATGCTAGGTCCTGTGATAGTGCAATACAGTGTTAGCTACGGATGAGGCACTGGGTCTTTATGTACACTGCTATACAATGCTATATTATACAATCTCAAGTTATACTATACTATTCTTAAAGTGACCTTTCCTTTTGTAAAGTGACCATGAGTGTGAGCGTGTGCAGCATGAGTGTGTGTGTGCTCAGGTTAAAGTGGCTGCTAGTGTGTGAGCGTATACAGTGTGTGTGTTGTGTGTGCTCATGTGTGCTTGTGTGTGGAGAGTTCAGTGTTCAAGGCTCTGATGGCCTGTGGGAAGAAGCTGAGCCGAAGTCTCTCTGTCCTAGTTGCTGGTGTTCGCAGGAGTTTGCCTGACCGCAGCAGCTTGAACAGGCTGTTGTTGGGGTGGTGAGGGTCTTTCATTATTCTGCAGGCTCTGGATTTGCACCTCTTGTTATATAGGACCTGCAGGGGTGGTTGTGCAATACCCGTGCTACGCTCGGCTGAGTGTACCACTCTCTGTAGGGCCTTCTTGTCCTGTGCCGTGCTGTTTCCATACCAGGCAGTGATGTTTCCAGTCAAGATGATCTCTACAGCTCCGGAGTAGAAGGACTGGAGTATCTTCCCAGATACTCTGAACTTCCTTAACTGTCTCAGGTGGTAGAGGCGCTGCTTCGCCTTTTTTACTACTGAGTCTATGTGAGTTGTCCATGTCAGATCCTCTGAGATGTGGACCCCCAGGTACTTGAAGCTGCTCACCCTGTCCACGGTAGCCCCGTTTATCCTCAGTGGTGTGTGTGTCCCCTGCTGTCTTCTCCTAAAATCCACGATCAGCTCCTTGGTTTTACCAATTTTCAGGAGCAGGCTGTTGTCCTGGCACCAGCGTTCCAGTACCTCAACCTCCTCCCGGCAGGCCTTCTCGTCGTTGTCCGAGATCCGCCCCACCACCACTGTGTCGTCCGCAAACTTCACTATGGAGTTGGAGCTGAACTTGGCCACTGTGTATAGTGAGTACAGCAGGGGGCTCAGAACACAGCCCTGGCGGGACCCGATGCTCAGGGTGATGGTGTTGGAGGTCTGACGCCCCACCCTGACCGCCTGGGGCCTTTCACTCAGAAAGTCCAGTATCCAGGCGCTCAGAGCGGAGCTCAGACCCAGCTCGATCAGCTTGTCCACCAGTCTGGTGGGGACTATGGTGTTGAACGCTGAGCTGTAGTCAATGAACAACAGTCTCACATAGCCCCCCTTCTGGCATTCTAGGTGAGAGAGGGTGCTGTGCAGTACTTGGGAGACCGCATCATCAGTAGACCTGTTTGGCCTGTATGCGAATTGCATAGGATCCATATCACTGGGGAGGGAGGCACAAATGTGATCCTTAACCAGCCTCTCGAAACATTTCATGGCCACAGAGGTGAGTGCCACCGGTCTGTAGTCATTGAGACCTGTTGGGGAGGATTTCTTTGGTACCGGGATAATGGTAGACATCTTGAAGCAGGCAGGGACCACTGACTCCACCAGGGATAGATTAAATATGGTGGTGAACACGGGCTAGCTGGTTAGCACAGGACTTAAGTATGCGTCCTGTTATTCCATCTGGGCCAGCAGCCTTCCTGGTGTTCACCTGCATAAATGCTCTTCTCACACTGTGTTCTGTCAATGAGAGACCGTCCCCGCCCCCCTGCGGATGCCCCCCCCTCCACGACAGCCGGCGTGCCAGTGACGTCACTAGCCGGTGAGCTAGAGTCGCCACTGTCTGCACCAAACCGAGCGTAGAGGAAGTTGAGTTTGTCCGCGAGAGAGGCGTCGTCACTCCCCATTTGACTTTGTAGTCAGTTATCGTCCGCAGTCCCCGCCATAAGCCTCTTGTGTCATTCTGTGCCATTTGTGGCTCCATCTTGTCAGCATACGACCTCTTAGCAAGTTTAACAGCTTTGCGCAGAGTATAGACTGTTGCCTTGTACTCTTCCATGTTTCCTGTCTCTCTGCCCAGGTTGTAAGCAGTGGTGCGAGTTTTCAGAGCTGCTCTGATAGTACTGTCCACCCACGGTTTCTGGTTCGGGAACACCCTCGCCTTTTTTGTGGGGACGATACTATCAGCTAAGGTTGCTATGAAGCTAACAACAGTGTCTGCGAACTCGCTGACGTCACTGGCGCTTCCCTGGAACATTCCTCAGTCTACATCCTCGAGAGCGTCCTGAAGCGTGGCCTCCAATTGGTCGGACCATCTCTTTACCTCACGTGACATGACGGCGTCACGTGACCTCTGCCTGTAGGCAGGAATAAGCAAGATGGAGTCATGGTCCGATGTGCTTGTGGCCCCCGCTAATGGAGGAGCCGGTACTGCCTTGTAGCCGGCTCTGAACGGGGTGTAACAATGATCCAGCGTGTTTCCTCCCCTGGTGGAGCAGGCGATGTGCTGAAAAAAGGATGGCATCACTTTCTTCAGATGTTAAGCTAAGAAATCTGCTAAGAAGCATATATTATTTATTATTATTTTATTTCATTGGGTTTTTAGCCCTAGTTGCACTTTTGTTGCACTTTTTTGTTTTTATTTCATGTTTTTAACAGTGCATGAAAGATTGTGTATTACTGCAATTTTCTTTTTTTAAATAAATCATAGTGGTTCAAAAATGTGGGTCGCGACTTAATGACTAAGGAAAATGTTGGGTCCCGAGGCTAGACCAGTTGAGAACCACTGATCTACAGTACAGGGGGTTTTGTAGATACAGTACTGAATTTTGCCATCCGGACACATGCAATTTGAAATATGAATATAGAATATCAGGCCTATAAATTACCTTATTATGGCCAAGTCATACATCTATGGATCGGGCCAAAAATGAACCCTCTTACTTAGTATCTTTTTACTATTATGTACCCTACTACTATACTACTATTCTTATACTACTACCTATCATGCTAATATGTTTATATACTACTATGCACTCAGAGTGTAACACTCAAGTTCAATACTATTTGAAAAACAATGCCACTGACCCTTAGCTGGATAAAAGCGTCAGATAAATGACAACATTTGAAATTTGAAAATGTAATCTACATTTCTGCACCAATTAATTAACCATTTGTAATTCAATTTAAAAGTAAAACAGATGTTCTATTTGAATAATGCTTTACAACTTAAATTTAAATGATTCTGATTTGCAGAAAAACACCTGCATGCTCCAATTACTGTTAGCAATAACAATATCCCACATAAACGAGAGATTAAACACAATTATACATTGTTTATTTATTTAAAGTACATAGTAAATCAAATCATTGTTATGCCTTTTTCACATGATTGAAAAATTGTTTCATCTTACAGTATATATATCTATGTATGTATATTCTCTCTCTCTCTCTCTCTCTCTCTCTCTCTCTCTCTCTCTCTCTCTCTCTATATATATATATATATATATATATATATATATATATATATATATATATATATATATATATATATATATATATATAGTATATATATAAATAAATAACGTGTATGACAGTGAAGGCAATACAAATAAAAAAGACCCAGTCAGTTGTCAGTATCGGTCTTTAAATAATATCCCATAATAACTTTTAGTATGTAGGATGAACACACGCACATACACAGAGACGTCGTGTGAACACACCACACAAACACACGCACGCACGCACGCACACACACACACACACACGCACGCACGCACGCACGCGCGCACGCACGCACGCACGCACGCACGCACGCACGCACGCACGCACGCACGCACGCACGCACACACACACACACACACACACACACACACACACACACACACACACACACACACACACACACACAGATTTCCACTTTTAGAGACTTCGGGCAAAGGCAAGGTGTGTTCATCCTACATACTAAAACGTATTATGGAATATTATTTAAAGACCAATACTGACAACTGACTGGGTCCTTTTTTAATTGTATTGCCTTCACTGTCATACAAGTTATTTATTTATATATATAGATATATACACACACACACACACACACACACACACACACACACACACACACACACACACACACACACACACACACACACACACACACACACACACACACACACACACACACACACACACACACACACACAGACTTCCACTTTTAGAAACATCGGGCAAAGGCGCCTTTCAGGAAGGTACCGAGGCATATAAGGACTAAAGCTGAATGGTGAAAGCTGTCAGGTTTCTCGCTTCACTTAGCAGGAAGGAAAGGAGTGATTAAGAGGAAGATCGGAATGTGTCTCATTTTATGACTTCACTGACAAAGATTTGAACAAGAAATACCACATTTTACGGATTTAATTAATCTTCTTTATACAAAATATAATATTGTGTTTTCATGTTCTGGATGTATTCAAGTAGGTATAAGCCTTTGTGACTTATTGAAGTGTAGGGGAAGTAGGGGGAGTTTTAAGTAGGGGAAGTCAGAAGGTATGCGTGTTTGATGTCTGTGTAATCAGGAACATTATAATAGCTTTTTTTTTCATAAAAGTAATTTTAATCCTCACAACTTTGAACAAGTTCAAGTTTCAAGTTTCTTTAATAGTTGTCATACAGAAGTACAGAATACTTTTATACAAAATGCTTCTTACTGTTTCGCTCCAGAGACTGTGTTAGACAAGATAGTATGAAATAAAATAGTATAGCATGTAAAATAGAAGTAAAAATAGAGGTCACAGTGTTCAGTATAGACATATGTACAATGTTCGATGCAGAATAGAAGTAACTGAGTTACCATACAATATACAATATACTATGCAATGTACTAATATACAATACTATATAGTGCAGAGCAGAAATGGGATGAGGTACAATTTAGGTACAATTTACAGTAAGGTGTGCGAGTTGTAGTGCAAGTCATTTACCAATAAATAAAGTGTAAAGTGTGTTTAGGTGTTCTAAAGTGTGTAAAGTGGGTGCTGCAGTGAGTTGCCCGTTTAAAGTGAGTGTGTGCGTGTGTGCTGTGTGCATTTGATGGTTGCTGCATAGTGTTTATTGTTCGTTGAGCAGCCTGATGGCCTGGGGATAGAAGCTCCTTCTGAGTCTTTCTGTGCTCGCCTTAAGACTCCGGTATCGCTTGCCTGACCGCAGCAGTTCAAAGAGGCAGTTGTTCGGGTGGCTGAAGTCCTTGATGATTCTCTTAGCCTTCCCCCTGCACCGCTTGTTGTAAATGTTCTGGAGTGTCTACACTCAACACAGGTTTTGATGTATAATCAACCCGAGACGATACAACCTTCCTGAAATGCCTCTTAGTGGAGAAAACAAATGAGCTGACGGAAATGGCCAGAAAGTAGGGATGTCCGATAGTATCGGCCGATATTGGCATTAAAATGTAATATAGGAGGGTGGCCGGGGTAGCGCAGCGGACTAAGCGTCTGTCTACCACCACAGAGCCAGTGGGATCGAATCCGGCGTGGTGCCTCCGGCTTGGCCGACCGTCCATACTAACACAATTGGCAGTGTTAGCGGGTGGGAAGCCGCCGTGGGTGGGTCCTGGTCGTTGTAAACAGCGACTCCTACAGTTCGGTCGGGGCGCCTGCACAGCAAGGAAAGGATCTGGGAGAGGTAGTGTGACCTTCCACACGTTACACTCTCCCAGTGAGAGTCCGCGCTGCCAGGTGAAAAGAAGCGGTGGGCTGGCTACACATGTGTCGGAGGAAGCATGTGATAGTCTCCGCCCTCCCAGACCGACGGTAGGGGGTAGAGTGCGCAACGACCAGGAAGGGGGGATTGGGAATTGGCATAACGACTAACATTGGGATGGGAGAAAAAACAAGAAGAAGAGAAGAAGAGGGGAAAAGATAATAATAAAAATAAAATAAAAATTATATTGAAAATTATCGTTATTTATTTTTATTTCTTTTTACATTTATTTAACCTTTATTTACCCAGGCAAGCAAGTACGAACAAATTCTTATTTTATTTATTGTGAAAAGTATGCATAATGTTGTGTTAATTCCACAACAATAGACATGTAATGTTAATTACCTGAAATTATTCCGTTTTTTTGGGGGGGAAACCGCGCATATATCGGTTAATATCGGTATCGGAAATTAAGAGTTGGACAATATCGGTATATCAGATATCGGTTAAAAAGCCAATGTCGAACATCCCTACTAGAAAGTCTTTCTATCTCTCTTGCACACGACCTCTGACCCTGTGACGTTGGAGTGCGAGTGAGGGCCTTAACGCCCCTGCCATCTTCAGCAAGAGAGCCTTCCATCCGTAACGTAAAATAAACCTAGTTTTACCCTGGAACGAATCCAGACGAACTGGGGCGACAGTGTCTCGGGGGAGGTAGAGCAGTCGTCTGGCAATCCGGAGGTTCCCGGTTCGATTCCCGCTCCTCCCGGGCAGCATGTCGAAGTGTCCTTGAGCGAGACACTTAACCCCCTAACTGCTCCTGATGAGCAGGTGTTATGGGGGGGGTGTCGGGAGAAACCAAGAGCAGAACACAAGGCACAGGAGAACAAAGCGGTTTAGGTTATTTAATAAAAACCAAGGGAATGACAAGGGGGCAGGTAGTGAATAGCTGGGAGTGAGAGGAGGCAAGTGAGTGACGTGTGTTCCATGCGGTCCCGGGTGAGGTGCAGGCTGGTGAGGTCCGTAAGTGGGGGTGCAGGCCGGAGGGGTGAGGTCCAAGGGAGGTGAAAACAACACTCGGAGCAGGGGTGCAGGCCTCTTATCCAGGCTCCGTGATGGCGTGAGGGTGCTCAGGTGTGTAGGCCAGCCCAGGTAGGCAGAGTGATGGGGAGGTGGGAACAGGAAGATACCCATATAAGGCCGTGGAGACCTGCTCACAGACAGGGGAGAGAAAGGCCCTGGCTGTGGCTGTAACAGCAGGTTGGCACCTTGCATGGTTGTGTTTACACGAATGAGTAAAATGTGAGGAACAAATTGCGCTTTGGATAAAAGCTGCTACTGTATATAAATCCACCATTTAACCATGCTGGAACTGCATTCATGGATTATGTTCGTGGGTCAATAGATCTTCATGATCAATATAGGTTTTTCTTTTAGTAAGACACATGGATTAAAGTACATGAGGAAAGGTCAAATGAGCTTTGGCTAAGAGGAGTGCTAACATCCTTGCCAACTAGGAGAGCACTGAAGAGGGAGAAGAGGACACGAGTGGGGAGGATGGGGGGCTGTTGTAGGGCCCTTGGCTCTCCCCCAAGGTGTGGCATTTAAGCTATTGTCAAAAGTGATTATTTCACAAAAAACAAACTAAGCTTAATCGGACACCCAGGACACAGAGCGAGATGCAGCTGACCAGATGTTGCTCACATTGGCCTCGTGTATCATGCACTGCTAACCAACAAAGGTGTGGCCTTTACTGGATTAGACTGAATTAAAATTAGGTCCAATGGTTTACCCCCAAATTAGGCCCTATGTTCCCCCAATGGTTTACCCACAAATTAGGCCCTATGTTTCCCCAATGGTTTACCCCCAAATTAGGCCCTATGTTCCCCCAATGGTTTACCCCCAAATTCGGCCCTATGTTCCCCCATTGGTTTACCCCCAAATTAGGCCCTATGTCCGCCCATTTTTAAGAAATGTTTCTCTCATCAAGATTAGGCAATTCGAAACCGGCCACCGTAAATGTCCAACCCCCCCCCCTAATGTACAGTCTCCTCCCCATCATATGCATATATTCTCTGTTAGGATCTATGGGTAACAGTACTGTATATTTGCATATCGTATATATGTCACAAATGTAACAGTATATACCTGTATGTCATGTATGTCCCTATGCCATAAATGTCATGATGTCATGTATGTTGTGTACGTCATAAATGTCACTATGAATTGAAAATGGGGGACCCTGATGTAAACAAGACAAAGTCTTTCTCTGGTTTGCATCCCCTTAATTAATTAACAATTGTGTGTATTGAGCCGTACTGTATTGTACCCATTCTGCAATCTGTTAAATAAAGTTTTCATTCATTCATTCATTCATTCATTCATTCATTCATTCATTCATTCATTCATTCATTCATTCATTCATTCATTCATTCATTCAGGCCCTATGTTCCCTCAGGCCTACTGTACATCCCCACAGCACAGGTATGGCCGTTCCCTAAGGCACATAAGGTGGTGTTGTTGCCCCCCCTTTTGCCAATGCCGGGCAGGTATTACTCCAGTTCCCCTTCAAGCTGTTTTCTTCTAATGGTGTTCTGGAAGCATCCATTACATACAATCCATTGATGCAAGGGAATCAACTGGAGAGGATAAACTAGATACTTTTCCCCCCTCAAACGAGCTGCTTTGTTAATTACAGAGCAAATAACACATGTATTTAACCGTTCTCTGTTAATAGGTCGTTCTAAAGGCCTGGAACACGGCCCATGTAACCCCTTTAAGCATAAAGGTGGAGACAGAAGTGACCTAAATAATTCATGTCCAATCTCCAAGCTGTCCTGCCTGGAAAAAACCCTGGAAATCATTGGTCACAACCAAGTATTTCTCTCAACGCATTAATAAGTATTGAGGCCACACCAATCGGGTTTTAGAGGAAAATCAGCACGATCTCAGCCACCACCTTAGCGATGAATGATATAGGATCCGCTCTTGACAACATTGTGCTGTTTGTAGATCTGTCAAAGGCGTTTGGCACGGTAGACCATTCTCTTCTTTTAGTAGAAGTATGTCTTTATTTGTCATCAGATTAACACACACACGCGCGCGCGATGGGCGACCCACAGGAACACACACACTTGCACTGAGTCGCTGACGAAATGTTCTCTGCACCTCCCCTCCCGTCGTCCTTCCCCCCCCCCCCCAAGGGCAGCCGGGAGCAGACAAGGGCTGCAGCGAGCGCCGCGCCCGGGGACCAATCCAAGTGCTCCCGTCCGTCTTCGTCAGGGACACGTCAGCGTCAGCGATCTGTTGTGCATGTTTTTCCATTGGGTTTATCTTATCGGGAGGGGAAACCCTTGCGAGCACTGGGAGAACATGCAAACTCCACACAGAAAGGCCCGGGAGATACCCCACCTGGGTAACTGGTAACCTGGTCCCCAAGCGGGAATCGAACCCAGGACCTTCTAGCTGTGAGGCGACAGTGTTAACCACTACAGCACTGTGCCGCCTTTTACAGAAATTATGCAGTATTGGCTTTGATTTAAATGCTTGCTGTTGGTTTCAGAGCTACAATGAGACTCCAATTTGTAAAAACAAGAAAAGTCAGATTTACAAAAGGTGTCCCGCAGGAATCAATCATGGGCCCGTCTTATTTACCATTTATATTAATGATATTGTGTCATCTGTGACAGGCTCTCAAGTTCATCTTTATGTAGATTACACTGTAATCTTATGTATTGCAGATTATGTGAAACTAGCCACTGATAACTCTCTTTTAATGCACTTATTTGTCTAAAATTGGTTAAACAAAATGTATGTTGTTTCCTATAGTTTACAATGACCTTTGTATATCTAGTGTGCATGGGTCTGACATTGGAAGTGTAGAAAGAACGAGAGGTAGGCAGGTGAGCGTAGATGGGTATTTAATACGAGTAGCTTACAGGGATGACACGATACAGTCTAGTGCTATATGCTGCTAACCTGACCGGTGTTTACTTCCTGAGTGACGTCAGAGTAGTACGGGGGCCGTCACGTCTCAAGCTTGTGTATCATACTAGCACAATGCTCTACATCCTTCCTCTTTAAGTTGTGCTCTAATGTAAATACTAACAATGCTCTACAGGCTAGTAGGCTATAACAAATTACGTCATGAAAGTGATTACTACTAATATCTAGCATGTGGCTATTTGAACAAACAACAGGTTAACTGTACTTCAAGTGGTAATACACAACAGGTGTATAGTATGAACGTCATTACTCCTTATTTTTTTAATTTTTTTTCCCAAACAGTCCTTGTGACAAACACTACATATATCTGCTGTTTGGCCTGCAGACGCGGCCTGCCCGTGAGATGTACAGAGACTGACTGTGCGGGTTAGTCTTTTGAACAGTCTCTTGTATCTGGGCGTGTTGTTGAGCGTCTGCCTTCTCGGTGACGGGGTGACTGTTGCCTTCGGGTTGGCCAGTCGGAGGTTGGAGAGTGATATCGGGGTCGCAGGGGTCACTGAGGTCACCCTGTGGCGGTTCCAATTCCGAGACGGGAAGAAGGTGTCTCCGAAGGTGTCTCTCCTCCTTCTGACTCCACGACGTAGGACCTTGGTTCCTTACAGATGCTCTTGATTGTGCCCATTCGGTCGAATCCATGTGGAGTCTGTAACCTCCACATGGCTTGATCTGTCATAGCACGACTTCTGAACGCTGCGTTTCTTCTCGAGCTGTGCTTTGATCATCTTGTTGTCCTTCGCCTTAGGAACCAGTAGTGTCTTGCAGATGGGTAGGGTGGTACGTGTCTGTCTTGACATGAGCCGCTGAGCCGGTGACCCAAGTGACTGGTCATGTGGAACGTTACGGAGGTTGAGCAGATTTAGGAAGACGTCTGTTCCATCCCGTCTGGACCTCTCCATCAGTTGCTTCGCGCTGCGCACAGCTCTCTCCGCCAGTCCATTCGCCTGCGGGAACTCCGGGCTACTGGTCACATGGTCGAAGTCCCAGGCCGAGGCGAACTCCTTGAAGCGCTGGCTTGTGAACTGGGCCCCGTTGTCCGATATTACTTTGTGTGGGGCTCCCTGCACAGCGAAGTGTCTTTTCAGTTTTGTTATCACTGTGTTGGATGTGATGTCACACAGCAGGTCCACCTCGAACCAACCTGAGTATGTGTCGACCAGCACTAGGTGGTGACGTCCATTCCACTCGAAGATGTCAGTCGCCACGGTTGACCACGGTAAGTCTGGAATGGGATGCAGCTTGAGTGGCTCCCTTTGTTGGTGTTGTTTTGTGCCGTTGCAGACGTGGCATGATACCGTTTTCTCCTCGATATCCTTTGCCATGGCAGGCCAAAACACAATGTCCCTCGCCCTGCGCTTGGTCGACTCTGTGCCAGGGTGGCCTCTGTGCAGGATCGTGATGTAGTCCATTTGCAGTGATTTGGGAATGACGGCTCTTGAGCCCTTCATGATGACGCCATTGTCGATTGTGAGCTTGTCTCTGAATGCAAAGTATTGGCGAGCCCCTGCCGGCAGCGTCGACTCCCTCGCAGGCCATCCGTGGTTGATGATGTTGCATATTTTTTGCAGGGTTGGGTCCCTTTCTGTGTGTTCCTTGAGCTCGTTCAGACGTGATGAGGAAATGTGTCTCACTGCCATGACCTCAAAGTCTGTCTTTTCACCACTAAGCCGGTCTGTGGTTTGTCTGGGAGCACGTGACAACATGTCCGCGAGATACATGTCGTTTCCCTTCTTGTACCTCAGCTCAAAATCGTACCTTTGGAGTCTAAGCATCATACGCTGCAGTCTGGCTGGAGCCGTGTGTAGGGGCTTTGACAGGATGGTGACCAGCGGTTGATGATCTGTTTCGATTAAGATGTGCTTTCCGTATACGTAGTCGTTGAACTTGGAGCAGGCGAACACTACTGCGAGAAGCTCCTTCTCGATCTGTGCGTATCGCCTCTCTGTCTCCGTCAAGGTGCGGGATGCATAAGCGACTGGGACACCGTCCTGTAGACACGCCGTGCCTAGGCCATACTGGGAAGCGTCGCACGTGAGTGTGACAGGCTTGCGGACGTCGTAGTACATCAGCGTGGGTGGGTTTGAGAAACACTGTTTCAGCACGTCAAATGCGTCTTGGTGCTGCTTGTACCAACACCATTCCGTGTCATGGTGCGTTAGGTGTCGCAAGGGGGCTGAGATTTCACTGAAGTTTGGGACAAACCTGGCCAAGTAGTTTACCATGCCGAGGAATCGCTGCAGAGCCGTTACATCTTCTGGTGCAGGCAGCTCGCTGATTGCTTGCGTCTTTGATGGGTCTGGCTTTAGACCCTGACTTGTGAACAGGTGTCCAACGTAGCCGACTTCTTTCAGTCTGAACCTGCATTTCTTGGAGTTGAGCCGTAAGTTGACTTCACGTGCTCTGTTGAGGACTTTCTTGAGATTTTCGTTATGCTCATTCTCGCTGCTTCCTCCAACGATAATGTCATAGACTATCACTGCACAGGGGTATCCTGTGAAGATTTGCTCCATTGTGTGTTGGAAGACTTCACTGGCGCTGCTTATGCCAAAGGGCATTCTGAGGAAACGGAATCGTCCGAATGGCGAGCTGAATGTGGTCAATAGCGATGATTTGTGATCCAGCGGTATTTGCCAAAAAGAGTTCTTGGCGTCCAGTGTTGAGAATACGGTTGAGTTTGGCATATGCGCTGCTACTTCCTCCACAGTGCGCATTGGGTGATGTGGGCGTTTGAGCGCCTTGTTTAGGTCTCGTGGATCAATGCAGAGGCGTATGTCGTCTGAGTTCTTCTTGTGGGTTGCTACCATTGAAGATACCCACTCACCGGGTTCTGAGACTGGTGTTATGATGCCTGTGCTTGCCATTCTGTCCAGTTCCATCTTAACCTTCTCTCGCATAGTGACTGGGATCCGTCGTGCTGGCCTGACGATAGGCGTGGCCTCTCGGTCGATTTTCATGGAGTAGGTGTAGGGGAGCCTACCTCAAAAACAACATTTTCAACCAAAGAAATTGACATTCCCTAATAGATAGTGTGTATACGTAAATGAAAATGTATGTGTCTGATAAAGAGATAGGTATATATGGATGAAAAGGCATGTGTCTGATAGGGATATATTATTAAAATATTGTATAATTGGCTGATATGAACATAGATAATGTATGTAAAAGCTAAATAGTATATTATGCTGTATTGTATTATGAATTAATTATGAGTAGGTATTATTGTATTGTATTATGAATTCATAAGGCGTATATATTGTTATATTGTATTATGAATTTGATTAGGGTTTTTATTGTTGTTTTAATTGTCTGTATGACATGTAAATGTTGTGAGTGTATAAGTCTGTAACTGTATTTTATGTGTTATGGACCCCAGGAAGAATAGCCCCAGCACTGCTGTGGCTAATGGGGATCCAAATAAACTTAACTTAATGTAGCAGTCTGGAAAATATGGTATATTATTCAGAACTGCTGACTGTGTCTTATATCCCTTTTGTACACAAAGACATTCTAACTAGTGTCATTGATATTCACACGAACACTGACAAGCGTCCCCTGCTGAAGAGCATTGGAATATGGTTTATAAATGACATTACTCTATTCCCCATCCTCCCCTTGTGTGACTGGCAGGCGGGACCAGCAGGGGGCAGTAGCAGGCAGAGAGTGTCGGAGGGAGATGGAAGGTGATATATGGCAGCGGAAGGAGAGAGATGCTCTCTTCGGCTTTGGACTTGGCCGTGAACAGTCGCAGCCGGCGGGCGTGTGCTTTTGGAATAGCCCCGTTGAAGAAGTGAAGTTGGAGAGCCCCGTGGAGCACGGGTGATAGGAAGTACTGGCTAGTGGATACGATATCCTAGCAGTACCAGTGATAGTGTGTGAACCATTAGTGCAGAGCCAGGCACTAACAGTCGGGTTATAATAGTTACAGTGTGCGGTATAGATAGCGTGCGGCTAATGATATATCTGAGTTCACAGTAGTCGGGTTATAGCAGTTACTGTGCCGGTATAGTCTGCGTGCCAGAGACGTGCAGGACCTACAAGCAACCTGCCCCGGGAGTCAACAGCTGTCTGCACCGGAGTGCTACAGCAAACCAGCTCGTGGCTGCCTGCAAGACACAGGAGTGCTTTCCCACTAGCAGAGGTCGTCATCGCCCAGCACCAGCTCAGCCAGCACTGCCCCTCTGCTACAGCTCCGCCTGCTAGTACCTGCGACGAGAGCGTTCGACGCCATCTTGCCACCAGGACGGTGGTGGAGCGGCGTGGCCGCCATTTTGGTAGAGTAACATTAGGGCTTCGGTGCCCAAGATCTATTGCACGTTTCACAGTGTGGTGCGGCCTGCGGGCGAAGTGAACACTAACAACCAGTTCATAGGGGGAACCCCAGACAATATATACCGGTATTAGCATAGGACTTTTACAAGGTCCACACTTGTGTTTTATTTCCTTTTCTTTGAGCGTGATAACATGTGTGTTTATTAATATTTTCCCATTCAATTAATCCTTCCCTGTGGGGAAGTTACAGACCTGGAGCATTATAATTAAAGCCTTTGGAGGTATTATTCTGGCCGTATAATTAAAGCCTGTTGAGGTATTATACAAGGTGAAGACCCAGACGTGGGTGATGAGTCAAACACAGTGAAGTATATTATCCCTGATAGTAACCCAGAGGTGGGTGCATAATATACGTGTTTATGAGGTATTGAGTTGAACAGCAGGGGCTATAGTAGGACTTCAGCCCAATTGGCCACTAGTATTAAATAATTGTAACTGAACAGTACAATTAACATAAAGACTTGAATGGGGTTCTGTGTGCGTGTCCATTCCTGTGCCCAGCATTAACTCTTTTGGTGTGGGTAACGTATATATGATTAACCTCTTCCTACCCAACTCTCCCCTTTTCATTGTAAGGTTTCTAGGGTCATTGAGGGAGGGTACTGCTTGCGGGGGGAACTCAGAGTATTTGATTACAATTCAGTCACGAGGTGTGGGAGGGTCTAAGGAGCAACTGGGAGGAGTGGGAGCGTGTTGGGGAGTACTGCTGACCGCCCTGCGACAGGGAAGGAAGACCAGAGTACCAGACCAGGTTGGTAAATCCCGGGCCCCATCCACTCACACTACCAGCCTCCAGTCGACGCCCCAGGCCCAAAGACGAGGGTGCAGTCAGACAGAGTTCTGCTGTGTCCAGCTACCTCCTGACTGCCAGCAACCGTTCCCACGAAGCAGGGATAATCCACCCTGCTACATTAACCTCGTCCTTGAAGAGTTCTGAATAGTCCGAGAACATTTTGTGTGAAAAGTTTTCCTCGTCTGTCAGATGTAGCTGGTGTATCTCCTCACTGAGTGTGACCAGTCCCATGCTAAGGCTGTTTTGTAAACCCAGCAGCGTCTGGACGTCTTGTTGCACCACGTGGAACTGTAGGGAGTGGGACTTATCTGTTATGTAGCATGCTAGGGTTGCTGTCCCCAAGGTGTATATTTCATTTCCTCCGTAGGCTACCAGCCTCGCTGTCCTGGAGCGATCCACTCTCTCTTTGTATTTCACTTGGTTGAACGTTTTGCGAGATATCACGTTGCACTTGGCTCCGGTGTCCACTTTGAGCTCGACGGGGATTCCGTGGACCTGGACTCTGCAGAATATTTCACTATTTTGTGTCGCTGGTGATCCCACAGTATTGACTGTGTTTGTCGCTACTGTGACCCCATCACAGTAGAACGAATCGTCGCTGTCGCCTGACGATATTGTTCTGTCAATCTGGTTCACAGCGTGCTTTTTTCTGTATTGGTGCTGTGGATTGTCTCTGTGACTTCCTGGAGTGGATTTGCAGTACTGCTTGAAATGATTCATTTTCTCACATCCGTGACACTGTTTGCCAAATGCAGGGCACCTTTCTCGTCTGGCCTCGTGGCTGCCTCCACAGTTGCTGCAGCTGGCTATGGACAGAGTTGAGTGCTCTGTATTTGGCTTTTTCTTGTAAACACGTTCTTTCATTCTGTGCCGTAGGCTATCTACGTTGGTTGTGCTTTGCTTTGGTGCAGCCAGTGTCCTAGTGTGTTGTTCTGTCATTTCGTGGATCTGACATGTCTCCACTGCCTTTGTTAAAGTTAGTTCGCTGTCACGGAGTAGTAGCTTTCTCATGCCATCATTCATTATGCCACACACAAGTCTATCTTTGATTAGCTCTTCGCGCAAATCTCCGAATTGACAGCTCTTTGCTTTGATTTTTAAATCACTGACATAGGCTTCAATAGTCTCATCTTGTTTCTGGCTTCTTGTATTAAACGTGTGCCTTTCCATAGTGACGTTTGTTTGTGGATTGCATACATTTCCTCTTCAAGCACTCCGGGTCTTCTCTTGATTGTGCAGGGACTATTTCTTCTCCCTGCTTGTCGTCTCCATCGTACAGGGCTGGTCCATACTCGAATGCCCGTTCCCGTTCTATGGCTTCAGAGCCAGCCACGTTTAGCAAGATGAAGGCTTGAGAGCGAGGCGGCTTGTCATAGTGTGCGGCAGCAATGAATATATCATACTCTTGCTCGAATATTCTCCAGTTCTCCGCAACGTGGCTGTCAAACACGAGTGGGCCCGGTTACTTGCCAGTAAATTGTGGCAAAAGATTGGATTTCTGTACAGAAATAGAGCCATTCTTCCCAATGATTAGCAGAGAAATAGTTGTTGAAGCAGTTTTCCTGTTTTGGCTTACGAAGATGTGATTTATAGGCTACAAATTAAAGTGTATTGTAGGAAATATACTCCAGTTTACATATAAAAGTAGGCCTGCTGCCCCTGGTCATACAGATTTTGATTAATCGAAGCAATATAGTTATGAATTCTGTTTACGCAACACATATTAGCAAGGAGAAAGTATGTACCCCTCTTTTCTTATGGTGGATATAGTTTGGAATACAGCTCTTAATTTCTCTAGGGAACAGTCATCCCATGCTCAGAAACTCCTTCCCACACCCCACGGTGAATTCCTTCTATCTATTCTATTCAAAGGCCTTCAAAGGATTGACCTCTCAGGCAATCATTTTCAGAATCACTTTCTTAGTGGCTATTAATGCGTCAGAGCCAGCGTTTACCTCAGACTGGCCTTGAGGAGGGAGCGGCGAGAGTTCCCCACTGTCTAATGAGCACACTCGGTTAATTATGAAATAATGGAGATAGCGCTGCTTCATCTACCTGTGTGAGAGAGAGAAGACTGTCAACGGAAGGTCAAGAACATAAGCCAATCAGCCTTTGGCTTAAAGGGATAGTACAAATATCTTTGCTTAGCATGCTAAGGCATAATCTAAATTGTGTTGCTAAGCAATATTAAAGATTAAACTGGACTTTGAAGAAGTCTTTATTCGTAGCACACATTGCAACGTAGTCATGCAGCGAACACACACATGCGATGGGCGGGTCTGGGGGGGTCTGTGCTTGACCCATCCCATCGTCCTTTTCGCCAGGGACGCGACAGCGTTAGTGATCTATTCTGCATGTTTTTCCATTGGGTTTATCTCTTTTAGGTAGTGAACGGGTTAACCTTATATAGTGTGGTAGTGAACGGGTTAACCTTATATAGTGTGGTAAATAACAGTTAACCTTCTATAGTGTGGTAGTGAAAGGGTTAACCTTATATAGTGTGGTAGTGTATTCTCTCACTGCCTTCCTTGTCGTTTTCTGGGTTTCATATTAAATACCCTAAACCACCTCATTCTCCTGTGCCTTGTGTTCTGCTCTTGGGTTCTCCCGACACCCCCCCCCCCCCCATAACACAAGCCTGCTCCACCCATCAGTCCCAATACATAGTCTGTCTGTTCACAAATTCACAGCTAACTAAAGAATACATCCTCTCTAGAAGGCTATGCAACGTTTGCAACGTCTTCTAAAAAAAAAAGTCGAATAGTTTTGCTGTAAGTAGGGATATTCTAGAGCTGGTATACAAACGTCTTGTTGAAATCTCAAGCTGGTATGGAAGCCTTGGGGCCAAGAATAAGAACAAACAATGATTGTTTACATGGCCAGTAAAGTTATAGGGAAACCACAAAAACAATTGTCTGAGTTAAATGCACTTCGGAATAGAGACGAGGCTGAGCAAATACGGTCTGATCCTTTAAATCCCCCTCATAGTGAGTTTGACAAGCTTCCATCTGGAAGGCGCTATAGAGTTCCCATAGCCACCAAAGAACCTATAGGTCTTTCATCCCACATGACATTGCTCTGATGAATTCTTAGCTTTTCATTTCAACCATGGTACTGGTTAGCAGGGGTGTAAAGTACTTGAGTAATTGTACTTTGTTACAATACTTAAGTTAAGTACTGTTTTGGGGGATTTGTACTTTACTCGAGTATTATTAGGTTTGTATACTTGTACTTTTACTCCAATACATTTCAGAGGAAAAAAACATACTATTTACTCCTTACATTTATAATGCAGACCTACAAAGTACAAAGTACAAATCTTGCAGGTCCAATCATTTTAATTAGTATATTTGTTTCTCTGGCCGAACTAACGTTAACGTTATTAATCCTGCGGCCGCACTTTATTTAAAAACAGCCAATCAAATCCCCATCAATAATAATAATAATAATAATAAATCAAATTTATATAGCGCCTTTCATAGAACCCAAGGTCGCTTTACAATCAGGACAAAAAATAGGGCAAGGAAAGTAGGGGGGGAGGGGGAAGAGGGGATGAGGGAAAGTAGGGGATAATGGACCTAATTTAATCTAAAACTAACTGATGGGGAAAGCCTTGGTGAAGAGGTGTGTTTTTAGAGCGGATTTGAAGGTGTCCAGGGTTGGGGTGTTGCGGATTTCGGGGGGGAGAGAGTTCCAGAGGGTAGGGGACGCCACGCTGAAGGCTCTGTCCCCAAAAGTCCGTAACCTGGTGCGAGGGATGGAGAGGAGACCTAGATCAGAGGATCGTAGGTTCCGGGATGGAGTGTACTGGTGGAGGAGATCAGACAGGTACGGGGGGGCGAGGGCATGGAGGGATTTGTAGGTGAGGAGCAGGAGTTTGAAGGTGATGCGGAACCTGACTGGAAGCCAGTGGAGATGGATGAGGGTGGGGGTGATGTGCTGCCAGGGCTTGGTGTGAGTGAGAACCCTGGCAGCTGAGTTCTGGACATACTGGAGCCTGTCCAGGGCTTTGCTGGGTACCCCGAACAGGACTCCATTACAATAGTCCAACCGGGAGGTGACAAATGAGTGGATCAGGGTCTCCGCCACAGAGTCTGAGAGTGAGGGTCGGAGACGGGAGATGTTCCTGAGGTGGTAGAAGGCAGACTACTTCAATGGAAAATGAACACGCCCATACCCATGCTGATTGGTCCTTGTGCGAAGACTAGAAAGCGGGGATCTTTGATTAAACACCTGCTATCAGAAGAATAGACAGTCAGAAAAAAAGTTTAAACTTTTACTTTTTAGTACTTAAGTACATTTAAAAGTAGAAACTTTTTTACTTTTGCTCAAGTGTGTTTTTAGCCAGATACTCAGACTTTTACTTGAGTACGATTTTGAGACGGTACCCATACTTTCACTTAAGTATAATTTCTGGGTACTTTTTACACCCCTGCTGGTTAGGTACCTGAAGCTCTGTCTGTGATGTTGTTGTTGTTGTTGTTGTTGTTGTTGTTGTTGTTGTTGTTGTTGTTGTTGTTGTTGTTTATTCTGTCTATGTATTGGGCTGTTTTGGGCCAATGTCTGTTGTGCCTGTGTGGCGTTTGTACTGTACTTGTCTTGTCGATTGTAACCATGGTGGAGCCAAGACATAATTTCCACAAAAGTGGACACCTCTATCTATATCTACTTATATCTTATCTACTGTATCTCACAATGGCTGTGTTGTCGTCCATAATCACCCTCTATTTAAACCTGGGTGCACAGCAGCCTGGGCCTTTGTTCTGCTCTTCTCTTACTTCCTCTCCAGCTCTCTATTCTCCTCTCCTCTGGTCATACATATCTTCTCCTTTCCCATCATCACTTGATTCACTTCTCTCCCTTGCTCTCCAGTCATATTATCTCTGTCTCCTCTACTTTCCTCAGGTCCCGTCTTCACATCCTCTTCTCTTTTATTTCTGTCTCTCCTACTTTACTTTAATCTCATCTTCACATCCTCTTCTCTTTTATTTCTGTCTCTCCCGCTTTACTTTAATCTCATCTTCACATCCTCTTCTCTCTCCTACTTTACTTTAATCTCATTTTCACATAATTTTCTCTCTCTGTCTCCCCTACTTTACTCTTGTCACCAGTGGCGGACTGGGACACAAATTCAGCCCGGGACATTCAGACGCACTAGCCCACACACCGGCCCACGCACCGGCCCCGAAACCGGCCCACACAACGGGCGTTATGAAACACTTGTCCAGTATTAAACAACCCAAGGCTGTGGCTAAGGAGTCAACATCAGGGAGACCAAATCTACACACCGCCCCTAGATGTGCACTCATGCACAGTGCACACACACACACACACAGACACACACATACATATACCGTTACTTCCCGTCATTGGCATATGTTTTTTTACTAACATCTTAGTGACTCATTAGCCTAGGGATTAAGGATACATGAAGTATTAACTACACCATAATAATATTGAGGTTTTGATCCATAGAAAGTAGGGATGTCCGATATTATCGGCCTACCGATATTATCGGCCGATATCGGCATTAAAATGTGATATCGAAAAATATCGGTATCGGTTTTAAAGAAATAATATTTTATTTACATTTCTATAACCTTTATTTACCCAGGCAAGCAAGTAAGAACCAATTCTGATTTTATTTATTGTCAAAAGTATGCATAATGTTGTGTTAATTCCACAACAAGAGATATGTAATGTTAATTACCTGAAATTATTCCATTTCTTGGGGCGGGAAACCCTGCATATATCGGTATCGGTTGATATCGGTTGATATCGGTATCGGAAATTAAGAGTTGGACAATATCGGTATATCGGTATCGGTAAAAAAGCCAATATCGAGCATCCCTAATAGAAAGGTCTGTGCTACACAATTTCAGTTAGATTGGATTTATTGTCCTTTAATTTGGCACTCATGACATTAGTTGCTTGCCGTTTAATCAACATTGAAAGACCCCCCACTTCCTCCCAGAAACCCATTCCAAGAGCCTGTTTTCTCTCTCTCTCTCTCTCTCTCTCTCTCTCTCTCTCTCTCTCTCTCTCTCCCTCTCTCTCTCTCTCTCTCTCCCTCTCTCTCTCTCTCTCTCTCTCTCTCTCTCTCTCTCTCTCTCTCTCTCTCTCTGTATGTGTCTCTGTGTGTGTGTGTGTGTGTCTCTCTCTCTGTCTCCCTCTCTCTGTGTGTCTCTCTCTCTGTGTCTCTCTCTCTCTGTCTCTCTCTCTGTGTGTCTGTCTGTCTGGACTGGGCTCTCTCTCTCCCCTCAGGGTCAGCTGTGCTGGACTGGGCGCTCTCTCTCCCCTCAGGGTCAGCTGTGCTGGATTGGGCGCTCTCTCTTTCCTCAGAGTCAACTGCATAAGAAGAACATCAGCAATCAATAATAATGGCTTGAATTCATACAGCGTTTTTCAGCCTTTTGAAAAAACCCAAAGTAGTAGTAGTAGTAGTAGTAGTAGTTTATTCAGTCATCATCTCACACAATACAATATACCCCATCATTTAACAATATTTGATTTTACAGTGACTGAAAAGGTACAGACTGAAGCATAATGCTTATATATGTCTGTCCTATATTCTTAACAAAAATTAAAAAAAATTGGCGGCTACGTGGCGTAGTGGGCAAGGCGCTCGCCACAAATACTGGAGACGCTGGGCTCGCCTGTTCGAGCCCAGCGCTCCACATTGCTTTCAGTTTAGCTGGTCGTTCATACTAATACACATTGGCCGTATTAGGGGGTGGGAAACTGATGGGTGGGGATTGGGCGTTGTGGACAGCGACTCCTACAGGTCGGTTGGTGTGCCTGCGCAGTAGAATCAGGAAGTGTCGGGGGCAGCGTGAGCCTCCCACGCGTTACTCCTCGCCACTGAGAGATCGAGCTGCGCAGGTGAAAAGATGCGACTGCTGTTACCTCAAGTACTGGAGGGGACTTGTGCTATGTATGACTTAGTCCACATTGCAGCCGGCTTGTGGGAGGCAAGAAACAGCGTTCGTGACAGGGGAGGGTTGAATTGGATGATACGAAATTGGGATGGGAGAAAATGTAGAAAATGGGAGAAAAAGTGGATAAAAAAAAACAAAAATTTAAAAAATGAAGACTCCAAAACAGTATTCTAAAAGAAAATAGCAAAAGAAAACAGTATTATTCACCCCTGTAGTTTTCAAAAATAGCTTTACAAATTTTCTTAAAAACCAAAAGCGAATTACTCATTCTTAACTGTATATCAGCATTGTTCCACAAAGCGCTTCACAGAAACCATCAAACATTCACACAGTCATACACTACTGGTGGTTGTGAGCAGCATCAGCAAACACAGCTGCCCTGTGGCAGACTGACGGAATCATGTCTGCTAATCAGCGCCAACCACCATCAACAACCTTCATAAATACATTCAACATTAATGGAATAGGCTAACTACCAACTTAGCTGTAGCAGTTAGCTGTTATATGCAATCACATATGTTTAACTACGGGGTAGTAGTTGACCTAGTTGTTAGCTTAAGCTAGTTAGCTGTGGTTATTTACAAACATGTAGATGAGACTAATCATATACAGATCGAGAACATGGCTAACAGTTGGGAATTCTAAGGTACATCTTATTTAAGCATGTAAAATGGCAACTAATCAATTCAATCAATTAGATTACCAATATTATATCAACATGAAAATTTGGAAGGGAACATAATAGTATTTTATTTTAGTATTTACTATTATAATATTAGTAGCCGATTAATTTGCAGCCCGTCCTAGGTTCTGATTGGCTCTCTAGGTTAGCACTTTAGCTTCTGATGCTGTGGTGGGCACTAGTCCTAACATTGCTAACAAAACTTTTAGTCAGAGAAAAAACGTCACGAGTCACAACTATTTACGTCCACGTGCTGTAAGGAATCAGGAATACGGAAAGCACATTGTCTTGTAATAGAATGACTGAAATCACTGCAAGAGCTAGTATAGGCTAGCTAGCCCTCATGAACCGGCAGACACCAACAGTAGAATATGCACTAGGCTACTGCATGCACCTGTCATGTTACTGTTGGTTCCTTCCACTTGAACTTCATCATCATTAGCAGCAGCAGCGGGTAAACATGTCTGTAATTTTAGAACATTGTTCTGCGTCTTTTACTAGCAATTTTAGTTTTTTAATTCTAGCTTTTTCAGCTCCACCCTTTCTTTTTTTGCATTCTCCATTTCTGCGCTTCTAGGCCTACTCGCGGTTGGGAGGAAACGTGAATCTCATTCACTGATGTCTCATGTCTCATTCAAGACTGGCTAACAAAAGCATGTCTTTCACTTAACACCAAGAAAACAGTGTGTATGATGTTCACAAAGTCACCAGTAGAGGTCACTCACTCTAATGTGTTTCTGGGAGAGGCGGAGCTGGACATTGTACATTAATTCAAGTATCTTGGGGTCACATTGGACTTTACATTGACCTTCAAAAAGTCATGTGAAGAAAGTGACAAACAGTCAAGTTTAACATCGAAAACTTCAGGCAGATCAGGCCCTGCCTGCCAGTTAATGCTGCAAGGATGTTTCTGCATTCAATTTTATCACACATCGAGTAGGCCTACTGTTTTATCAACTGGTCTCTTTTATATGTCACTACTCTTACACCAATATAATTACTCTACAAAAAAGCCATAAAAGTATTTGATAGGAAACCAATTTCATTTCATCACTGTAATGTTTTAGAAAAACATAACATGCTAAGTTTCGAGAATTTCCAAGTTTTCAAATATACTTGCTTCATGTACAAGGTTCTGCATGGACTTGCCCCTCCCCCATTGAATGAGTTCATCCAACAGAAAGCAGACACTGGCATTACCACCAGGGCCATCAGTAGAGGGGACTGTAAGGTGCCTTTTCGGTATACTACCATTGCAAAAACTGTGTTCTCTGTTAAAAGTGGTAACTACTGGAATAGCCTGCCAGTTGTGATTAGAGAGTGCCCCACATACTCCATGTTCAAGACCCATCTTAAACTGCATCTTAAGGCAAACCAGAACTGTGATCATTTTTAATCTGATTTAGTTTATGCAACTTGTTTATTGTTTTATTGCCGGCCCACACACTGGCCCACACACCGGCCCACATAATGGCCCACACACCGGCCCACATATGGCCCACACACTGGCCCACACACTACACCGGCCCACACACTACACCGGCCAACACACCGGCCCACATTAGTGGCCCACACACTGGCCCACACACTGGCCCACACACCGGCCCACACACTGGCCCACATACTGGCCCACACACCGGCCCACACACCGGCCCACACACCGGCCCACACACTGGCCCACATTAGTGGCCCACACACCGACTCACACACTGGCCCACACACCGGCCCACAGACTGGCCCACATACTGGCCCACACACCGGCCCACACACCGGCCCACATACTGGCCCACACACCGGCCCACACACTGGCCCACACACTGGCCCACATTAGTGGCCCACACACCGACTCACACACTGGCCCACACACCGGCCCACACACTGGCCCACATTAGTGGCCCACACACCGACTCACACACTGGCCCACACACTGGCCCACACACTGGCCCACACATCGGCCCACATTAGTGGCCCACACACCGGCCCACAGACTGGCCCACATACTGGCCCACACACCGGCCCACACACCGGCCCACATACTGGCCCACACACCGGCCCACACACTGGCCCACACACTGGCCCACATTAGTGGCCCACACACCGACTCACACACTGGCCCACACACCGGCCCACACACTGGCCCACATTAGTGGCCCACACACCGACTCACACACTGGCCCACACACTGGCCCACACACTGGCCCACACATCGGCCCACATTAGTGGCCCACACACTGGCCCACACACTGACCAAAAAAAAAAAAAAAAAGTAAAAAAAAAAAAAAAAAAAAAAAAGTATAATTTTTTTTTTTTTTTTTTTTTGGACCAGCCCACTTTGGTCCCGGCCCATCGGGATTCGTCCCGAACGTCCCGATGGCCAGTCCGCCACTGCTTGTCACCCCCCCCCCCCATGCTGCTCACATGTGTGATGTGATTACTCACATCATCACACCTGAATGTCTCCAAGGTGAGCACTTGAAGCTCTTTGGATCCACAGGATTCTCAGCTTTACAGTCATATCCAATGTATACAACGTATCATGCCAGTTAGAGTACCTTGTCTATACTGGACCTTGTGTATACTGCACCTTATGTAGACTGCACCTTGTGTATACTGCACCTTGTGTATACTGCACCTTGTGTAGACTGCACCTTGTGTATACTGCACCTTGTGTATACTGCACCTTGTGTATACTGGACCTTGTGTATACTGCACCTTGTGTGTACTGCACCTTGTGTATACAGCACCTTGTGTAGACTGCACCTTGTGTAGACTGCACCTTGTGTATACTGCACCTTGTGTATACTGCACCTTGTGTAGACTGCACCTTGTGTATACTGCACCTTGTGTATACTGGACCTTGTGTATACTGCACCTTGTGTGTACTGCACCTTGTGTATACTGCACATTGTCTATACTGCACCTTGTCTATACTGCACCTTGTGTATACTGCACCTTGTGTATACTGCACCTTGTGTAGACTGCACCTTGTGTATACTGCACCTTGTGTATACTGCACCTTGTCTATACTGCACCTTGTCTATACTGCACCTTGTGTATACTGCACCTTGTGTATACTGCACCTCGTGTATACTGCACCTTGTGTATACTGCACCTTGTGTATACTGCACCTCGTCTATACTGCACCTTGTCTATACTGCACCTTGTGTATACAGCACCTTGTGTAGACTGCACCTTGTGTATACTGCACCTCGTGTATACTGCACCTTGTGTATACTGCACCTTGTGTTTACTGTACCTTGTCTATACTGCACCTTGTGTATACTGCACCTTGTGTATACTGCACCTTGTCTATACTGCACCTCGTGTATACTGCACCTTGTGTATACTGCACCTCGTGTATACTGCACCTTGTCTATACTGCACCTTGTCTATACTGCACCTCGTGTATACTGCACCTTGTGTATACTGCACCTTGTCTATACTGCACCTCGTGTATACTGCACCTTGTGTTTACTGTACATTGTGTATACTGCACCTTGTCTATACTGCACCTTGTGTATACTGTACCTTGTGTATACTGCACCTTGTGTATACTGTACCTTGTGTATACTGCACCTTGTGTATACTGCACCTTGTGTATACTGCACCTTGTGTATACTGGACCTTGTGTATACTGCACCTTGTGTATACTGCACCTTGTGTATACTGCACCTTGTGTATACTGCACCTTGTGTATACTGTACCTTGTGTATACTGCACCTTGTGTATACTGCACCTTGTGTATACTGGACCTTGTGTATACTGCACCTTGTGTATACTGCACCTTGTGTATACTGCACCTTGTGTATACTGCACCTTGTGTATACTGTACCTTGTGTATACTGCACCTTGTGTATACTGCACCTTGTGTATACTGCACCTTGTGTAGACTGCACCTCGTGTATACTGCACCTTGTGTATACTGCACCTTGTGTATACTGCACCTTGTGTATACTGTACCTTGTGTATACTGCACCTTGTGTATACTGCACCTTGTGTATACTGCACCTTGTGTATACTGCACCTTGTGTATACTGCACCTTGTGTATACTGGACCTTGTGTATACTGCACCTTGTGTATACTGCACCTTGTGTATACTGCACCTTGTGTATACTGCACCTTGTGTATACTGCACCTTGTGTATACTGTACCTTGTGTATACTGCACCTTGGTGTATACTGCACCTTGTGTATACTGCACCTTGTGTAGAATGCACCTTCAATAGATAGATAGATGCCTTCAAATCGAGGCTCAAAACCCACTTCTACCTACTAGCCTTTCCCGTTCACTGACTCATGCCCTGTTTTTCTATGTGTTTGCCTGTGTGCCCTCCCATAAAACGGAGTGTGATTGTTGTCTATATGCATCTTGTGTATCTACTGTCTGTACAGCACTTTGGTTGACACGCGTCATGTGAAATGTGCTATATAAATACATCTGATTGATTGATTGTGTATACTGCACCTTGTGTATACTGCACCTTGTGTATATGCACCTTGTGTATACTGCACCTTGTCTATACTGCACATTGTGTGTACTGCACCTTGTGTATACTGCACATTGTCTATACTGCACCTTGTCTTTACTGCACCTTGTGTATACTGTACATTGTGTATACTGCACCTTGTGTATACTGCACCTTGTCTATACTGCACCTTGTCTATACTGCACCTCGTGTAGACTGCACCTTGTGTATACTGCACCTTGTCTATACTGCACCTCATGTAGAATGCACCTTGTCTATACTGCACCTTGTGTATACTGCACCTTGTGTATACTGCACCTTGTGTATACTGCACCTGGTGTACACTGCACCTTGTGTATACGGCACCTTGTGTATACCGTTAACTTTTACTCTTAGACATAGTATATATTCAGATTCAAATTATTTACTGCCAATATTACTGTCTCATCTGCACCTTTGTTTACACTGTTTATTTGTCTCATATTTGTATATTCAGAGTTAATTCAATAGTGTACAGTTTATTTTTATATTCAGATCAAATTGTATTGCCTATATTTACGGTATTACCTACTATTACCCTGCCCATACCTGTACCTCCCAGGTATACTTTATCGGTATGCTTTACTTACTTACTTACTTACTTACTTACTTACTTACTTACTTACTTACTTACTTACTTACTTACTTACTTACTTACTTACTTACTTACTTACTTACTTACTTACTTACTTACTTACTTACTTACTTACTTACTTACTTACTTACTTACTTACTTACTTACTTACTTAACTTACTTACTTACTTACTTACTTACTTACTTACTTACTTACTTACTTACTTACTTACTTACTTACTTACTTACTTACTTACTTACTTACTCATAGTATATATTTTGATTCTATTGTGTATTGTAATTTATAATATAACCGATAAGCCATACAGATCCTCATCACCTTTGATCACACTGCCTACTTTCTCAGATGTGTATAATTCAGAGTTAATGATATTGTTTACACTGCCTATTTTTACTTTTCTACTGTACTATAATTGTATTGCCTGTATTTATGTCTTTCTACTATTACCCTGCCCATTACCTGTCTGCTATGATGCCTGCATTTCCCCAAGGGTATCAATAATATAATAATAATATTATATAATATATAATAATAATAATATAATAATAATACCTTATCTTATCTGAAAATAGCTGCAAACGGACAAAAAGAGAGAGATGAGAGAGAGAAGAGAGGGAGGGCGGGCGAGAGAGAGTGGGGGGGGGGGGGGTGAGATAGAGGTGAAATATTAATGCACGATATTGAATAAGGTGCAGGTCTTTCTCTTCTTCATTATTCAATAATGTATAATCCCAATTCTATTACTTTCCTGTCATCAGTACACCTGCACGTGGGGCCTCCACACGGCCTAGCTCTGCCCTCTGGGATAATGACTTGTTCTGGCTGACTCGGTCTATGTCTCTCTCTTCTCACCGTGATGCCCAACACGACCCGCCGGTGTCCCTGAGAGAAGTCTCTACAGTCTGTGGTGCGTTCCGGTGTCCCTGAGAGAAGGTCTACAGTATGTGGTGCGTTCCGTGGCAGAGACAAGACCCTCGCGAACGCCCTCGCCGCTGTCTCATCAGTGAATGTAAATAAAGTATTTCATCGACCGCGGGACGAAAGGTACATAATGTATGCGATGTAGGGATGTCCGATATTATCGGCCGATATCGGCAGTAAAATGTGATATCGGAAAATATCGGTATCGGTTTAAAAAATATAAATAAAACAATAACAATATTTGTTATATATATATCCAGTGAAATTATTAGTTACCTGAAATTATTCCGTTTTTTGGGGGGGGAAACCCTGCATATATCGGTATCCGTTGATATCGGTTGATATCGGTTGATATCGGTATCGGAAATTAAGAGTTGGACAATATCGGAATATCGGTATCGGTAAAAAAGCCAATATCGAGCATCCCCTAATGCGATGTCATATATATATATATAAGTAATATATTTGTATTTCTTATCGGCGAAAGCATGATAGGGAGTCTAACTAACAATGCTTGTCGTGGGGTGCAAGTGCTCTCACCACTAGACCAAGACACTCACCCTGTTACTAACACTGCAATACTATGATGACAGAAAGTCAGGGTTAACTTATAAGGTTGTGGTTAGTTTAACGTAACGGTGTGGGGTTAGGGTAGTTTAAGGTAACAGTACGTGTGGTTAAGGTTATGGTAAATCTGTACATGTAGCCTACGGTTAATGTAATATTGTGAACAGGAAATAGCATGACACATTTTCACATCATCTTCTCTCTCTGTCTCCCATACTTTACTCTTGTCACCCCCCCCCCCCCCTCCCCCCACCCCCGCCCATGCCGCTATGACACCTGGATGTATCCAAGGTGATTAATAAAGGAACACTTCACTTGACTCACCTCATCACACCTGAATGTCTCCAAGGTGATGCACTTGAAGCTCTTTGGATCCACAGGATTCTCAGCTTATTTACAGTCAGGCCATTTTGACTCTAACCTATGAGAGAAAATGCCGTTGGGTAAAAAATAAAATGGAATCATCTTCTATATATAGACACACCGTCTGTCCTCCTATTACTTGTGAAAAAAAAATAGAGATCTCTCGGCTTCATCAACACTTTAATATCCTCACTCGTCTGTTAAATCCATAAAGGTTACACGTTTCAAAAGGTCGACATTGTTCATTCCCTCCTCCTCCTCCTCCTCCTCCTCCTCACACCGATAGCGCCGTCCCCCGACTCTCGGCGTGTGTCCATCATCGACGGACGGCGGGGAGCGTGATCCGAGTGGAGGATCTGATAGAGAAACAACGGGAAAGGCCCCCGCGCCATTAGAATGCCCCCACCGATGTGTTCACAGGCGTCCCGAGAGGGGAGGAGGACAAATCAATAACGTGTGCCCATTAGTTTCCCCTCTCCGTCTTCAGAGGATGGGGGGGGGGGGGGGGGGACGACACATCGGCCCGGTGCTGTGTGTGTCTGTGTGCTGTGTGTGTCTGTGCTGTGTGTCTGTGCTGTGTGTGTCTGTGTTTGTGTGTGTGCTGTGTGCGTCTGTGCTGTGTGCGTCTGTGCTGTGTGTGTCTGTGCGGTGTGTGTGTTAGTGCTGTGTGTGTCTGTGTTTGTGTGTGTGCTGTGTGTGTCTGCTGTGTGTGTCTGTGCTGTGTGTGTGTTAGTGCTGTGTGTGTCTGTGTGCTGTGTGTGTCTGTGCTGTGTGTGTCTGTGCTGTGTGTGTCTGTGCTGTGTGTGTGTTAGTGCTGTGTGTGTCTGTGTGCTGTGTGTGTCTGTGCTGTGTGTGTATGTGTGCTGTGTGTGTCTGTGCTGTGTGTGTCTGTGTGCTGTGTGTGTCTGTGCTGTGTGTGTGTTAGTGCTGTGTGTCTGTGCTGTGTCTGTGTGCATCTGTGCTGTGTGTGTCTGTGTTTGTGTGTGTGCTGTGTGTGTCTGTGCTGTGTATGTGTGCGTCTGTGCTGTGTGTGTCTGTGCTGTGTGTGTGTGCTGTGTGTGTCTGTGCTGTGTGTGTCTGCTGTGTGTGTCTGTGCAGTGTGTGGCTGTGTGCGTATGTGCTGTGTGTGTCTGTGCTGTGTGTCTGTGCTGTGTGTGTCTGTGCCATGTGCGTCTGTGCTGTGTGTGTCTGTGATGTGTGTGTCTGTGCAGTGTGTGTCTGTGACGTGTGTGTGTTAGTGCTGTGTGCGTCTGTGCAGTGTGTGTCTGTGCATTGTGTGTGCTGTGTGTGTATGTGCCGTGTGTGTCTCTGCTGTGTGTGTCTGTGCTGTGTGTATATGTGCTGTGTGTGTCTGTGTTGTGTGTGTCTGTGATGTGTGTGTCTGTGATGTGTGTGTCTGTGATGTGTGTGTCTGTGCTGTGTGTATATGTGCTGTGTGTATATGTGCTGTGTGTGTCTGTGTTGTGTGTGTCTGTGATGTGTGTGTCTGTGCTGTGTGTGTCTGTGCTGTGTGTGTATCTGTGCTGTGTGTGTCTGCGCTGTGTGTATCTGTGCTGTGTGTGTCGGTGCTGTGTGTCTATGTGTTGTGTGTGTCTGTGCCGTGTGTGTCTGCGCTGTGTGTATCTGTGCTGTGTGTGTCGGTACTGTGTGTCTATGTGTTGTGTGTGTCTGTGCAGTGTGTGTCTGTGCTGTGTGTCTGTGCTGTGTGTGTATCTGTGCTGTGTGTGTGTCTGCGCTGTGTGTGTGTCTCAGCTGTGTGTGTCTGTGCTGTGTGTGTCTGTGATGTGTGTGTCTGTGATGTGTGTGTCTGTGCTGTGTGTCTGTGCTGTGTGTGTCTGTGTTGTGTGTGTCTGTGATGTGTGTGTATGTGCTGTGTGTGCGTCTGTGCTGTGTGTGTGTCTCTGCTGTGTGTGTTGGTGCTGTGTGTGTATGTGTTGTGTGTGTCTGTGCTGTGTGTGTCTGTGTTTGTGTGTGTGCTGTGTGTGTCTGTGCTGTGTGTGTCTGCTGTGTGTGTCTGTGCCATGTGCGTCTGTGATGTGTGTGTGCTGTGTGTGTCTGTGCTGTGTATGTGTGCGTCTGTGCTGTGTGTGTCTGTGCTGTGTGTGTGCTGTGTGTGTCTGTGCTGTGTGTGTCTGCTGTGTGTGTCTGTGCAGTGTGTGGCTGTGTGCGTATGTGCTGTGTGTGTCTGTGCTGTGTGTCTGTGCTGTGTGTGTCTGTGCCATGTGCGTCTGTGCTGTGTGTGTCTGTGATGTGTGTGTCTGTGCAGTGTGTGTCTGTGACGTGTGTGTGTTAGTGCTGTGTGCGTCTGTGCAGTGTGTGTCTGTGCATTGTGTGTGCTGTGTGTGTATGTGCCGTGTGTGTCTCTGCTGTGTGTGTCTGTGCTGTGTGTATATGTGCTGTGTGTGTCTGTGTTGTGTGTGTCTGTGATGTGTGTGTCTGTGATGTGTGTGTCTGTGATGTGTGTGTCTGTGCTGTGTGTATATGTGCTGTGTGTATATGTGCTGTGTGTGTCTGTGTTGTGTGTGTCTGTGATGTGTGTGTCTGTGCTGTGTGTGTCTGTGCTGTGTGTGTATCTGTGCTGTGTGTGTCTGCGCTGTGTGTATCTGTGCTGTGTGTGTCGGTGCTGTGTGTCTATGTGTTGTGTGTGTCTGTGCCGTGTGTGTCTGCGCTGTGTGTATCTGTGCTGTGTGTGTCGGTACTGTGTGTCTATGTGTTGTGTGTGTCTGTGCAGTGTGTGTCTGTGCTGTGTGTCTGTGCTGTGTGTGTATCTGTGCTGTGTGTGTGTCTGCGCTGTGTGTGTGTCTCAGCTGTGTGTGTCTGTGCTGTGTGTGTCTGTGATGTGTGTGTCTGTGATGTGTGTGTCTGTGCTGTGTGTCTGTGCTGTGTGTGTCTGTGTTGTGTGTGTCTGTGATGTGTGTGTATGTGCTGTGTGTGCGTCTGTGCTGTGTGTGTGTCTCTGCTGTGTGTGTTGGTGCTGTGTGTGTATGTGTTGTGTGTGTCTGTGCTGTGTGTGTCTGTGTTTGTGTGTGTGCTGTGTGTGTCTGTGCTGTGTGTGTCTGCTGTGTGTGTCTGTGCCATGTGCGTCTGTGATGTGTGTGTGTCTGTGCAGTGTGTGTCTGTGCTGTGTGTGTCTGTGCTGTGTGTGTCTGTGCTGTGTGTGTCTGTGCTGTGTGTGTCTGTGCCGTGTGTGTCTGTGCTGTGTGCATCTTTGCGTCTGTGCGTCTGTCCGTCTGTGTGTGTCTGCTGTGTGTTTGCATCTCGCGGGGTTCAATTTATCTAGGGTTCCAAAAATAAAGAAGTCGTTGCCTCCCGGTTGCCTTTGAGCTCGGAGAAATAAACAGTCAATATCAGCTCCCGGGGACCAGCGAGAGGAGGACGTGCACATTAATCACCCAGCATGCACCTGTCCAACGAGGCCGGCGGAGAGAGTCCTGTGTCATCGCGTTTAGGACCACGCTGTGCCGCGGCTCCCCTCCATCGTGCGGGGGGGGGGGGGGGGGGCGGGGGGGGGGCGTGGTTCCACCCGCGGGCGAGAGACAGAAGAGGACGATTGCTTTTCCCCTCTCTCTCTCTGTCTCTATCTCTGTCTCTCTCTCTCTCTCTCTCTCTCTCTCTCTCTCTCTGTCTCTCTCTCTATATCTCTCTCTCTCTCTCTCTCTCTCTCTCTCTCTCTCTCTCTCTCTCTGTCTCTCTCTCTCTCTCTCTCTCTCTCTCTCTCTCTCTCTCTCTCTCTCTTTATACAGTAGGCAGTAGGATAATTCATACAGGATCATTCGTATAGGATAATTCATATAGCATTCATATAGGAGCATTCATATTGGAGCATTCATATAGGAGCATTTATATAGGATAATTCATATAGGATCATTCGTATAGGAGCATTCATATTGGAGCATTCATATTGGAGCATTCATATTGGAGCATTCATATAGGAGCATTCATATTGGAGCATTCATATTGGAGCATTCATATAGGATCATTCATATTGGAGCATTCATATAGGAGCATTCATATAGGAGCATTTATATAGGATAATTCATATAGGATCATTCGTATAGGAGCATTCATATTGGAGCATTCATATTGGAGCATTCATATTGGAGCATTCATATTGGAGCATTCATATAGGATCATTCATATTGGAGCATTCATATAGGAGCATTCATATAGGAGCATTTATATAGGATAATTCATATAGGATCATTCGTATAGGAGCATTCATATTGGAGCATTCATATTGGAGCATTCATATAGGATCATTCATATTGGAGCATTCATATAGGAGCATTCATATAGGAGCATTTATATAGGATAATTCATATAGGATCATTCGTATAGGAGCATTCATATTGGAGCATTCATATTGGAGCATTCATATTGGAGCATTCATATTGGAGCATTCATATTGGAGCATTCATATTGGAGCATTCATATTGGAGCATTCATATAGGTACAAGATACAAGATACTTTAATGCCACACAACTATGGTTGGTGGTAATTGTTTGCGGTACAGCATGTTAATTAAGCACTAGGACATCAACATGGAACATCAAACGCCCCCCTCCCACCTCCCAATCCCCACAATAAATACATAAATACATACAGGACAGTCACATATAACACATGTCAGTCAGTGTCAGTTCAATTCAGTTCATGTTCGGTTCAGTTCGGATGCTTGCCCGTCTGTGCCAAGGGGGGCGGGCCGGGGGCGTTTAGTGTTCGGACCGCTGTGGGGGAAAAACTGTTCCTGAGGTGTGTGAGGTGTAGATGGAGTCCAGAGAGGGGAGGGGGCAGCCAATTATCTTGGAGGCTGTCTTGGTGATGCGTTGAAGTTTGTGTTTGGTGTGGTTGTCAGTGGAACCGTATCAGACTGTGATGGATGAGGTGAGGATGCTTTGTATTATGGCCTGGTGTAGAATTGGACCAGCAGGCGTTGTTGGACTCTGCACTTCCTCAGTTGCCTGCTCAGCTGCCTTCTTGGTGATGGCAGTGGTGTTAATGTTCCATTTGAGTTTATTGCTGATGTGGGTGCCGAGGAACTTGAATGATTCCGTTATGGGTTGGTCTGAGATGGTTATTGGGGGTGGTATGGGTGTTTTTCTGAAGTCTATGGCAATTTCCATGGTTTTTGGAGGTGTGGAGGTTGTTGGTTGTTGGTTGAGCACCACCTCACTGCTCTGTCCACCGCCTGCCGGTAAATGGACTCATCGTTGTTGGAGGTGAGGCCCAGGATGGTGGTGTCATCGGCGTACTTGAAGGCCTCGACTGAACTGTCCAGGGGGGTGAACTGGTTGGTGTAGAGAGGGAGAAGAGCCAGGGGGAGAGGACACAGCCCTGGGGGGCCCCAGTGCTGAGTGTCAGAGGGGCGGGATGATTTATTGTTCACCTTGATGGTTTGGGTTCTGTTGCTGAGGAAATTGAGGATCCAGTGGTTGATGGCTGGGTTGATGTCCATGTCCTGTAGCTTATGGAACAGATTGTTGGGGGAGATGGTGTTGAAGGCTGAGCTGAAGTCAATAAACAGGATGCAGGTGTAGGTGTTAGGGGTTTCCAGGTGCTGTAGAGTGTGGTGGAGAGCCAGGTTGATGGTGTCCTCTACTGACCTGTTGGTCCGGTACGCAAACTGGTGTCGGTCCTTTTTGGGTTCTGTGGCGCATTCATACAGGAGCATTTATACAGGAGCATTTATACAGGTGCATTTATACAGGAGCATTTATACAGGAGCATTTATACAGGTGCATTTATACAGGTGCATTTATACAGGAGCATTTATACAGGTGCATTTATACATGAGCACTTCGAGACCCGAAGCACGCAATAGGTTGAGTGTGGTGATGATCGAAATGCGGCAAATTCAACTTTCAAACAATGTATTGGTTGATCGGGGAAAACGCAACCCGGAGTCGACAGACGAGAGCAAAGTGCCGCGACGTGCGTGCGTCCCGCGCACGGGCACGACGGCCCTTATACAGGCCCGTTGGACGTTAATCCATTAGAACCACACCCATTTCTACTTCAAGGAAAATTATGAGGGGCATAAGACTGACTAAATAGACTACAAAGAACACATTTCTGAATTTATTTTCAAAATTGCGCCCGCTAATGGCAAATATCTGAAATATTACATATATGTCACATTGGGCGTTAATCATTAAACTTATTCCTAATTCCCATGTAGTGCACTACATGGTACTACAGGGTACTACATGGTACTACATGGTACTACATGGTACTACATGGTACTACAGGGTACTACATGGTACTACATGGTACTACATGATACTACAGGGTACTAAAGGGTACTACGTAGGTACTACATGGGTACTACAGGGTACTACAGGGTACTACATGGTACTACATGATACTACAGGGTACTAAAGGGTACTACGTAGGTACTACATGGGTACTACATGGCACTACATGGCACTACAGGGTACTACATGGTACTACATGGTACTACATGGTACTACATGGCACTACAGGATACTACAGGGTACTACATGGCACTACATGGTACTACATGGCCCTACATGGCACTACAGGGTACTACATGGTACTACATGGCACTACAGGGTACTACATGGTACTACATGGCACTACAGGATACTACAGGGTACTACATGGCACTACAGGGTACTACATGGCACTACAGGGTACTACATGTTACTACATGGCACTACAGGGTACTACATGGCACTACATGGTACTGCATGGCACTACAGGGTACTACATGGTACTACATGGCACTACATGGTACTACATGTTACTACATGGCACTACAGGGTACTACATGGTACTACATGGCACTACAGGGTACTACATGGCACTACAGGGTACTACATGGTACTACATGGCACTACAGGGTACTACATGGCACTACAGGGTACTACATGGTACTACATAGCACTACAGGGTACTACAGGGTACTACATGTTACTACATGGCACTACATGGTACTACATGGCACTACAGGGTACTACAGGGTACTACATGGCACTACAGGGTTCTACATGGCACTACAGGGTACTACTACATGGCACTACAGGGTACTACATTGAAATATGACTGATATTTGTAATATGCTTTGAACAATTGAACATTTGAACAATATAAAATATATTAACTAAATATCATTGAATCAGACAAATTAACTGAGCAGATCATAATAATTGTTCGCATTGTGACATATATGTCACAGCAAATTTTCATGAACATGTTAAGGGGATATGCCCGGTGTGATGTATGGGTCACAGCGATTTTTATCAATTGTTTTCTTTATCATTTTATTCAAGAAATGTGTTCACAACAGGTTATATTTCATAAATACCATGTTATGTAAGCATTATAATTCTTAAATGGGCAAATCTTACCTTTTAGCAACAAAAATCTAGCTTTTGAATGTTAGCTACTTCTGTCATTTAGTCACCACCATCATTCACCGTCATCATTGTGGAAAGGTGGTTTATGGGAGCACAACATCACATGATCTGTCACATGACCCCACCAGGATGTTCCACTGGTGTCCCTTCATGGGACTTCATGAGGTAAAATCAAGAAAAAAGCTTTATATGGACATTTCCAGGACATGTAAAGTACGTGTGACACCTGTGTCACGGTGGGCCCTACTGGGTGTAACCAAGTTTGCTGGACTAAGTGCATCCTTGCCTCTGGTATTTCGACAACAGTAGTATCTTTTATTGGCCAAAACAACTTTGAATATCGAGCATCACTGTTGTAAAGGCCAATGAGTGTTCTTGTTATAGATTATTATTAGTAGTATTATTATTATCTATATATTATAATGATCAATGCACTGTTTTAAACTGTCTTATTTATGTTTGGACACTAGAGGGCTCACCACCCATTACAGCCCTATAAATAGCCAAGGTGATCAATGGAATCGTGTGCACCTGTGTTAGGATACAATTTTCTACCTGTTTCACTGCTGTTTCACTGCTGTTTCACTGCTGTTTCACTGCTGTTTCACTGTTTCATCTGAGCACTTGACAACTGTTCTGATTTAACCCTTCATTCACCATCATTCACCTTTGGACAACAATAAACCCTGTAAACCGAACCGGCGGCAACTTTGGACATTCAATTCATTCAACATCACAACTTTGGGACCGAGTAGGAGCCAGTAATAGCGGGTGCACCGTGGACGCTTGTCAATTCACTGGGGAGCGACAAGCGGCCACTACAACTGTATTACTTAGCTTAACACAAACTGTACTTCAGGGCAGGGACGTGCACTGCACAGGACTTTAGCGGGGCAGGTGCTCAAAGGCTGAAAAGGGCACTATACCTGTGTGTTTTAACCGAGCGCGCGTAGCGGACAAGCCCGATTTTTAAGGGCCCTTTTCGGGCAGGGGGGGTGGGCACCTTTTTATGCTTTTTGGGGGGTTTTGGTGATCAAATATTGAATATTGAACTATAATAATCAGTGCAGGAGCTCACTTATCCTTGAAAGACACTTTTATCACTGACTTAAAAGGCCCATACATCTCCATAAATGTTCAGGGGGAGGGAATAAGTGCTTACCCTACAGACCCAGAGAAGTGCTGTATATTCTGTATTGTTTAATATAAATGCATTTTTTATTCCAATCCCGATTTGTATTTGAGATTTCCAAATCCCATCAGACTTGACTTCTTCGTGTCCCTCAGTGAGTATAATACGAGCATTCAACTGTATGCGCCACAGCGGTTTCCATCATCATCATCATCACCACCCACGCTATGCATAAAATATATAGGTCCGCAGAGAGGCACGCTGAGGAGGCCGTGCAAACTGCAATGGAATATGGGGCATCTCTCTCTCTTTACCTAATATTTTGATTCTATCCTGACATTTTTCAGTTGGAAGGGCAGTCTATATGCGTAATGGAATTATTATTATTTTCTTTTAAAGGCGCACTTCAAAAGGCTCAAAAAGGCAGGTGCTCAAGCACCCCTTGGGCTCTATCTGTGCACGTGCCTGCTTCAGGGTTCTTAAGAAACATTGTGTAGGGCACAACACAGTGTTATACTGAAGCAAACGGAGTAATGGTACACACAAATGTGAGGACACACACACGCACACACACACACACACGCACACGCACGCACGCACGCACGCACGTGCACACACACACACACACACACACACACACACACACACACACACACACGCATACATACATACAGTACATGTTTAACAAGTCCTCTGCCTCCCCTAGGAAGGCCGAGTGCATTCTCACTGTAGTGGCAAATCCTCTTCTTAAGATGCAGCCCTTATCCTCTGATATCCTATTTGCATTGTAGTGGCAAATTCTCTTCTTAAGATGCAGCCCTTATCCTCTGATATCCTATTTGCATTGTAGTGGCAAATTCGCTTCACCCTGAGACCTTAACAGGTGACCTCAGGACTTAGTGTAATGATGCAGGCGCAGGCTTCACACCGAAGAGCCTTCCTCAGACTCCTCATATTCCTCTCATTCCTCCTGAAGATCGCTGGCTTCCAACACGATTTCATGTTCTATGCTTCACGTTTCAAGTTTTGTTTCGTTTGTGGCATATAAATTAAATGTACATTACAGTGAAATGCTTGGTTCTGTATGAGCCCCCTGAGTGAGAATGTGCTTCATACAGTAAAAAAGTAAAAAGAATAAGGTCCAAAGGCTATAGAAAATATACAATGTACAAACTAAAGTACAACCTAAAGTACAAAATGAAGTACAAAATGCAAACAATGAGGTACAAAATGCAAACTTTTTAAAATGCAAAAAGGATGTATGGATGTAGTGCAAATCCTTTTGTAATAAATAGATTCAAATATGTGTCTAAAGTGAATGTTAAAGGTGAATGTTTGACGTGAGTGTGTGCATAGTGGGTTAGTGTCATTGAGCATCCTGATGGCCTCGGGATAGAAGCTCCTTTTGAGTCTCTCTGTGCTGACCATGAGACTCTGATTGCCTGACAGCAGCAGTGCAAAGAGGAAGTTGTTTGGGTGGTCTTCTATAAATCCTTACCTTACCTTAGTCTATTTTGTTGCTATCTATTTTATACTTTTATGTCTGCACTTTTTTGAAAGTATTGTGATCATTTTATGCCACTTTTGTATGCCTGTCTTTTTTACTGCTGTGAAGCACTTTGAGCTGCAATTCTTCAAAAAAAAAAATTAAATGTCTTTTTCGCATTTTTACAGCTCTTGTTCCTGGTCAGACATGACCGACAGAGAGCAGGGAGAGGAAGATCGGAGGAAGATATGGGGGGAGGACATGCTGCAAATGTACGTCCGGGATCGGGAGACAAACCCAGGTCGACCGCATAGGTCTGCAGCGCAGTAACGTGGTGCGCCACTCGGGCGCCCCGAGCTGCAATTCTTAATAAAACTCAAAAAGTGTATTATTATTATTATATCCCGGCCCCACTATGATTTTGTTGAAAAATAAAGAGTCCCTCCTAAGGAGGGACTGTATTTTTTGTTAACAAACTGTGTGTTTATTCACCAAACATATGATGGGGATGCAACGTGTGAATCTTTCGCTAGTATGGGTTTGATAGGAGGGCTAGACGTTACTTTCATGTTAGAGCTTAAGCAAGGCCTGCAGCCTACACTCGGTTGAAAAAGGGTTTTTTCTGCCTCTACCTGAATATTCACATAAAGGTAGAGGTTAGTTGTGTGCTCTGTTGCTTAAACAGTGATATTGAGCTGCAACACTATTGTGTTGGTTTGCAGTAATGCTCGTATGAAAACGTATCACGGCTCAGCCGCTCTCTCTCTCTATCAGATTTTCTATGTCTTACAACATAGATAAGGGTGTCGGGTTCACACATACACAACTTGGCCTTGCTATAAACCCTGTTCACAGATGTGTCTGTGGCTAGCGTGCATTGAATTAGCTTGCGCTGTTCATTGGCATTGCCACTGAAGGTATCATATGGCTGTTGTTGTTGTCATATGCGAGGGTTGGGCTTGCGAGGGGGTACCGGATAAACCCCTCCTTCCCTCTTCTGATTGGTCAGGGGGTTTCTGGGACTCTCTTTTCATTCGGTCAGGGTCAAGCTGTTAGGCAGCTTGGCACGGGGGGGGGGGGTTCCCAGACTCTGCACCTATCACAGGCGATTGAGTCTTGGGTTTCCCCCCGTCATAGCAAACGTCACTAGGCACGTTTCTATTGGACGACGGCTTCCGTGAGTTTAGACCCGTATGTAGGGTCTGTTGTTGTCAAGTTGTCGGGGCAGAGCGTAGGAACTTACTGTTCTACTACGTTCGATATACATGTAACTTGAGTCGGTTGGTCACATGACTCAATGTTAGTTCCGTACCCTCGGCTGCGTCACGTGGGATTCATGTCAGTCGGTGTTTCTTTCTTTTTTAATAAAAAAGAGTGGAGAATATGAAGCACGACAACCTTCTTGTCGTTCTCCCAGGCACCTTGAAGGATCAATGTGGGGTCTGCTTAGACTGTCCATTGATATGTTTTGGGTCCCGACGCATACATAATGCTGGCTCGGGGTGTTTCTGTTAAGAATCATGCGGGAGGCTAGTACGCCTTGGTTGCTTGTTATTAAAACAGCGTTTTTATAGGGCAACTGGGATGGGGGATTTTTTCCTCTTCCGAGAGCCTGTTACTGGGTCTCGACGGATTCTCGTTCATATCTGGGGGATGTTAACGGAATAGATCAGAACATAGGTAGAGGGGTCTCACGCCCTTGGGGTGGGCCACTGAGCGCGGTATAAATAGGACCGTCTGGGTGGCGCCCTCTTTTCATGTTTTAGATCAACACGCATACCTGCCCCCTCTCCTGGAGTGGGCATGTCGGCGTGGTTAGGGCACGGGACTGGTTCTGGTCACGCTGGTCCAGGTCAGTTAACCCGTTGTCCACCGGGGATGCAGATCTGCTGTTCTGGTACCCTGAGGGACTTGTGCTTTTTTTGGGGGGAAAAATGCCGGGTCGGCCCGGGTGTCACGGGGTTAGGCGTTATGGAGACCCTTTGTTGGGTACACGTTGTACCTGGCACTATTATAAGGGGCTGGTTCTCCTTTCTTTCGCTCCTCTCTCACGCATGGCGAAGAGGGGGCTGTTGGGGTGGTCTTCTGGACCTTCTCTGGTAACCCTGTGTGCTTCCCGAGCCGCCGGGCCCGGTCCGAAGTAATGTTTCGTTGAAACCGTAGGCCTGGGATAACCCCTTTTTTCTTGAGGGGTTATAGGAACAACCACCGTATGTGGTACCAAGAGGGTGGTTGATTCCCTGGTGTGTTGGTGCAGAGTCAACTCCCGGGTTACCCGGTTGAGTGTGCCCCTGCACGTTCATGACGTCTGCCAATCGTGTCAGCCTTCTCTGCCTTGACCCCTCTGGGTGGGTTTTTTTTGATGGAGGCTTTGTCATGGTGCGCAACAACGCCAGCATACGCCCCTTCCGCCGGGGGGGCTGTTTTCAGTTGACCCCTTTGGCGCCTGTCTCGTCCGCAGTGCTCCAGGCTCGGGTCTACAGCCTGCTGCCTGGTTTCCCCGGTGCGCTGCCTGCTTCCGTTGGTTAACCTTTTGAATGCTTTACGGCCATGCTGACTGCCTGTGTTGCAGGGTCAGTGTGCCAGGCGGTGTACTATTGGGGGGAAAGGGCCCGCTCTTGGAGGGGCCCTGTCCGAATACGCTGGCGATGTGGGGGGCGGTGTCACTAAGTGACCGCCTGGTGGGGTCTTGATGCCTGGCGTCATTGACCTCTCCGGGCCCCCCTTTTTCCAGGGGATCCAGTCCCTTCAGTGGGTCTGGGTCTTCCTTCGCGCTCCGCTGCTACGGCCTTGCCGCGGGGTTGAGTTTGCTCTTGACCCCGTGATTTTGGGGGCAGTAACGAGGGTTGTTCCTTCCGTTCGTTCCCTGGTGTCATGCGGGTTGTGCGTGTGCGTAGTCATGGGGTCAAGCCACGATCTGCTCACCCTGTGCATTGAGTTGCTTGAGTTCCTCTTCGCACGGTCGGATCCGTCTCCCTCCCGTCCTCCAATAGGGAGGGTATCCCTCCATTAGGGAGGGTCGGGGGGCTCGGTCCTCCCCGGTCTGATGGTTGTGGGGGGCCTCAGCGGGGTACATTTGTCGAGCTTCTGGCTTCCGCTCAGCTCCTCTTGTGCAGACTGACGCTGAGCGGGGGCCAGAATGAAATAGAACGTAAGGTTATGTATATAACCAAGTTCTATGAATTCTGGTGACGCTCAGCGTCAGGACGGCACTGCGGCCCTTGATCTCGCCTTGTGGTGAAAGTTTGGGAAGGAGGCGAGTAGGTGACCACACACCTGCTTATGAAGGTAAGCGGATAGGGTTGTGGCCAGACGAATGTTGGTATGTAAAGGTACATTGTGGAATTTTTTATTCAGTGCACGTGCACTAAGTGAAGTCAGTGCAGACTGACACTGAGCGTCACCAGAATTCATAGAACTTGGTTATATACATAACCTTACGTTCTAACGTCTCCCCTCTGAAACCATTAGCCCCGGCCCCCTAACTTATTTAGCCAATTACGCTCTACGGTGGACACCTCCCTCCAATCAACATGCAGGTAAATTATAAGAACAACATGAACCTTTGTTACCCTGTAACAGTCTTTCCCCCCCCAAAAGTCCATACCCACTACTCAGCGTTACATTATTATTATTATTATTATTATTATTATTATTATTATTATTATTATTATTATTATTATTATTATTATTATTATTATTATTATTATTATTATTATTATTATTATTATTATTATTATTATTATTATTATTATTATTATTATTATTATTATTATGGCTCCCCATTGGCACAGTGTCTCACACAGACAGTTGTTGAAACTGAACTAGAATACCAAGGGGGACACCATCATATTTCATATTTGGGATTGGGAAGTGTAATTCAGCTAAATTGTTAAAAATTGTATTATACAGATGAAGACATCCATTTTGGTTGGTTATTATTACATAAAGCATCGTAATATTACATTTGCATTATAAAAGGAGTCCAACTCCCACATGTTGTAATAGCCACCATGATATGTAATAATTGATTACAAAAATGCAGGGACATTTATTACATATTGCGTTCAGCTGTGTATTACAAAGTGTGGCAGATTATTACAAAATGCGGGTGTTATTACATAATGAAGTGAACATTTATTACATTTAGTCGATTTATTACATAATGCAGTGTTATTAAAGCTTGTTGCATAGTTTAGAACCTTGATCTCCAACCTTTTGTTAGGGATTGTATGCGACAGGCTGGACTAGCATGAGAACACATGGGGTTAGCTGCAGGGGCTAAACTAGCAGACGGCTGGACTAGCTGAGGAAGCCGGTTAGCTGCAGGGGAAACTGACCGTGCTAGCTGAAGGGGCAGTCCTAGCAGTGGGGAACAAGGGATTAGCCGGCAGGGCGGCTCCAGGGAAACTGACCTTGCTAGCTAAAGGGGCAGTCCTAGCAGTGGGGAACAGGGTAGCTATCTGGGCATTGCTAGCAACAGGGCCTATGCTAGCTCCAACACATACATCAGCATAGAGGCTGCGCTAGCTGCCGGAGCTAAGCTAGCAAACAGGCTGGACTAGCATGAGAACACATGGGATTATCTGCAGGGGTTAAGCTAGCAGACGGCTGGACTAGCTGAAGAAGCCGGTTAGCTGCAGGGGCTCTCTAATACACTGTCTGTGCCAGCTGGGGTCGTCGACGTGGCCAGGTCGTAACTGTTAGGGATTGTATGCGACCCCAATTGCATGACACAGACAGGTGATCGGAGTTAGCCAAAACAAGGGCATAATTTATTCACAACAAAAAAGCGGCACTGTCCCTTTAAGGGAGAACTCAAAATACACAGGTGAATCTTCTTGAGTCCATGAATGAAAAGAAAGTTCTGAGTCTGGTCCTGTTCAGACTCACCAGAACACTTGCCGACGGGCAACACAGCAAATGGGGTCCATGAAAACGGAGTGAGAAACATAGGCATCCTCCCGTGGAAGCCTAGAGAGCAATGACGATGTCTCACACCAGGAACGAGGCCCACGGAGAGAGAGTTGGGCAGTAGATGGCACAACGTCTCACCCAGAGACGCGGCGGTAGATGGTAGCAACGGAAGGCACGACGTCTCCCAGTGAGAACATAGGAAATCCTCCCGTGGGATTATAGAGAGCGAAGACGATGTCTCACCAGGAGCGCGGCAGTTGATGGTAGATACAGAACGACCTGGCAATGAGTGGAAGGGAGTCGGCAATACTTGTACTCTCGCAACGAGCTGATTGGGTTTCCCCCCTGTTACGACCCCTGTGTGTCTAAGGGTAAAGGGCTGTAACATAACAGTTGGTTGACAGAAAATATGGACCAGGTTTGTAAACAACAATGATATTTATTGAATAGAGGCAAAGGAAGCACATGTAGCTCAGGGGTGAGCCCAGGCCAAAACAACAAACAAACACCACTATACTCCAAATAAACACAATCTAATCTATGGTAAAAGAGATTACATTACCTAAACTACTCTTACCTAATCAAAACAGGAGAAAACAATGTCCAAAGGAAATGGCAGCTCACCCCATCTGTGCTTCCTGAGAAAGAGAGAAAAACACATTAATTATACAGAAACAAAAGCAGAATATATACAAAAACAAACTATAACTAACAATGCTCTCTCTGTGGCCATACACACACAAGGAAATTACTACTAAGCACCAAAGGCCAATAAACGAAATGCAATACTGTCAAAGTTACAGGTTTACCAAAAACACAACAGGCCTAGCCTCATGCCAGAGAGAGAGAAAGACTGAAGTGAGAAGCCATGTTTTAACAGGTGTGGGGTGATCCATGATTGGGTGGTGTGGATTGAGTGTTGGAGTCTGGAAAGCCATCCACCAATCGGTGCTGTGTTGCAATAATGGAAGGATTGGCCTGGCAGGGACCAATGGTGAAGGGAACTGGCTGGAGGGAGGAAACAAAATGGAGAACACACACACATGGAGACACACACTGGGGAATATATACATTGGGATGTAACACCCCCATACATAAGACAAAAACATGTTTGACACCTAACACCAACTAAACATGTTTTTTTTTTTTTTTTTTTTCTAACAACGAGACAACATCCCCGAGATAACATGTACTCCAAAACAAAGAGCTATGAAAGAACTAGCAGTTGGTACAACCACACGGGTCAACAATGACAGAACGAGTTGACAGCAACAGACAACGAGTCGACAGCTAAATAGAACAAGTCGACAGCACGAGAGATTTAACTCCGAGATAGAGCATCCGCCAACACATTCTCAGACCCCTTCTTATGCTTTATGCTGAGGTTATAATTTTGCACAACGCATGAGGCGCTGATTGTGGTTGTACATCCGCGACAGAAAAACCAATGGGTTGTGGTCGGTGTATACTACCACTGGTAATACGCTCGAACCGACATACACCTCAAAATGTTGCAACGCATACAACATAGCCAAAGTCTCCTTTTCAATAGTGGAATAGTTTAGTTGATGTTTGTTAAATTTCCGGGAGAAATAACAAACCGGGTGACTGACACCATCGTGATCTTCCTGTAATAACACCCCTCCAGCTCCCACCCCGCTGGCATCCACCTCCAGCTGGAACGGCAGGGAGAAATCTGGAGCAGAGAGAACAGGGGAACTGCATAAGAGAGCTTTAACACCATCAAATGCATTTTGACAATCAGCTGTCCAAATGAATGGTTTGGACGGGCTACACAGGCTAGTGAGAGAAGTGACGACAGAAGAAAAGTTCCGGCAAAAACCACGGTAATACCCAGCCATCCCAAGGAATCTACGCAATTCCCGCCTATTAGTAGGCACTGGAAAAGTTGTGATTGCAGATATTTTTGCATCCACCGGACGCACTTGGCCTTGTCCTACCTGCTTACCAAGATAGGTAACCGTAGCCTTGCCGAACTCACACTTGGCAAGGTTAAGGGTCAGGGAGGCTCCAGCTAAGCGGTCAAAGACAGTTTGCAAGGTTGTCATGTGGTCACGCCAGTTGGTCGAATAGACAACCAGGTCATCGAGATAGGCATTACAATTTGGAACACCAGCCAGGAGTAGGGTCACCAGTCGCTGGAAAGTGGCCGGGGCATTACGCATTCCAAAAGGCATTACAGTATATTGCAGAAAATTGTCAGGAGTAACAAACGCCGAGATTTCCGAGGCACGGGGGGTCAAAGGGACCTGCCAGTAACCCTTTAACAAATCTAGTTTGCTAACATAGGTGGCAGATCCAAGGTTGTCAATACAATCTTCCATGCGGGGCAGTGGGAAGGAATCAGGCACGGTGACAGCATTTACCTTTCGGAAATCAGTACAAAATCTAGGAGTTCCATCCGATTTGGGAGCTAACAAGCAAGGTGAACTCCAGGGACTGCAACTTGGCTTGGCTAAACCATGTTTTAACAAATAGTCAACCTCCTGTTGCATCATGGCCCTCTTGGTGATGTTAACACGGTATGCATGTTGCTTGATAGGCACAGCATTGTTAACTTTAATATCATGGGCCAATACAGAAGTACAGGAGGGAACATCACCAAACAGAGCCATGTAGGCCTGAATCAAATTTGTGATGTCCTCTCGCTGCTCCTCAGGTAAGTGTGCTAAGTGAGTGGGCAGGTTCAATAACATCTCAGTGTTGGACAATCTAGCACCCTGATGGGCTGCATTGCGCAACTCCAAGCCATCTACATCCTCACCACTAACGTCAGGAGAGTCCGGAACTATTGGAGTTGAGGCAACAGCAGAGACGGCCAGTCCGGCTGTCTGGTCTGAGGTCTTCACCTGCACACTATCTCTGGAAAAATATGGTTTAAGCATATTGATGTGGCAAACACGAGAGTGACGTTTACGATCAGGGGTGCGAACCACATAGTCTGTATCACTTATCTTCTTGTCTATTGCATACGGTCCGGAAAAACGAGCGGAAAGAGCAGAACCAAGGATAGGTAACAGGACTAGAACCTTATCACCTGGCTGGAAAGATCGAGAAACAGCTTTCTCGTCATAGTGCCGTTTCATAGTTCTCTGGGAAGAAGAGAGCGCTTCTTTTGCGAGAGAGCACGCCTGATGCAGTCGCTCTCGAAACTGGCTAACAAAATCTAGAACATTAGTGGGTGTGCTGGCACCCTTTGACATGAACCGTTCTTTAAGAACTTTCAGAGGCCCTCTAACAGTGTGCCCAAAAACGAGCTCAGCAGGACTGAAACCAAGAGACTCCTGTATGGTCTCTCGCGCAGCAAATAGAACAAGGGGGACACCCTCATCCCAATCTTTCTCTGTGTCTAAGCAATATTTACGCAGCATGGACTTTAAGGTCTGATGCCAACGTTCTAGAGCCCCCTGAGTTTCAGGGTGGTAGGCACTGGACACTATATGTCGGATACCCAGGGACTGTAACACTTGCTCAAAAAACCTAGACAGGAAGTTGGTGCCTTGGTCCGTTTGTACTACCTTAGGCAGTCCAAACGTGGAGAAGAACTTCGTCAAAGCCTTAATTATTACAGGCGCTGTAATTCTGCGAAGAGGGATAGCCTCAGGGAAACGGGTGGCGGTACACATTATTGTCAACAAAAACTGATTGCCGGCTTTGGTCCTTGGCAACGGACCAACACAGTCAACTATGACATGTTCAAATGGTTCACCGACCGCTGGTATAGGACAGAGGGGAGCAGGTGGAATTACCTGGTTTGGCTTTCCGGTGATCTGACAAGTACTACAGGTACGACAGTACTGTGCTACATCGGACTTCAAACCGGGCCAAAAGAAATGTTGAAGTATTCTGTTGTATGTTTTAGTGACTCCCAAGTGTCCAGACCAAGGGTGGTCATGGGCCAAGAACAGTACATGCTGACGATAAACTGCAGGGACAACAATCTGATAAACAGTGCTCCAGTCTGGTACCTGATCTGGTAGCCCTATCTCCGATTGTGCATGCTCTGCCAGTCTAGTACCATGGGACCTCCATGTACGCATCAAAACTCCTTCATCCACAAAATAAGAATGCAACTCTCTCCTCTGTTCTGTTTCAAGAGAAGAGAAACATTTTGCAAGAGAAGGGTCAGCCTTCTGGGCAGTAATTAGCATTTCACGAGTAACGGGTAACTTCAAAGCGTCGGAACTAGTTACAGTTGTCTGTGGGGGTACCTTACTATGAGTCGGTGGTTTGTCAGCGGTATCAGAAGTTGGAGCCAGCAACTCCTCCCTGACAAAGGCTGAAGCAAAAACAGAGTCAGACAAATTAATTTCATCACCTCTCTTTTTCAATTGAGCCCGAGTGACAACACTTGCAGAAAAAACTTCAGGGAAGTTCTGTGACAAGTCATCAGGCAGAGAATCTGTGTCTGGGTGATCCAACACTTCCAGCACAGCGTTCACCTGTCCTCCCGCTAAATCATTTCCCATGATAAAGGAAATGCCTTTAACTGGCAAGGAAGGTCTCACCCCTATTTTAAAGAAACCAGTGACCAAATCAGATTGTACATGAATACAGTGTAACGGGGCTGGCACGAAACCCATCTCAATACCTTGAACTAGGACACTAGAACCACAGGAAGATTTCTCAGACAGAGGTAGTACATCAGAGAGGATAAAGGATTGTGAGGCTCCAGTATCTCGTAAGATCTGAACTGTACACTGATCTTTTGGATCCCCTGTCAAGGAAACTAAACCCTTGGAAGTAAATGGCCTGAAACAAGGATCGAGAACATCCTGATCATTGTGCATCTGTTGATCGGAATCAGGTGCCATTTTAATCAGACCAACCCCTTTGGGTTGTCTAAAGTTCTGAGAGGACGGTTGCTGCTTACGTTTCAATGTTAAACAGTCAGAAATAACATGACCAGATTTATGACAGTAGTAACATGTCCGCTCCTCTTTTGAGCGTGGAGGTGACATTTTTGGTCGGGGGTGTGTGAATTCTGAATGGTTGGGGACAGAAGGTCTCTGAGAGAAATCATGGGGGAGAAACGAGTCACGCCTATCTACAAACACAGTTTTATGGGTTAGCGCAAACTCATCAGCTAATACAGCAGCTTGCTGCAGAGTGGACACTTTCTGCTCACTCAGGTAAATTACAATACGCTCTGGCAAACGATTCTTAAACTCTTCTAATAGAATGAGTTCTCTGAGAGAGTTAAGATCTGAGGCCTTGCTTGCTGCACACCATTTATCAAAGAGAGTTCCCTTCTCTCTAGCAAACTCTACAAAGGTCTGGTTGACAGCTCTCTTGTGACTGCGAAACCTCTGCCTATAAGCTTCGGGCACAAGCTCATATGCACGAAGGATGGCAGCCTTCACAGTATCATACAGTAAACTATCTTCTAGGGAAAGTGTTGAACAAACCTCTTGGGCTTTACCAGTCAATTTGCATTGAAGCAACAAAGGCCAGACCTCTCTTGGCCAGCGCAATGAAGCAGCAATACGCTCAAACACATTAAAATAAGTATCAACTTCTGTCTCTCGGAACGGAGGCACCAAAGCAATGTGTTTACTTATATCAAAAGTGTGTGATGAATAAGCTGTGGAGGAGGACATACCCGGGCCTTGTGGAGGAGTCGGTGTAGCAGAGTTGGATTCACTCCTTAGGACTTCCAGCTCCAACCTTCGCAGTCTGAGCTCTTTTTCCACTTCATGTTCAAGCTCCAACCTACGAATGTTAACAGCCCTTTCATTTTCTGCCTCAAGCTCCATTCTACGAAGCCGATACTCCGCCTCACGTGCTTGTGCCTTCTCCTGAGCCTCCATCTGGAGACGTGCTATTCTAACCTTGACCTGGGCCCCTTCTCGAGACCCAGTTGACACAGGAGAGGTCAAGTGAAAATGTGGCAATGTGACGTTCACACCTGCCTTTTCAGCACTATGGGCTTGCTCCTCAGAAGGCTGTGCTTCCGTAGGTTCACCAGGAGGACTTGCATGTTCATCAGAGACCGCAGGTAAAACAAGCGTCCCCTGCTCCAACAGCTTATCTACCACAAGACACCTGATATCCTGCTTAAGATGCTTTTGTTGAACCGAGAGTTTAAAATGTGTGGCAATCTCTATCTAGCGCTTCCCAAGTAGGATTGCTCAAGAATTTCCCCAGATCAAAAGTACTAACTGCCATTATTTTTTTCTTACACAAATGCCATTTTTACACAAATTAATTAATAACTATACAAGTGTAAACAAACACAGTTCACCAAATCCATCAACCAACAATTGAACACGGGTTACAAGATCCAGGCAGAGCCCCCATTTATGTTACGACCCCTGTGTGTCTAAGGGTAAAGGGCTGTAACATAACAGTTGGTTGACAGAAAATATGGACCAGGTTTGTAAACAACAATGATATTTATTGAATAGAGGCAAAGGAAGCACATGTAGCTCAGGGGTGAGCCCAGGCCAAAACAACAAACAAACACCACTATACTCCAAATAAACACAATCTAATCTATGGTAAAAGAGATTACATTACCTAAACTACTCTTACCTAACCAAAACAGGAGAAAACAATGTCCAAAGGAAATGGCAGCTCACCCCATCTGTGCTTCCTGAGAAAGAGAGAAAAACACATTAATTATACAGAAACAAAAGCAGAATATATACAAAAACAAACTATAACTAACAATGCTCTCTCTGTGGCCATACACACACAAGGAAATTACTACTAAGCACCAAAGGCCAATAAACGAAATGCAATACTGTCAAAGTTACAGGTTTACCAAAAACACAACAGGCCTAGCCTCATGCCAGAGAGAGAGAAAGACTGAAGTGAGAAGCCATGTTTTAACAGGTGTGGGGTGATCCATGATTGGGTGGTGTGGATTGAGTGTTGGAGTCTGGAAAGCCATCCACCAATCGGTGCTGTGTTGCAATAATGGAAGGATTGGCCTGGCAGGGACCAATGGTGAAGGGAACTGGCTGGAGGGAGGAAACAAAATGGAGAACACACACACATGGAGACACACACTGGGGAATATATACATTGGGATGTAACACCCCCGATAAGATAAACCCAATGGAAAAACATGCACAACAGATCGTTAACGCTGTGGCGTCCTTGACGAAGACGGACAGGAGCACTTGGATTGGTCCCCGGGGAGCGGCTCACGTTGACGCCCTATCTGCTCCCGGCTGCCCATGGGGGGATGGACAACAGGATGGGAAAAGTGCAGAGAGACATTTCATCGGCGACTCAGTGCATGTGTGTGTTCCTGTGGGTCGCCCATCTCGCGTGTGTGTGTTAAAGCTGCATGACAAATAAATACTTCTAGTCTAACAATTATTGCAAACTCCTCTCAGGTGCGCGAAGTAGAATGTTCGGCACGCCCCCTCGTTGGGCAGCATGCAGTCCTTACACCTTTGTCAATCAGGTACTGTTTGAATGTATTTGTTGTCCTTTCTCTTTGCCTCGTCTTGTTGTCTTATTATTATGATTTTATATGCTGTGTGATTTTATATGCTTTACATTTGTTTGGCTTATCTCTGTATACTTGTACACTCAATGTGACTGTAAATGAGGGAAACCTCCGTTGCCTTTCGAGTTTAAATAAAGGTTCTAAATGAGGCAGATTATTACATAATGTGAAAATGTATTACATTTGGTTGAGTTATTACATAATGCAGTGTTATTACATAATGTGTTTTTCCAGCATGTTTAATGGAACTGCAATGCTTTATTATTAAGTACCCTCTGGTCTCCAGTAAGGGGTGTGTGCATAGATTAAAGCATTTTTACGGCATTTGAAGTGATGATTGTTCCCCAGTAAGGATCTGACCTAATATCCTGACCCGACAGATGCTCTGTTGTACATAACCATCTGGGAATTCTTCCTTTGAAACTATTTGGAGGGCCGTCACTTAAAGAGTATCTTTACTTGTTACTGCCCGTATAGTTCCTCAAAGGGTTGGATGGATGACTAGATGGATTCTCATGTGAGCTGGTTATCTAGCGCAGCCACCTGCCGTGCAAGGTTAGATCTCAACAGTCCCAACAGGCTCTGATTACATGTGGAATGTTTTTTAAACATCACAGTAAAACCAACCTGTATGATGAGTTAAGAAAAATCCAAAAAGCATTATTTTCTCTTGAAGCCCTTGAAGAACATTATGTTCATATAACCAGATTTTGGATTGGGGCTTTGAAGAAAGTTCATGTTGTCATGATGTTGAGAAAAGTACTAATAAAATAATAGATGTAATATGCAGATTAGGCTTTTCAAATAGCCAAAATGTCAGCCCCAAGATGACATCATTCAGTCTTCCCAGCCCACACTCCTACACAGAGCTGCCTCTACGCCTGTACGTCACACAGCGTGAAACACACTCCTACACAGAGCTGCCTCTACGCCTGTACGTCACACAGCCTGAAACACACTCCTACACAGAGCTGCCTCTACGCCTGTACGTCACACAGCCTGAAACACACTCCTACACAGAGCTGCCTCTACGCCTGTACGTCACACAGCCTGAAACACACTCCTACACAGAGCAGCCTGTACGTCACACAGCCTGAGACACACTCCTACACAGAGCTGCCTCTACGCCTGTACGTCTCACAGCCTGAAACACACTCCTGTACATCTCAGTGCTGCCTCTGAATTTCAAAACAAGTCCCTTTCTTCTTGTGTTATTTCCAGTCGCCAGCTTGTCTTTCACTTTATTAACAAAGCAGCACATGTGATGATGGAGCCTGGAACCGAGCGGCGTGAGGAGACAGGTACTGACGGTGCCCTGACAGTAATTGCACACAGAGCGTAAGAGGGGGAACCAGACTCGGTGGTCACATGCAGAGGTGGTGATTGAGAAAGCCCAGCAGTTATATATATATGACACACGGGCGGCGCCATGCACGCTGAACAATGTACCTGCATCCAGACCAGGGCTAACAGCGCTGACGGCGCTGTGCCGCTCTCTAAATGGTAAATGCTCAGGGAAGCTTCGACACCCCCGGGAGGAGCGGGAATTGTTGTGTAAAAATAATTTTACCAATTTTACCATAATTTCTGTGAGCTGTACTGTATATTTGCATATCTTGTATGTCACAAATGTAACAGTACTGTATATCCGTATGTCATAAATGTCATGATTAGATTAGATGATTAGATTAGATTCTTACATCTGTATATCTGTATGTTGTGTATGTCATAAATGTCATATTGAATTGAAAATGGGGGACCCTGGTGTAAACAAGACGGAAGTCTTTCTCTGGTCTGCATCCCCTTAACAATTGTGTGTATTGAGCTGTACTGTACTGTACCCATTCTGCAATCTGTTTATTCAAGTTTTCAATCAATCAATCAATCAGCTTACAGAAATGCAGTCGAGTAAAATGGAGTCAAGTCAATGGATAGGAAAAGAAGAAGATTGTTTATTCTGTGCACAGAGTCTCAGTTCGATTCCCTGGGCAATCTGCGAGTGGCAGACGTTTGTTTTGACGATAGTTGTGTTTGTTTGTTTGTTGTTTTGACCTTGGCTCACCCTTGAGTTACCTGTGCTTCCTTGTATGTCAATAAATATGCTTGTTCTTTACAAACCTGGTCATCCTCTCTGTCAACCAATATTTATGTTGCAGCCCTTCTACCCTCAGAACTTAGGGGTCGTCTTACGTGCCAGGCTGTTTGTCACTGTGTCCTGTGTTGCAGCTGATTGCTGCTAATTGAACAGCTGCCTGTCAGGGCTCAAAAGGCCCTCCCCCGCGCCACACGCTGCCACTCTACTGCTGGAAGACACTGTGGGAGCAGTGTCTCCCACCCTTCCACCACAATTATCTCTGTGTTTGTGTTAGTTATTATAATTAATATATCCTTGGGGCGGCTACGTGGCGTAGTGGGCAAGGCGCTCACCACGAAATCTGGAGACGCTGGGCTGGCCTGTTCGAGCCCAGCACTCCACATTGCTTTCAGTTTAGCTGGTCGTTCATACTAATACACATTGGCCGTATTAAGGGGTGGGAAACTGATGGGTGGGGATCGGGCATTGTGGACAGCGACTCCTACAGGTCGGTTGGTGCGCCTGCGCAGTAGAATCAGGAAGTGTCGGGGGCAGCGTGAGCCTCCCACGCGTTACTCCTCGCCACTGAGAGATCGAGCTGCGCAGGTGAAAAGATGCGACTGCTGTTACCTCAAGTACCGGAGGGGACTCGTGCTATGTATGACTTAGTCCACATTGCAGCCGGCTTGTGGGAGGCAAGAAACAGCGTTCGTGACAGGGGAGGGTTGAATTGGACGATACGAAATTGGGAGAAAAAGTGGATAAAAAAAAATATATCCTTTTGGTTTAAACTTGACCGTTGGTGTCTGTGTCCCCTTTATATTGCTTCCCTCTGAGCCAGGGTCGTAACAGATCGTAACAGTCACTGAGAGGCCGCAGGAAGCCTCCTTCACCACCACTGGTAGCACCCAACCGTGGGCTACGCAGGCTCAATGGCTGCCATACACTGGCACCCGGCACACATCACACTACACAATGGCTGAACGGCTCAGGAGTCAGGAGACAGGGATTGATATCAGTCAATTAAGGGGAAGGGATGATTAGGTGGCCTTGATGTCAGAGACCTGATGTCCTGACCTGGAATTTGGCCAGGAACGTCGGGGAACCACCTACTCTTTAAGATAGGCGCGTCCTGGGTTCTTTAACGACCGAGATTCAGTCAGGACCTCAGTTTAGCGTCTCATCCAAAGGACGGCACCCGCAGCTACACAGTGTTCTCATGGTAGTAGCAGTAACCACCGGTGCACTTGTTGGAGCTCAATTGCCTCCATTATGAAATGTTCCTCACTCTCTGTCCGATACAACGACCGCCGCCAAGCTGCACTGGAGAACTATTAGGAACGTCTGACCACTAAGTGTGTCTGACTCTTAACCACCACGACCTGCACGGACGACAGCATATGACGTATATCATGCCAGTTAGGGTACCCTGTGTATACTGCACCTTGTTTATACTGTTTACTCTTACTCATAGTATACATTCAGATTAAAATCTTTTTTTGCCTATATTTATTGTAACGTATAATATAACCGATAGGGCCTACAGACCCTCATCTGCACCTTTGTTTACACCGTATTTTTATATTCAGAGTTAATGATATTGTTTACACTGTTTCTTTTTTTTCTAATTTTTTTTTATATCTATGTCTTTCTACTATTACCCTGCCCATACCTCTACCTCCCCCCCCCCCCCCCCCCCCCTCCCCCATGCTGCTATGATGCCCGAATTTCCCCCAAGGGGATCAATAAAGGAACATCTTATTTGATCTTATCTTAGCTTATCCCCGTTGGAGAGCCTCACAGTCACACTCAGGCCAGGTGAGCTCCAGGTGTATTTGGCTGTTAAGTCTGAATATTAGGGATGTTCGATATTGGCTTTTTTACCGATATCCGATATACCGATATTGTCCAACTCTTAATTTCCGATACCGATATCAACCGATACCGATATATGCAGGGCCCCCCCCCCCCCCCCCCCCCCCCGAAAAAACGGAATCATTTCAGGTAATTAACATTACATATCTCTTGTCGTGGAATTAACACAACATTATGCATACTTTTGACAATAAATAAAATAAGAATTTGTTCTTACTTGCTTGCCTGGGTAAATAAAGGTTAAGCCTTAAGGTCCCCCTATAGGGGGACCCTGCTTTTCTTTATCATAAATCGATCAATAGAGACCATATTAGTTCCCCAATTATCATAAAATGGGGTATCATTGGAAAGCCACACTCATTGGCTACAACCCTTTGCAAAGGTTTTCGAGATCGCCAAATGATTGACGGAGCTAGAGCCCCGGGAGTCGGGGGTGGTAATGTGTACTTTTGCGTACTTTGGGGCACGCCTCACATATTGGCATGTAGCTCGAGAACCGCTGAACGGATTTTGTCACCTGACAGGCAACAAATAGGGCTATAATTCTATCTATATATTATATTAAAAGAAATGCACACCCAAGCCACTAGAGGTCGGCAAAGAATCGTCCACATGTGGGCCCTTGGATGTTAAGAGGTCAATGTTTTTAAATGTTTTTTTGTAGCCAAGAGTAAAGACCATAACCCTATCAAAAACAGTATTCAAAGTGTATATTTTCATTTTTACCGATGTTTTATACGATTTATCGGAAATACAAATTTATCGGAAATTGCTCATTAACGTAAAAACCACAAGGAAATGACTAAATCCAGATTCAACCCTGCCATTGGAAAGAGGAGCATTTTTCCTATCCATAGATCTATGATTTGGCCATAATAAGGTCAAGGTCAAGTTCAAAGTCAAATATGAATTTATAATTAAAATTATACAAATTATTATCATGAATTACTGTATCTACAAATCCTTCTGTTTAATCATCTTCCCGCGGTTCATTTGATTCGATTTTTTGTACACATGATCTCAATAAGGTGGTGAATGAGCTCAGTGAGCATTTTCTCCTACCCGTATACATTTTTGATCAAAGATGCAAAAATCATAAATCATAATTTATATTCTCCTTTGTTTCATCACAATTTACTCAAGCCTAGTAACAGACACAATATTTCTGACACTGGAAATACATACCCCCAGGTCCCTAGATGTTCCTAGATACCAAGAACATGCAAATTTACCTTGCAGAAGTGGAGCAATCTTCCATTTACTTAGGCATGTACCTTTAGGCGAAATACAGTTTATCAGGTTAAAAAAATGTAAAAAAAGAAAAAAAAAACGATACAGATAATTTCCGATATTACATTTTAATGCCAATATCAGCTGATAATATTAGTAGTAGTAAAGGGTTAACCTTCTGTAGTGTGGCAGTGAAAGGGCAGTGAAAGGGTTAAAAACAACATGTAGAAAAGACCAGAGCCTCAGCCAACGCAGGAAGCTTGCCCCCCCCCCCCGAAAACGGACGATACTTCCTGTATACGATATTATTGGACGGTCGATACGTCATAATTTTTTTTTTTTTTTTTTTTTTTATTCGTACATGGAATTATTACAGTCCAACAGTCAGGCCCGGACTGGCCATCGGGTTCCCGGTGGCCTGGCCTGCACAGATAAAAAGAAAAATTATAAAAAAAAAAAAAAAAAAAATTTGCCAGGCCATTGTTTCTAGTTGTGGCGGCGGCGCGGCGCGATAGTTAGATAACCTAGGTGAGTGGGGAACAACCAGGATTTCACTGTCTGCGACAGAGTTGGAGAACTATCTGACTCTCTCTCCCTCACGTGGATCTCACACACACACAATGGAGCCGTGCTGCCGCTTGTGATTGGTGGAGGCGGGACCAGGCGATACAACTGATTGACAGCGGAGGCGGCGAATGGAATGGCAGACGGCACCCGGTTGCAGAATAACAGCCAGGCAGTGAGCCAGGTAGTGAGGGACTCGGGAGAGATACAGTAGAGCGAAAGTCAATTAACGTTGATGTCAAGATGGACAGTGGAAGAAAGAGAAAGGGTGGAGGAGAGAGGGATAAAACAAAGAAAAAGAAAGGCCCTTACAGGAGAGAGTGGTTAACTGTATTATAATAGTAAATAGAAAAATATGTTGTGCTCTTGCTTTTTTCTTTTTGAAGGTGGAGAGAGTAGCATTGCTAGTGCCACAACAGTTTTATTTGAGGTCCATAACAGTACATTGTACTAAGCAATTGTTGGTTCATTAGTTTGTGATTCACATGCACTAAAATTCACCAGAATGCAGGAAATTAAGTCTTTGTAACAAAAAATGTCCTGGTGGGGGACCCCCAGACCCCCCGCTTAAAAAGTGGCCTGATTGGGGCTATATTTCACGCTATATCTCCCGGTATGAATTATTTCCCCAGTCCGGCCCTGCCAACAGTACATATTAATATGCTCCACTGAATTCCATGGCCGAAAGGAACAGGTAGAAGAACATTCTTATTTGTACCTGCCCCATACAGTACACCAAACCAAACAGAATGTACATACTTATTTTGCAAAAAATGGAAACATCAACACAATTAAATTAAATTAACATAACTAAATACATTTTGAGTATCTATCAGTTAAATTACATATTTAGGGTCATTCATTTATACAAACACACACACATTTATCTATATATTTATATAATGTACTATATTATACTTCTATATACTATATAATTGTATTATTTTAATTTTATTATAATATAACTAAATCATACTATTTATACTATATTGGTATACAGGATTATACAATATTTTAATATACTATTATATGTTACGCTGCTATATTACTATACTCCTACTAGCCTATACTGTAATGCAGTGATCTGAGGGCCCCCATAGACACAGTGATGTGAGGGCCCCCATAGACACAGTGATGTGAGGGCCCCCATAGACACAGTGATGAGAGGGCCCCCATAGACACAGTTATGTGAGGGCCCCCGTAGACACAGTGATGTGAGGGCCCCCATAGACACAGTGATGAGAGGGCCCCCATAGACACAGTGATGTGGGGCCCCCATAGACACAGTGATAAGAGGGCCCCCATAGACACAGTGATGTGAGGGCCCCCATAGACACAGTGATGAGAGGGCCCCCATAGACACAGTGATGAGAGGGCCCCCATTGACACAGTGATGAGAGGGCCCCCATAGACACAGTGATGAGAGGGCCCCCATAGACACAGTAATGTGAGGGCCCCCATAGACACAGTGATCTGAGGGCCCCATAGACACAGTGATGTGAGGGCCCCCATAGACACAGTGATGTGATGTGAGGGCCCCCATAGACACAGTTATGAGAGGGCCCCCATAGACACAGTGATGTGAGGGCCCCCATAGACACAGTGATCTGAGGGCCCCATAGACACAGTGATGTGAGGGCCCCCATAGACACAGTGATGTGATGTGAGGGCCCCCATAGACACAGTGATGAGAGGGCCCCCATAGACACAGTGATGTGAGGGCCCCCATAGACACAGTGATGTGAGGCCCCCCATAGACACAGTGATGTGAGGGCCCCCATAGAAACAGTGATGTGATGTGAGGGCCCCCGTAGACACAGTGATGTGAGGGCCCCCATAGACACAGTGATGTGAGGCCCCCATAGAAACAGTGATGTGAGGGCCCCCATAGAAACAGTGATGTGAGGGCCCCCATAGACACAGTGATGTGAGGGTCCATTTCAAAAGGCTGGGCCTTGTCCTCCCTCTCTTCAGAAATAACATTTAACCCTTTCACTGGCACACTACCGAGGGTTAACCTTCTGTAGTGTGGCAGTGAAAGGGTTAAAGGTCACGTATTATACTCTCTGAGGTCCCCGGAAACTTTGAAGTCTTTGAAGTTCTATTTGCTGAAAATACCACTCAGATTAAACATTAGCATGCCGTTTATACCCCTCTGTTTCAGTCCTGTTCTCGACAGGTTGTTTCTGTGCCTAAATATCTTTAAATGCAACAACAACGCCACAGCAATGCCACGCTCTGGAAGGTAAACGTCAACTCCGGCGCACCTGGCTCAGAAAATTCAGATCAAACTGTCAAACTAGGCTCTGCAGATCAAATATGAGGGACGATCCAGCGACTGCATGTCCTAGTCCTCGTCTAAAACGTTGTCAGGAAGATAGTGTACTACATGAAACTGCTCACAAAAAGGTCTGTGGTTTATCTCGAGTAACCGGGTCATAATTCCTGGAAAGAAATGGTAAATGGTTGCATTTATATAACAGCTTTTATCCAAAGCGCTTTACAATTCTGCTCCTCACATTTGACGCATTCACTCACACATTCACACACCGACGGCGGAGGCGACCATGCAAGGTGCCAACCTGCTCATCGGGAGCCGTTAGGGGTTAAGTGTCTTGCTCAAGGACACTTCGACACGCTGCCCGGGAGGAGAATCGAGCTCTACCTCCTGAGCCACTGTCACCCCTAAGAGACAAACAAAACTATTATTGGATAGCAAAAAAATTGAAGTCAATCACACCGAAACTACTAAATATGAAATGTCTCATTGCACAGTTTGTGTGTTCGTAGGCCCACCAGAGACCCACATGTATTTACACAAGCACTGGATGTGTTTGTCATAATATGTGACCTCTTAACTGGCGCCCCCAAAAAGTGGTAATTTTTAAACTTGAACTTGAGGACTGCATACTTTTTTTGCAAACCAAAATACTATACTTTATACTTATAGCAATTTTTTATTGTATTTGTTTTATGTTTCCTGTTGTTACTATATATATATTCACCCTTTCTTTTATATAGCTTCTCTCTCTTTGTAAAGTGTCCTTGAGTCTGAGAAAGGCGCTTCTCTCTCTAAATCCAATTTACAGTATTATTATTATTATGGTTATAGTTGGAGGACATTCCAGGTGTTGGAAGCATCAAAGGAAAAATATTTTGTTCCTATAGTTCAGAGCGAACTGAAGGAGCCCTGAAAACCATTATTTTTTTCATTTTAACGTGTAGAATAGGTTCCAAGATTCCATAAGAGATAAGATAAGATATTCCTTTATTGATCCCCTTGGGGAAATGTGGGCATCATAGCAGCATGGGGGAGGGGAGGTACACGTATGGGCAGGTTAATAGTAGAAAGACATAAATATAGGCAATACAATTTGATCTGAATATAAACACAATGAGGAAAAATAAAACAATATAATAAACTCTGAATATAAAAATATGAGAAAGATAAAACAGTGTAGACTAAGGTGCAGAGGAGGGTCTGGTGGTTATGTATCGGTTGCATTACTGCCAAGTATTTCACACTCCAAACTACCCCTCTAATTCTCTTCAATGTGAAGAAGAAGAAGAAGAAGAAGAAGAAGAAGAAGAAGAAGAAGAAGAAGAAGAAGAAGAAGAAGAAGAAGAAGAAGAAGAAGAAGAAGAAGAAGAAGAAGAAGAAGAAGAAGAAGAAGAAGAAGAAGAAGAAGAAGAAGAAGAAGAAGAAGAAGAAGAAGAAGAAGAAGAAGAAGAAGAAGAAGAAGAAGAAGAAGAAGGTCTTTATTTGTCATGCAGATTTGTTAACACACACAGCGATGGGCGACCCACAGGAACACACACATGCACTGAGTCGCTGATGAAATGTTCTCTGCACTTCCCATCCCGTCGTCGTTCCCCTCAAGGTCAGCCGTGCTCCTGTCCGTCTTCGTCAGTGTTGGTGATCTGTTCTGCATGTTTTTCCATTGATTTATTGATTGATTGATTGATTGATTGATTGATTGATTGATTGAAAACTTTATTAGCAGATTGCAGAATGGGTACAATACAGTACGGCTCCATGCACACAATTGTTAAGGGGATGCAGACCAGAGAAAGACTTTCGTCTTGTTTAAAACAGGGTCCCCCAATTTCAATTCATCATGACATTTATGACATACAGTACTGTTACATCCAGACATTTTTATGACATACAAATAATATACATTGGGTTTATATTCTGGAGTGGAAACCCTTGCGAGCACGGGGGGGGAGAACATGCAAACTCCACACAGAAAGGCCCTGGAGATACCCCCCACCTGGGTAACTGGCAACACGGCAACCTGGTCCCCAAGCGGGAATTGAACCCTGGACCTTCTAGCTGTGAGGCGACAGTGTTAACCACTACACCACCTTGCTGTGTATAGTGACCACCAAAACACACAAATCTCTCTCTCTCTCTCCCACTCCTGAATGCTTTGTCTGTGGTTGTTTGATGAACGCGTACTTGTTCGTGAATCAACCCCCCCCCCACCCCCCCCACCCCTGTATGCTAATGAGCGAGTGAAACGCACTCGTATTATCCGTCAATAACAGAACATCGTTAAAGGACCACAAGGGGTATTTTTTGACACGCGGGGGTTCAGGTCATTCTCGCGTCGATGCAAAAACGTCACAAGGTGCCCTTCCTGCTTCTCCCACGGCACGCGCAAACCGGCGCCGTGGGCTATACGTGGCTAATTGTGGTCACTCACTCACTCGCTCGCTCGCTCACTCACTCGCTCACTCACTCACTCGTAGACACTCTGCGGAGGAGGTTTTGTGGGACATTGCACTCCAGAGGCCACTCCCCAGCAGACTGGTTCAGAGCAGCCCAATTAACCCTTGTCAACTGTTCCTCCGTGATTTGTGTTGCGTCAGTGATTAAGGTCAGAATCTACTCGTGTTCCTTCCACCCCGTATAGAACCCGTTTACTTCCGGTTTACGCGGCATTCCTTTTTGTGAATTCTCCCGGTTCCCGTTTTTATAACTACTTGACGTGCCGTGACATACGCTACAGTAGCTTAGATTTAGCGAGTTAACCCTTTCACTACCACACTACAGAAGGTTAACCTTTCACTACCACACTACAGCAGGTTAACCTTTCACTACCACACTACAGAAGGTTAACCTTTCACTACCACACTACAGAAGGTTAACCTTTCACTACCACACTACAGAAGGTTAACCTTTCACTACCACACTACAGAAGGTTAACCTTTCACTACCGCACTACAGCAGGTTAACCCTTTCACTACAGAATGTTAACCCTTTCACTACCACAATAGGCCTACAGAAGGTTAACCCTATCACTACCACACTAGACGGTTTTGGCAGTTTAGTTTAGTTTAGTTTATTCGGATCCCCATTAGCCATTGCCACAGGCATAGGCTACTATTACTGGGGTCCACACAAATCAATACAATACAATAAAATCAATACAATACAATTAATACAATACAATACAATAAAACAATACAATACACCTCAATAACACCTACAAATATTATATAATAAAATATCTATGTTCACCAATCACACATACCCATCTACTCAATCATGTTTCAATGCATATATGTTCACTTAAAGCATAACAATACATCTCAATACAATATACAAATATATTAAAAATCTAAGTTCAACAATCACACATACCCATCTTCTCAATCACCCACTATGTTTACTTAACTGACAGTACCACTCTTTCTTATATGATTTTTAAGGTCTTTTTTAAATGTCTGTTTGTCTTCAACCCTAGTTAGTGCAGGTGGTAAGGAATTCCATGCAGTCATGGCTCTATACATCACAGTCCTTTTCATTGCATTTGTTCTTGGCATCTTTACAGTACATCTTTCCATTGACACATGCCTGGTGGAGTAACTGTGTCTGTTGATTGTGAATTGTATCTCATCATATAGACAAGCAGGTTTTTTGTTCTTATATATATTTCTAAAAAACATTATGATATTTACATTTAGTCTTTGTTCTACCATTAACCATGACAGTTTTTCATGCATGCTTACTATGTTTGACCTTTTCCTACAATTCAGAGCAAGGCGCGCTGCTTTGTTCTGTGTCATTTGTAGTTTTCCCAGTTTTTCTCTTCCAGCACTTCCCCAGATCCCCGGACAGTAATCCAGATGTGAAAGGATCAGAGCCTGGATAACATGGATCACCGACTCCGGAGTTAGGAATTCTGCACATCTTCTAATTAAAGCCAGCCCTCTCCCCATCTTTTTTGTTATGTTATTTATATGCGTTGACCAGTTCAGATGACTGTCCAATGTTATACCTAGTAGCTTTGCTTCTTCTACCTGTTCAATTTCAGTTCCCCCATCATTATTTTTAATTTTGGATTAGCAATTAGCATAATATGGTGTGAACCCATTAAAATACACTTTGTTTTTGCTATGTTTAAAACCATTATATTCGCTCTAATCCACTCTTCTACTTTTTGTAGCTCTTTATTTAGTGCCACACCCAGATCTTCCACAGAGGAGGATGCCATGTACAGGGTTGTATCATCCGCATATATAGCCACCTTTGCTTGCTCTAAAATTAACGGCAAATCATTTGTATAAATGGTGAATAACAGAGGTCCAAGGCAGCTTCCGTGAAAGGGTGAAAGGGTTAACCTTCTGTATTGTCTCAGTGAAAGGGTTAACCATTTGATAGTGTGGTAGTGAAAGGGTTAACAGTAGTTACGGTAATAACCATGGTTCTGTAGTTTGACGTGCCATGTGGACACCGGTTCAGACTTTCCGGTTCCACCGACAGCAAGCAAGGGGTGAAAACATGTGGGGATGTAGGCCTGAGGGAATATAGGGCTGTGGGAACATAGGGCATCGGAAAAGTCTTTATTGCCAAGTAAGCTTGTTTTGGTTGGTGCATCGACATTAACAGACAATACTGCATCAACACTTACAAAGCAAGTAGGAGTAAATCAAAAGATTATTGTAAATGAATGTAGAATCAAATAAAATGGAATATATAAACTAAAGTAGAATACAATTATAATATAATACAGGACAGGGCTGTACAACTGTCCAGGGTTGTAGAATATATGCACTGAATTAGAATCACTTTTAGTGCTAACGTAATAGAGTGACATATGTCTGAACTTGAGTTGTAGAAAAACGTGTTACTCAAGTTTTTCTGTAGTAGTTAGTAGTCCAGAGGTAGTATTTCCCCAGAAGGTGGTATGGCTTACAAATCCAGACGGAGCCATAGCCTGAAGCCATATGTAGTACATTGTAGTACACAATTTCATAAAGATCCATTCAGAAATGAGTGATTGGGAGTGATTTTGGTAAACTGTGTACAAAGAAAAACTCAGTTTTCTCATAGACTGTTTTTCTCTTCCTGTTAAAGAATTTAGGTTTTTACCTAGATCCCCGATTCATACATCCCCACGTAGGGTATCATTGGAAGCCACACTCATTGGCTACCACGATCCACAATCATTTTCGAGATCGGATCTAGATTGACGGAACTACTGCGCCAAGAGTCGGGAGTGGTATTTTGCTCAATACGGTGTACTTTGCACAAGCCTCAAATACCGGCATGTAACTCGACCACTCAATGGATTTTGTCACCTGAAAGGGCTATCCACAGGCAACAAATGGGGCTTTAATTCGATATATATATATTGCCCTTCTTTTTTTTTTTTTTTTTTTTTTGTCTTTTTCCCCCTCCATTTTCCTCCGATTTTCTCCCATCCCAATGTTAGTCGTATGCCAATTCCCAGTCCCTTCCTGGTCGCTGCGCACTTACCCCCCACAGTCAGATCATCTGGGAGAGTGGAGGCTACCACGTGCTTCCTCCGACACACGTCCAGCCAATCACCGCTTCTTTTCACCTGGCAGCGCGGATTCTCATTGAGAGGGCGTAGCGTGTGGGAGGACCACACTATCCCCCTCACGTCCAATCCGCGCTTAGCAGGCGCCCCGACCGAACTGTAGGAGTCGCTGTTTACAACGACCCGGACCCACCCCGCCAGCTTCTCCCACCCTCTGATACAGCCAATTGTATCAGTGCAGACGGCCAGCCAAGCTGGTGACAACCCCGGAGCTGTGAGCTGGATTCGAACAGGCAAATCCAGCTCAGCTCCGGGGCTGGTGACGAACGCAATCTCCGCTCGGCCACCTAACCGCCCTTATATATTGCCCTTCTTAAGGTTACCAATGACATTGTAATGGCTGCAGATGATGGTAAACACACACTACTAGTTTTATTGGACCTCAGCGCAGCCTGATTTGATCAGTTGATCATGTGGTTATGGTGCGTAGGCTCAATGATGTGTTTGGGATCTCTGGGTCGGCCAATGCTGTTCTCCCTATATATGTTTCCCCTAAGCCAGTTTATTAAACGTTTTAATGGGACGAATATGCCCCACAGCGCAAACACACCCACATGCAGGCACTTGCGAGGTCCGTGCGAGAACAGCGCGCGTGGCCGGGCACACCGAGCTCAGACTTCAGAGCGGCGAAAGTGCACGGAGGAGAAAGGCACATTACAGCTGCAGGGTCATTACAGTTTTCTTTCGTTTTCTTGTGCGCCCAATAACGTTAACCAAATGAAACCAATGGAAAGAAACACACACGCGTCGCCGACACACACACACGCGCGCCAACAAACACATCAACATTCTCCCCCGCCGGACTCACAGGCACAATCAAATAAAAAGAAGAAAGATACTTTTCCGGACAGAATCAATCATCTGAGCTCCACTGTGTTTAAATCCAAATAATCCTCTGCCGTTGTTGTAATATGTCATCTGTTCTCTAGTATTCAGTCTGGCCGTGAAGTAAAATTCTCTCTGGAAGTGAAACTGAAACTTAGCAAGGATAAGTTTAAAGGGGCAGTAAGCAAGTGGATGTCTGAACACAGAATGACACAAGTATCACTAATTACCACGGCAAGCCTATAGAAAATTATTCTATTTAATAATAAAGCAGGAAGCCGGACCAGCACTCTCAGGTTTCAAATTTTAATTGCAGCCGGATACAGACATGTTTCAGAACCAATGTGTTCCTTCTTCAGTGTTGACGGCTAGAAGTATTCGTTTAGGCAAAATGGTGGCTATATACAAGGTGGGCAGGAAGTGGCGTGTATACCAAACCAAGTTGCATTTCTCGGAGACGCTCTCTGATTGGCACTGACCGACGCTCTCTGATTGGCCACTGACGCGTTTGCCCAATCCATGACGAGCTGTGTCTTTGCCCATTTCCGCGTCGAACAGCCTGCAAACTACCTGCCGTTCTATCGCCATGCTCTAAGACAAACTCTAACCTTAACCAACTTCGAAAGAGTGCCTAAGCTTAACCGTTGAAAGAACTTGCCACCATGCTCTAAGACAAACTCTAACCTTAACCAACTTCGAAGAGTGCCTAAGCTTAACCAGTGTAGAAACAGGCGTCGGCCAATCAGAGAGCGTCTCAGAGAAATGCGGCTTGGTTTGGTATTCACGCCAGGAAGTGACATCAAAAACAGGTGTGCCTGGGATTACTGGTCAACTTTGACCCTAGGAAGGACATTTCTAATATGGAGTCAATTCCTAAATACAAAAATACCAGAAACAAAATACATCTTACCCATAGTTAATAGGGCTAAATAGATGAGCCCATTGCAATATTTGGTAACTCAGAACATTGTACATATGTCTATACCGAACACTGTGACCTCATTTTCTTCTTCTAAATTACATGCTATACTATGTTATTTGATACTATCTTGTCTAGCACAGTCTCTGGGGCGTAACAGTAAGAAGCATTTTGTATGAAAGTATTCTGTACTTCTGTATGACAACTATTAAAGAAACTTGAAACTTGAAACTATCTTATGAGCAACATAAGAAAACATTTCCTCATTCGTAAAAACAATAATAATAATCATGAAATCATAATAATGATGGTAAAAGTAACTTATAGGAAACAGGTTAACACGTTCATTTCATTCATTCCCCTTGGTTCAATGCAATTGAACAAATGGATATAATAACATTCACGTTGCAATAGTAACTTATGCCTGTCACCCCCTCTAAAGGGCCTGTGGACTAACTCGAGTCCCATGTATTTAAGATCGTTGACGGCATGTTTGCATTTAGAAAAATGTCGAGCTACCGGTGACTTGACATCTGAATTTCTGACTGAACATTTATGTTCACTGATTCTCGATTTAAAGGCTCTAGTTGTTTTACCCACATAAGAAAAATTACACAGACATTTCAGCAGATACACCAGATTTGAGGAATTACAAGTAATGCGCCCTTTAACAGGTATACGCTTGCCCGTTTTTGGGTGTGTGTAGAATTTATCTTTAATCATGCCTTGGCTGTACACAGGCCTGACAGGGGAAATTACCATCAGGGATGTTGGACATAAAATGTGTGGGTTTCCTTATGGGAAAATCAGTTTTGACTAGAAGATTAGAAAGGTTCGCTTGTCGTTTATAAAAATAATTAGGCGAGTGCTGAAACGCTGCCCCAGTAAGGGGATCGGACTGAAGAATATGCCAATATTTATTGACAATGCTACGTATGTCTCTCGTGATGGGACTATAAGTAGAAACAAAAGATACTTTGTCCAAGTTTTCATTTTTCTTTTTGTGGGAAAACAACGAGGCTCTGTCGATCTGTTTGGTTTTATTCAGGGCTTTAAGTGTTTAGCTTAACCGCTAATAGCCGTGTGATGTTTGCCATATCTCCAGCCGACAAGCCGAAGGGCCTCCGGTGGGATAATGAGCCTGGATACATCACAGCGCCGGGGCCACTTCTGGATGCCCTTTTTAGGGACAAATAAGGCCCGTCCGCAAATGAGAGCGAGAGAGAGAGAGAGAGAGAGAGAGAGAGAGAGAGAGAGAGAGAGAGAGAGAGAGAGAGAGAGAGAGAGAGAGAGAGAGAGAGAGAGAGAGAGAGAGAGAGAGAGAGAGAGAGAGAGAGAGAGAGAGAGGAGAGAGAGAGAGAGAGAGAGAGAGAGAGAGAGAGAGAGAGAGAGAGAGAGAGAGAGAGAGAGAGAGAGAGAGAGAGAGAGAGAGAGAGAGAGAAGGAGAGAGAGAGAGAGAGAGAGAGGGGAGAGAGAGAGAAGGATAGAGGAGAGAGAGAGAAGGATAGAGGAGAGAGAGAGAGATAGATCTCTCTTTAGGCGGGAATAGGCCTAAATGACCGGCTCTCACAAAGGCCGATGGGTTTCCGTTTGATCTGAGTCACCGCGCTGCGACAACAGAGGCGTTCCTGTCCACCACTCTTCCTATTATCGTTCTGTGGGGGTTCTCTCATTACGGGGTGTCCAAGCTAGTCACCTCGTTGAGAGTCATCCAACGATTCTCTATGCTGGTAAAGATATGCCTCCTAAAATGTCTAAACGGAAGTACAGGAAGTACAGGCTACAGGCTTTCCGGTTTCGACAAAACAATTTTAGAAACGTGTGAACTGCACAATATTTCCTTGTTTAAGCACTGCAACGGCTTTGCATGAAGAATTTACAACATGACCGGGACGTTCTAGCTTGTCTGCCGACAGGATTCGGGAAAAGTTTGGTCCGTTCGGAGGCAGCTTCCAGGGGAAGTACATACACCCCACAGTTCTACCCCACAGACACTTTCGGCCGTAGTTCTTTACCAGGCTTTATCTCACGGAGATAAAACTGGGAACGAGGTTAACTGTAACTGAGGGGTACAATTCCCTGACTGTATTGATAAGTATGGTATCATTAAACCACTACCGCTTTATGTACTTTAACTACTGGCCACACAGTACATGATATAGATATGATGAACACTTTCCCACCATGAAACCAAGTCCACACAAATGTATAAGTCGAATATTTAATATATAGCAAAGGGTATATACAACGTTCACTTAATGACATTTATGATTTGAATGCACTTGTAAGGCAAATGAGTATTCGTAGGCAAATCAACATTGAATGTCCAATCTCTGGTTACGCAGGAAGCAAGTATACAACCTGGTTCTTTAGGGAACTATAGCGATGGTACTTAATGATTATAGCTGGATACACTAAAGGGGGTCCCGCTGGTTGTAAGTCAGTAGAGGGGGGGGGGGGGGGGGGGGGTTAGGAGAGCCGCCGGCGATATCCCATCTGGCCAACGATTTCTTGGGAGAATTCAGAGTGCTGAACACGGTGCCCACAGAACCTTGGTCCACAGATGAATACAGTTGGGCCCTCTTGTAGACGGTAGCTGCCGGTCCACAACGAAGAGACGTGAGGCGACCTCACTCGGGGTAGAGCGCCGTCTCACCTGGGCTCCTCTCGGGGGTAGTTCCAACACTCACCAGTGTTGGCTGTTATCCATGGCATAAATAAAAGCACCCAAAGCAAGTAGATAATCCAAGCCGTGTAGGGCTCGCCGTCGTCCGGGTAAGGTAATCCAATGTGCAGGTCCACTCGTCCTAGCCCAGAACTCCTCGGATGAAAGCACCACACGTGGTCTGCCCAGCCTGGTTAAGACTCTAGATAACGCGAGGAAACGATGGGGGTACTACTCACTGTATAACTCTAACCGAACGATGCACCATACATAATAGACTATTATTAACTTAATAGAAATACGTCCCACTCGACGGTATAGTGCCAAACTATGACAATTCAACTATTAATCCACACGATGTCTCAATGCCATTCTGAGGCCAAGTTGACCATACTGCACCACACGTGTATCGTGGGTGAGGCTTAACGTCTTGCCACTAAGTTGGAGGGTAAAGAACTAAGGGCTAAGGGAAGTTCTACTTTACTTGCGCCATATATATATGTGCTGTGAACAAATAGTACCATTCGTATTTCGGCAGACGTATTCCTACGCGGAACCGGGGCTAGTAACGACATGTTCGTCGGCACGATTGAACTTGAACCAAGGGGCTTGGCTGCTGGCGCCAGGTTCTTGTCCAATGAGAGAATGAAACTATTATGGGCTGTTAGTAGACTAAAGGGATATTCAGTGTATATGTACAAGGAATATACAAGGGATATCAAACGATATACAAATACTATTAAATATATATCCATAAATAAATATATATATTCGGTTTAATCTGATCCTTCACAACAGCCGCCCCCTAATTAGTCCCACCTAATTAGCTAAGCAGAGACAGATTAACCGCACTGTCTACCACTCAAGGTCCGCTGTAAGGGTCAGTCAACTCACAAAGTCATGGGGTCATGGTCGTCATCGATAGTGTCTGGGAGTCTAGGCAGTTCTATTAGCCTCGCCACGGGTCGTGTGTAAGTTCGCCCTGGGACGAGCACTTCAGCTGCTCGGACCTTGCCATCGGCACCGGTGATCACTTTGCTTACGCGGCCAGCCGGCCACATAGCTCTGGGTAGTGACTGGTCGATAATCATGACGACTGTTCCTTCTGTCAAATTGTCTCTCTCTTTTACCCACTTCTGGCGGGTCTGTAGAGACGGTAGGTAGTGGAGTAGAAAGCTGTTCCAAAACTTGTCAGCTAGTACTTGACTGTACCTCCACATTCTTCGGCCGTTCGCTTCTTCAGGCCTGTACATTGTCTGGGGTAGCGCGGGGTCCAGCCGCCCCATCAAGAGTGTGTTGGGGGTGACTGGGTCGACATCTGCTATATCACTGGAGACGTAGCCGAGGGGCTTGGAGTTCAATACTCCCTCGATCTCCGTGAGGACTGTCATTAGGACTTCTTCCGCTACAGTCTGGGCCCCAAGCACGGCGTACAGGGCTGTCTTTATAGAACGTACTTCTCGTTCCCAGGTTCCACCGAAGTGGGGTGCGTTCGGGGGATTAAACTGGAAGTCAATCTGGGATGGAGCGAGGTGGGTCTTAAGTTCTGGGCCCATAGCTTGGAAGCTCTCTCTCAGCTCTCTTTCTCCGCCTTTGAAGTTTGTCCCGTGATCAGACAACAATGTAGACGGTTTTCCTTTCCGTGATGTGAATCTTCGGAAGGCCATAAGGAATGAGTCTGTGCTCATGGTTGGAAGGAGTTCGATATGTATCGCTCTGGTGGTCATGCATTTGAATACAATACCCCACCGCTTCTCGGTTCCTCTTCCTTTCCTTATATACAACGGGCCAAAACAGTCCATGCCTGTGGAGTGGAATGGCTTGTCGCCGAGTCGGAGGCGACAGGGAGGTAGGTCAGCCATCCGGGGTATGCTGGGCTGCGCGCGCCACTTTCGGCAGTCTAGACAGGTTCGCTGGAAGCGTCGCACTGCTTCTCTCCCTTGAAGTATCCAATAGCGACGTCTGATCTCCGCGAAGACTCTCTCTGCTCCTGCGTGGTGTACGCTCTGTGACCTTGTGTCGGCTGTTCAAGACTATCGGGTACTTAACGTCATCCGGTAGATCGGGGGCTCTCCGCAGACGACCACCCACTCTGATGAGATTATGGGCGTCGCTCTCGGGTGCCAGGTGGAGCAATCTGCTGTCTGATGGGACGGGCTTTCCTCCCTGTAGACAGTCTAGCTCGTCGGGGAACGAGTCTCTCTGGGCTCGTTGTAGTAGAAGAAGTTCTGCTTCTTCGTAGTCAGCTGCTGAAATGTCGGCAGTGGGCTGAATCTCTGGGTGGTGCCACAGAAATGTCTTTAGTTGCGCACTCTGTAGGGTGAGGCAGTCATCTATGTTGGGGTCTGTGGAGGCGACTGTGCTCAGTCCACAGAACATAGGTTTCTTGTTCTCAGCCTCCTCTTTACTCGCCTCCCGTGGGGTGGGCGTAGGCCACTCTCCTTCCGGGAGCTTGAGGAACTCTGGTCCGTCACTGTAGATGTTGTGACGGGTGAGGTCATCTAGGGACATTCCCCGGGTGATGACGTCAGCTGGGTTGTGTTTGGTGTCCACATACCGCCAGCTCGCTGCTTCTGTTAACTCTTGAATCTCGGTGACTCTGACTCCCACGAAGACTTTGTATCTGCATGAATCAGACTTGATCCATGTGAGTACTGTCGTAGAGTCTGACCACAAGATTGTTCTGTGCACCGGAATGGTGAGTTCACGTTGGATTAACGTGGCTAGATGCGCTCCTGCTAGGGCTGCGCAGAGCTCTAGACGCGGGATAGATTGTTGCTTTCGTGGGGCTATTCTTGAGCGAGCCAGGATGAAAGCAGTGTGTATCTCTCCTCCCTTCTCTTGGGCACGCAAGTAGGCCACCGATCCATAGGCTACTTCGGAGGCGTCACTGAAGATGTGTAGATCCATCTTACATGTCTCTGGCCTCACTGTGGGTGGGAAGTAGCTGCGGCGTATATTGACGCCTGGGAGTGAGCGGAGCTCCGTCTCCCACTCTCTCCATGTGGAGGCAAGGGGTGCGGGTATTGGGTCGTCCCAGCCCTGGTCCTTGTCCCATAGTGCTCGTACAATCATCTTTGCCCTGGTGGTGTAAGGTAGAATACATCCCAACGGGTCATATTGTCTGGCGAGTGTTCTGTACACACTCCGTCTGGTGGTCGGTATCGCCGTCGACCTTCCCTGCTCCGTGGTCAGGGGTTTGTGTCTATAGTGGAGCGAGTCTGTTTTGAAGCGCCAGACTAGTCCTAGTGTCATTTCTTGGGCTTCTCCTGGGATTGTCGCCATCCAGGTCTCGCTGCTGGCAGCCTTGTCCGCGGGGGAGAGGCTGCGCAATACGTGCGGGTCGCTGCTGGCCCACTGCCTGAGATCAAAGCCGACTTTGATCAGGGAGGCGCGTAGCTTGAGTAGGAGAACCTCGGCTTCTTCTTGAGTCGAAACGCTTTGTAAACAGTTGTCCACGTAGAAACTGTTCTTCACACTGTGTCGGACCTCTTCATCTGCTGCTGGGTCCTCTGCGACGTGTTTCTGTAGTGCAAATGTAGCACAGCACGGGCTGCATGTGGTTCCGAAGGGGAGGACTTCCCATTGGTAGATGGCTGGGTGCTCATCTCCGGTCCTCTCTCTCCATAGGAACCGCAGTAGGGGCTTATCCTCCTCCACTAGTCTCACCTGCAGGAACATCCCTTTGATATCCCCGCTGATAGCCACCTTGTGCTGGCGGAAGCGTAGTAGCACGCCTAGTAGAGAGGGGCCGAGTGTGGGGCCGGGCAAGAGCTCTTTATTCAGATTTTGGGATCCGATCTGGTAGCTGCAGTTAAACACAATGCGATCCTTGCCGTTGTGGTGGACCTTGTGGTGCGGCACGTACCATGATTCGGTCGTCTGATCGGCCTCTTTAATGTCAATCTTTGTCACGTGTCCCGCTGTGATTAGCTTCTCAATCTCAGCGCGGTACACACTCTCTTGAGCGGGGTCTTTGGCTAGGCGCCGCTCTGTGTTCAATAGATACCGCTCCGTAGCTTCTTTCTTTGCGTGAAAGGTGGGCATTCCCTCTCGCCTCAGGAGTGGAGTTGCGTATCTCATCACTCCGCTGACTGTGACTCTCTTTGTCCCTTGCTCGAGGAGGTTTATGGCGTAAATGTCTTCTTTAGAACGAATGTCTTTCTTTTCGTTCTTAAAGGGCATTGTCTCTAGTGTCCATAGCCTCTCGACATGCTGCAGGAGAGTGGTGTCTTCTTCTGTCACTCTGGAGTGGAGGCAGCTAGTGGCTGCTGTTCGGTTGAGAGATTTAGCGAGGGGGCCTTGTAGTGTCCATCCTAGGCGGGTCTCGACTGCTGCAGGACAGCCTCTGGGTCCTGTATGGACCCGGTCTATCGTGACTATGAGGTCTGCATGGTCGGAGCCTATCAGCAGGGTCGGGGTGGCGCCGTCTATGAGCGGGATAGGTAGTTGACGCAGGTGCACATATTTATCCATCAGTTTGGCGATGGGGTAGGTGTACTGTGATAGTCCTATTTCTTGGCTGGTGAAAGCATTTGTAATCCTATACCGTCGCTCTGGCTGCCCGCTTGCTGCGATAGTGAAGGAGACATTCTCGCCTTTTATCGTCTTTAAATCTCTTCTTATTGTCCGAATCGTCATTTGGTTCTCGCTCCCCCGCAGTCCCAGCTGGGCCGCAGCGGACGCGAGCAGAAGGGTCTTCTCTGACCCGTCATCAAGGACGGCGTAAGTGTCCATGACTTTATCTTGGTAGCTCAATGTTACACGGACTACCTTTAAGAGCACTTGGGCGCCGCTGCTGCTGGCGGGGTCAATGTACATGACACTTGCCTTGGTGCTGCTCGATGGTGCAGGTGCAGGCTTTCTTCTGTTACTGTCGTGTAGGACATCTAGGTGGGCTCCGTCACACCGACTGCACCTCTTCTTTAGGCGGCACTCGGCTGCCATGTGACTGCGCGCACATCGGTAACAGCGCCTGTTGGACTTTATCCATTGACTCACTTCTTCTGCATTCATCTTTGTGAACAGGTCACATTGTGACAGCCAGTGTTCCTTCTCGCAGTACGGGCACACCATCTTCCACTTCTCTTTTCTCGAGGGGGTACTGTGGTTCTTACTGCTCGGTACTGATTCTGATTGGTGCATGACAGTCACCGATCTTCTTCCATCGTTTATTCTCCTGGGTCCCTCTCTGGAGCTTGGTGTGCTCCGCACGAACGTATCCAGTCGTAAGCTGCTGACTTCTCTCGCCAGGAAGTCGGCTAGATCGAGGAGGGATGGTTCGGGACCGTTAGGATCACGGTGGTCTCTCTGCCGCCTAAAGCGCTCTTGTCTGGCGGGTGGCAGCTTCTCTAAAATCCTCTCGACGTTAGAGTTGGCGTATAGCTCGTGCATACCCTTTTCTCGTTGCGCTCCCAGCATCCCTACCAGGGACTGCACTCTTATAGACAGGTCGTCTAATGAGCGATTGTCTGTTGCTGGGGGTAGGCGGTCAATATGCCTTATCTCTTGGATTACGTAATCCCATATACGTCCATATCTCTGGTCCAGCGCTGCTAGAGCCGCGGTGTATGGGGTCGTAGAGGTGGCATAGGCTAGCGCTATATTGTGCGCTCGGGGTACTTTCAGGTGCTTCAGTAATATTGCATACTTGTGACGTTCATCAACGACATCCACCATCATTGTCTCTAAGCACATTCGGAGCTCCGTGTACTGTGCCCGATTCTCATGGGTGAAGTCTGGGATGGTCGGTGTGGCAATGTATGACGCCGTGGATGGCTGATACATCGGCGAGCGTTGGGGGAGAGGCCTCCTAGGCGAGTCTCCTCTTGCGCCTCTCTGTGGGCTGGTACCGGCAGGGTACCATGGCCCGCTGGTCCATGTGCTATTCCTCGGGGCTGGTCGTGCGTCGTGCTCACTCGTGAATAGAGTCGGGGGTCTGTAGCGCAGCGCCGCGGGGGTATAGCCTGGGCTGTACTGGACCTCCTGGTCCGGTGGAGTACTGTGCTGTCGTCGGGCTTGGTTTTCCTCCTCTCCCTCTTCTTCTTCTATCAGGTCCTCTAGATCCTGTAGTCGTTTATTTAGCTTCTCCGCAGTGTATGCTGCTCCTTCCTTGTAGCTGGGTCTCGCTTGGACTGGTCGGGGAAGGGGGTCTGCGGGGGGTATAGGCTTGGTCTGTTGGTCAAGTTCAGGGTCGCTTGCTCGGTTAGGAGACGCTGCCCTTGACTGTTGTCTCGACGAGTTCCTTGAACCCCTGGCGGAGGGAGAGGGTGTTGCCTTGAGGATCAGCTGCTCCATTAGTTGCGCTTGTAGCTTGTCGCGCTCGGCTTGTAGTCTGTCGCGCTCGGTTTCGCGCTGGATGAGAGCGAGGTCGCGCTCTGCTTCTCTTTGGGCACCGGCAGCGGCACGCTGGGTGTCTGCTCGGTCTTTTGCCATATTCTCTTCCGTCTGAAGGCGTCTCATCTCCAGGCGTATGCGCTCTTCTTCGCTCCGTTGCTGTGTCTGGAGTCGATCGCGTTCACCCTGAAGTCGATCGCGTTCACCCTGGAGTCGATCGCGTTCGGTAGAGGCTGTCAGGCTGACGAGGAACGCCTGTGATAGCATCCTCTCCGCTTCGCTGGGGGAAGACGGTTGTAGAGGTGAGCCGCTCCTGGCGGTACTCGTTGGGGACTCCTGGAGCTCTATTTCCTCTGCGCTCTCCTCCTCTTCTTCTGTGCAGAGTTCTCTCTCTGTAGGGTTGTCTTCCTCCCGGGGCTGGTCGGGGACTACTTCTTCGGTATTGGCGGGGGGTAAAGGCATGTCAGCTCCCTCCTGGTCCCCACCGTGAGCTTGGTCAGTTACATTAGAACCCACTAGGGCCTCTGTGGTCGGGGTAACCTGGTCGTTAAGGTCAGACATAATTTTACTTTCTACTTTTACCGCGTTTACCGTTTGTAGAAGGCTAGGTAGTTGACTGACAGCGTAATCCTCTAAGTACGGAGGTGGCTGTCGTCTGCGCCGCGGGCGTTCTACGTTAGGAGGACCGTTTCGTGGAGTGTTCATCATAGGCCATTTCAATATTAATAACACTATATTAATATTACACTAGTTACCATCCGGCTCGAAGGACCAATTGTAACTGAGGGGTACAATTCCCTGACTGTATTGATAAGTATGGTATCATTAAACCACTACCGCTTTATGTACTTTAACTACTGGCCACACAGTACATGATATAGATATGATGAACACTATATATATACAAGGGTATATACAACGTTCACTTAATGACATTTATGATTTGAATGCACTTGTAAGGCAAATGAGTATTC
>NC_140166.1:134646110-134937266 GCF_963971535.1 Notolepis coatsorum | reverse complement strand
GGAGCTGCCCAGTACAACCACAGTCTGACACTGGGAGCTGCCCAGTACAACCACAGTCTGACACCTGGGAGCTGCCCCAGTACAACCACAGTCTGACACCTGGGAGCTGCCCAGTACAACCACAGTCGACACCGTTGGCCACTGAGCAACTCCACTGGAGCAGTTGGGGGGTTTAGTGCCTTGCTCTAGGGCACTTCAGCGGTTGGTGTTAAGGGTATGGTGAGAGAGTTATTCATTCACTTCCCCAGCCCAGATTTTTCCTGCCGGTCGGGGGGATCGAACCGGCGACATTCTGGTCACAAAACCCACTTTTCTAACCTTTAGGCCACTGTGCCCTTCATGGGTCACGTCTATAAAAAAATGGAAAAAGAAGGGAGGCTTGGCTCTTCGACGAGGCGGTGGCCTATAGTGCCATCAAGAGGCCCAGGAGGAAATCATACTTGTCAAATGGTCTGTAAAACAGCCGAGAACGCTACAGTAATGGACTTCTCTGCTAAATCAAAATCGCACGGAAAAACACAGTGACGTGGTCCTCCAGGTTCTTCATAGGTCGCTGCCTGAGGCTAAGATGAGATAAACACTGATGAAAGACCGGACAGAATCTCTCTCTACCCCTGTCTCTCTCTCTCTCCATCTCTCTCCCATTTTTCCATCAGTCATGCCCATAACACTGTTTTTATTCTCTTCATGTTCCCTCTCTCTTCTCTCCCCCCACCTCTCTCCCTCTCTCTCTTTCCTCCCTACCCCCCATCTCCGCATTCAACCCCCCTCTCTTTCTCCCTCCCTCTCTCTCTCCCTCTCCTCTCTCCCCCCCTGTCTCTCTTCTTCCTCTTCCCCTCCCCCCTCTCTCTCCCTCCTTCTGCCTCTCCCTCCCTCCCTCTCCGCATCAACCCCCTCTCTTTCTCCCTCCCTATCTCTCCCACCTCTCTCTCCCCCCCCCTCTCTCCCTCTTCCCCTCTCTCCCTGTGTCTCTCCCTTTTCCCCTCCCCCCTCTCTCCCACCTTCCACCTCTCCCTCCATCCCTCCCTCCCCTCTCCACATTCCACCCCCTCTCTTTCTCCCTCCCTCTCTCTCTCCCTCCTCCCCTCCCTTCCCACTTGTCTCTCTCCCTCTTCCCCTCTATCCCCCCTTCTGTCTCTCCCTCCATCCCTCCCTCCCTCTCCACATTCAACCCCCCCCCGCCCCTGCACTACCTCGCTGATATTCAATCTAATTTATTCACTCGGTGTAGAGATTCTGAAGCGTTGCCAATTTAGCCCGTCTGGAAGCTGTGGGTTGCGTTTATCAGCTGGTAGGAGTTAACGACGTGCCGTGCGGGGACGACACAGAGCCCTCGCTACGACAGTGAACTATGAGGGGGATAAGGCTAATCTAAAAGCGATGGGAGACGTACGCACTTCTGCACATGAAAGGCTCGTGTTTGATGCGACGTGCGGCTCCTTCTGCGGAGGGAGAGATCCTAATGGAAGCCGGAGAGATGAACGTTGTGACTCTCTCGATGTCCCCCGCCGTGCCTTGTCGCCTCAGATAGCACGAACTTGGTGAACTTGGTTAAGATATAAAAGCACGGAGGCTAACATTGTCGTTCCACACCGACCCCCCTGTACCCCTCAGTGTCTCTGGCTTCATGGGCTAGGCTAGAGTGTGTGTGTGTGTGAGAGAGAGTGTGTGTGTGTGTGTGCTGTATAAGCACACCAGTGTGAAGCCATTGTATGTTCAATCTGTGTAGTGACAATTCACTGTTCTCTGATATTTCAGCAAACACCCCCAATGTTGTTGTGTTAATGAGAATAAGAGAGAGGTTCCCATTCTAGAAGTTGGCTGTACGCTTGACTACAGAGAAGAAGCCTTTACAACCAAAATGTTGAAGTATCAACTGTTAGAGCATACCATATCACAACTGGGCTACAACTGTAAACTGTTTTCATATTTGGAAGCCTGGTCATGTTCATACGTTGGGTGTTAGAGGCCTTCAGATAGTAAACTACTAGAGTAGTTTCCACAGCGCCGCTCATAGTTTTGTGTTTGCATAATAAACTCTCTTAATTTCTTTTGCTAACGCTTTACGTTTCTCCACAAAGCCACACCGGCTTCTGTCCTCAAACTCAAGTACCCACCATGACTTGCATCCAGCAAGGATAATCGAGCGTAAACCGTTATCACGTCGAAAGGGTTTTTCTACCGCCTCAAGGGTGTAATGTGTGGCCAGGGCCGCCTCAGGGGTGTGCGAGCAGTGCGGTCGCACAGGGCCTCGCGGGAAGGGGGGCCTCGCAAAAAAAAAAAAAAATATATTTTTTATTAATTTTTTTATTATTATTATTTTTTTTTTTTTTTTTTTTTGCGAGGCCCCCCTTCCCGCGAGGCCCTTTTTTCATCACAGACCTAAATCTAGTTTTGCTTATATGCTTATATATTTCACATTAGACACGTTTGTAGAATGTGTCTGACTTGTTCCTGGGTCTGCAGTCCTGCAGCTGCAGACATACTCACTATTGAGCTCAGCCTCTGGGGTTCTGCAGCAGCATTGGTTTCAACGAAGGGAGTGGTATTACTTACATCATGTGTAGACAGTACACCGGCAGCGTGAGTCGGCTGCGTTTGACATTTTCGCGCGTGCAGCTTTTGACTATGCTTAGTTATGCCCAATAGCCAAGACGAAGAAAGAGGTCGGTCATTATCAGTCGGTCGGTCACCAACCAAGGAACGTTGACGAAAGGCCTCTCGCTAGCGGGACAAATGGCCGGAGCCTTTCGGTATAGCCATGTCGGCTAGTAGCTAGCTTAGCTAAATGCTAACTAGCGTTAGCTAACCAGGCGAGGCGAGTGGATGTCTTTTCAAAAGAAGGAGAAGAGAACTTGTGAGCAGATAAATCTGTTAGGCAGCAATACGCCGAAATTACACCGTGGGGCCAAGAAAGTATCCTTCCACGTTGATACTGCGTTATGGTGAGTCAACTTATGATTATGTACCCGCGTGGATCTGAGTCACCTGACCCTATCTCTCTTTCTCTCTTGGAGCCAAACTGTCTAGCTAATACTACTAGTAGCTAACTGTGTGAGCTAACTGTTAGCCAGTTAGCTGTTTAGCGTCAGCTGGGAACGTTCGTTTGATGCTATCAGTTAGCCTTGAGAATAGCAGGCCCTTTGACAGAAGATGTAGTCGGGCCTGCACCATGACAAGGCTCTGGCCAGTGGCCATAGCTTCTTTTTTGTCCCGCCAGCGAGAGGCCTTTCGTCAACGTGGAGACCTTGCGGCCTTTCGCCCAGCGTTCATCGTGCAGGTAACTTGGATTAATGAAAATGTCATGATGACATTACCCCACTCTTCCTTCCTTCCCCTCCCGAATGTTTTGTTAATAACGATGTTTTTTTCCAGGCAAAACATATGCTACTTCACAACATTTGGAGATACGACATGTGCTGTGTGTGAATGGTCGTTTGTGTAGCCACGTTGTGTGTGTCACGTGGCCTGGTGTCACAGTACCTGGCTAGCCTATTTAGCTGATGTCGGCCATTGGCTCCTTGCTGCTTTGGTTTCTCTGTTGACCCTCTTCTTGTTGGATTTAAGTGTTGATCTTTGTCCTTTTGAATCTCTCATACATGCTATAGTCTCTCTCTAACACACACACACACATGACAAACACACATGTTCTCTCTCTCTCTCTCTCTCTCTTTCTAACACACACAGTCTGCCTATGGCGGCCTTTCTCGATGGCTAGGCTGTGCTCAAGGATCTTCAGTCACAGTGCTCAGGTATTCTGCCACTGTGTACTCTCTGTTTAGGGCCAAATAGCATTTCAATTTCTTTCCAATGTGTCTCTCTCTCTCTCTCTCTCTGTACACTGTATATTGACTGTAGAACGGGAGCTCTCTCTCGCTCTCTCTTTTGCTATATGTTGACTGTATCATGCCCCGCCTCGGGCAGCGCTATTATTTAAGAATAGTTGACTGTATAAAAAAAAAAAAAAAAAAATATATATATATATATATATATATATATATATATATATAATTTTTTTTTTTTTTTTTTTTTTTACCTTGGGGGGGGGGGGGGGGGGGGCCTCCGCGTTAAATCTCGCACAGGGCCTCGCATTTCTCCAGGCGGCCCTGTGTGTGGCATTCGTGAAAGATTGATGTGCTTTTTGGTGTGCAATTCCAAGAGCTCGCTGATGAGGAAAGGAGAAAGGTGAGAGGAGAAGGAGGGGGTAATGTTTTATGAATATAGCCAGAGGCTCTACATCCACATCTCCATGCGCTCCGTCAGCAGGTGCTGTGTCTCCTCGCAAGGAACAAAGAAAACACCGTCGATCCGATCCTTACGCCGAATGTAGACTCTCAGCGGCGCGAGACGACATCCATCACTCTTTCTCACCGTGCCACTTCTACAGAGTACAGTGTATGGATTGAATACAGAACAGAAGGGGATAAAAACTTTATAATACATAACTTTGATTTGGTTTCACTTACAAGATACAAGATACAAGATACTTTAATGCCACACAACTATGGTTGGTGGCATCGTTTGCGGTACAGCATGTTATTTAAGCACTAGGACATCAACATGGAACATCAAACGCCCCCTCCCACCTCCCAATCCCCACAATAAATACATAAATACATACAGGACAGTCACATATTGTCAGTTAGTGTCAGTTCAATTCAGTTCATGTTCGGTTCAGTTCGGATGCTTGCCCGTCTGTGCAATGGGGGGCGGGCCGGGCCAGGGTGTTTAGTGTTCGGACTGCTGTGGCGAAAAAGCTTGTTTGTGAAACGTGTGTGTCTGGTTGAAATTGACCTGTAGCGACCTGAGGGCATGTGCTGGAATAAGTGGTGTGCTGGGTGGGAGGGATCGTTGACTATGCGTGAGGTGTAGATGACGTCCAGAGAGGGGAGGGGGCAGCCAATTATTTTGGAGGCTGTCTTGGTGATGCGTTGGAGTTTGTGTTGTGATGATGACCGGGAGGATGCGACCCTCTCTGCGCCGCCCCTTTGCCTCAAATAGATCCGCTATCACCGCTATCTTTAATCTTTCAAAATGTTCAGTTGCTATCGCATGCACTTACTCACACATGTGAGTGCATGCTTTACCAACTGCTCGCCTGTTTTACTGCAACACTACTATCACCGACATCTAAGAAGGGAGATCCCCCCTTGAATAGCCCTTCTAAGGTTTCTCTCCTCCACATTGCCTGTGGTGAATTTCTTCCTATTGCTAGGTTTTAGTGAGTTTTTCCTTACCTTCGCGTGGGGTATGTCTGGGAGTGTTGCATTTATTTTGCATTTATTTTACATCTTTTGGACTTTATGGTGTTTTGTTCTTGACCTATTGTGATGTTTCTTCTTGACTTGTTTAAAGAAGACGTGTCCGGCCCATGGGGACATTAACGTGTGTTGTCGGGCCTTACAAATACATTTGATTTGATTTGATTTGTGTTTGGTGTTGGGAGTTTTGTTGATGAATGATATCTGCGTTACTTTGTCACCGTTTCTCTTTGTTGCATTGAAACGCTCTGCTTGTCGAGGCCGTTGATGTGCTCCATTTGGTTGCAGCAACGTCCCACCACAGGATTCTCCACCGTTGAGTAGAAACACTATCAAACAATATCTCAAATGGAGAAGAAGAAAAAAAACACTAACCTTCATACTGTCTTTTACTATTATGTACTTTGCAACTAAATAATCTTTCTTGTCTATATTATCACATACTGTACTACGCTAATGTCTATAGTACTATGCACTTACTTAAGACTGTAGCACTCATGTTCAACACTATTAATGTGGGGTGTTTTGGGGGGACTGACTGTTCCGGGGGGATTCACATGCCTTCGAGCGACATTGTACTTTTCTACTTATTTTATGCCATTATTAAGTCTGCACGTTTACATTGCACTACTTCTTTATTGTCTTTTATTCTTATGTCTGCAATTTATGCATTGTTTTTTTATTCTGTCAATCTGTGTGCTGATTTTATGCCTATGTTCATTTTATACTATATAGATAGTTATTCATATTAATTGTTATATTGTAGAAATGTGTGCATTGAAATGTCTGTAAAGTCTCGACGACATTGAAAATGAGGGTGACCTCAATTGTCTTTTCGAGTATACAGTAAATAAAGGTTGATGATTAACAATGTCACTGACCCTTAGCTGCCAGAGTTGTACCTTTCCTTCCTGCTGACTTGTTGTACAGAACTTAAAAGCGTTCAGCTAAATGACTAAATGTGAATGTAAATTCATTCAATCTTTATTTATACTCGATAATACACAGAGTAATTAAATTCATTTACAGTGCCGTCGAGATGTTACATACACAAGTGTCACAGTGCGTTCATAAATATAAAGACAATCAGAATAATTAACCTCTTCCACCCGTGGAATATTTTCGGAAAATCCGCCTAAAATATATACCTAGGTAAATGGAATATTGCTCCACTTCTACAAGTCACATTTGCATATTCTTGGTATCTAGGGACATCTACGGACCTCAGGGAATGTATTCACAGTGTCAGAAATATTGTGTCTATTACTAGGCTTGCTTAAATTGTGATGAAACAAAGGAGAATATGAATTATGATTTTTCTTTGCATCTTTGACAGTGAATAACACCATGCTAATAATGACCAAACATTAAAAACTGCCACTGATCTCGTTCAGTACCTTCTTGAGATCATGTGTACAAAAAAGGAAATTAATAAAGGGAAGATGATTAAACAGAAGGTTCTGTAGATACAGTACTGAATTCTCACATCCGGACCAATGCAATTTGAAATATTATTATAGAATATAGAATAGGAGGCTTATAAATTACCTTATTATAGCCAATTCGCAAATTTATATATATATATACATAATATTATCTTTCAAATGCCAGAGTTAAATTTGTATTTAGTATCACCAGGCGTGCATAAGAACAGATAATGAAATCTACTGTAATCTACTGTACTTTTTTATTTTCCCCACAGTACAACCGTTTTGAAACTAATTTCAAATCTAATTGTTCCTACATGTTAACAATAGGGAAGAGAAACTTGAAAGCCTTTCAATCAGGGGCGTCCATTTGGTATGGCAAGGTATGGCACTCGCCATACCTTGGCAAAAAAAAAAAAAAAATATATATATATATATATATATATATATATATATATATATATATATATATATATATATATTACAATTTTTTATGTTGATTTAGAATTCGAATGTCAACATTATGAACGAAGCTTCGAACTATTTAGTACAGCCCTAGCATGTTTTGATATTGTCAATTATCTCACTTTTACTAGGTGACTTTTGCTGTGACTAACTGAAATATGCCCAAAAAAAAGGAAAATGGACATAGGGACGTTTTTTATCAAAGGGCAGCAGAGACAAGTGATACAGGGACACAGGTAAGGTCTTACAATGGCTTAGTGATTATAACAGTGCAGTTCAGCATTCAGTAACCCATACTTTTTGTGAATGTGTTTTTGATACTACATTCTGTTGAACACACACCTCAAAACCGTACCTACGGAAAATTGGCTCAATTGCAAGAAAAGTAATAGACAGTTATGATATTACATTCTGCATAATTCGTATGCAAAATATTGTGGTTCCCTGCTTTAGTCTGTTGACACATTTCTATACAAAAAAATGCTTGTGTAGTCCTGTGTCATACCTAAATGTCATATAACTGAATTGTATAGAACCCTAACCCTAACCCCCCCTTCACCCCCCCCCCCCCCCCCTCCTCGCCATACCTTGCCTTTTAGTGAAAGGACGCCACTGCTTTCAATATTTATCAAAAACGTTACCTTTTGTGGCTTATAATCCCGAATAATAACAGTTATTGAAATAATTCATACAGAACTCTGAACCTTGAACCCCATAGCATCTTCCAGGAAGTGTAGTTTTAAAAACTTTCAACGCAGAACCATAATTTATCTTTGGAACTCTGCTACAAAATGGCAGCAAAAAGACTACAATTACCATGGTTCAAAATATCCAAAATGGTCGCCCTCGCGGATAGAATTGACCAAATCGAAAAGTTAAATCTATCTAATGACACTTTTAACCTATTACTAAACTAACGTATTGATGATAATATACATTCCACATGCTGTTGTGACATGTTTATGATGTTAATACTTGAATACGTTTGAAATTATAATCGCTACTTTTATACAACACTCTGAAAAATATTGATTTATGACCAGATGTCATTTGCGGTCCGCCGATGGACCGCACGGGTGAGCGCATTTTTAAATACATAAAAAAAAATCTTTTTAAAGGAATAAAATTGCTAAAAAAATAAAACAGAGGTAATAATAAAAAAAAACAATTACATATTGTGTGTAAGCTTCTAAACCGACCCATAGACACTAGAGTGTTTAGTTTCAGTGTTTCCTGCAGGGTTTTCCTGCAGGGTTTTTGGCAGAAAAGCCAAAAGCAGATCTACCAAGTTCAGTACAAACTCTAGGCACTCTAAGTGTAAGCCAAAAACTGGATCGTGTACGACAGGGTCCAGTGGTCCATTCCAATAAAGAACTAATATAATTTGGACAATCTCTAATTATGGCTTTATAAATAAAAATATTGCAATGCTACTTACGTCTCTCTGTCAGAGAGGGCCACCCAACCTTATAGGATACAATGGTGAGTACCATAACTATCACCGGTGATACATCTAATGGCTGAATGGTAAACAGAGTCTAAGGGCTTAAGAGTGGAAGCTGCTGCATGTCTATAAATCACATACATGTAAATAATATGCACTAGCATCTCTGATCTTGGATGGAAACATCTTTAGCAGCGATGTCATCGATTGGTATGAAACCATTGAAAACGATGGGGAAAAGGGCACAGGTGCGTAGGTGTCCAATGTGATCACAGCCACACGTGTAACAATGAATATTATTTACAGAAGATGATCAGCAGAGATAAACCAACCATAATTGCTAAAATGAAAGTAAATGAGCCGTCAGGGTCTAAGTATAATAAATATGTATTATAATTAAATAATAAAAAAATCAACACTAAATAGAACACTTTGGTTGCCTTGGGTTAAATTAATGATATACCATAGATTGCCAGCGCTATTTGTCTATGGAGAAAGTCCCCTTCTTTGCAGGGCTATAACTTTTTAAATTCTATTGCTACATTGCCATTATTAGGGCCCATTCAAAGTCCTATATGTATTGTTCATTGTGTAGCAACGTTAAACTTTTTCATTCACATATTCATAGTAAAGTATGGTCTAATGTATAAGTATGTTTTCATCTCTTTCTGCAGCTTTCTCCAGAACGTGATATATAGCCCCAAATGCATTATATTGATGATGAAATACAGTTTGATGGCAATCAGCGCGATATAAAAAATTCCAACTAGACGTACTTCTAGAAGTTACTACACGTCATCTGATGTTGACCGGATAGGCAAGGGGGCGTTTATAATTCCGTGGGCAGCGTTATACCAATCATCTAATGTGGGTCAAATGTTGATAAAAGCAGTTAGTATCGAAGATGGTAACGTTACATGCTGAAACTCACCCCAGTCTCCGCGCGCCGTTGGGCGATCATCGTCGAGCAGAAATTTTATCATTATGGGATATATTATTACCCGGTCCATCTCCAGCTTGTATAATGGTATATACGTCCAAATCATGTTGTTTATCGAGTTATTGGCAATCGATCGCTATGTAGAGTGACGAGCTAGAGTGCCGGAACCTATACCGAGTGGCCGGAAGCAATACGGACGTCTAGCACAACCTCTACTGCGCTTCCTGTTAAGCGGTTGCGCCGATCGGCCACCAGATGGCGCTCCTGAACCGCCAGAGAGCTCAGTGGGTCCTGCTGGTAGATCTCAGGCCAGCGGAGGGACATTATGAATCCGATCGCAGATTTTTGAAATATTGATATAAGGACGCTGTACAGCGTCCCCCGGCAACTTTAGCATGGCCAGGAAAGACGTCTAAAGACGTGTCCCGGCAGTCAAAGTGTTAAGATAAATTGGTCAGAATCAAAACAGAAAAAACAAGGTAAGCTCCCTGACTAAACCCTGACGGTGACAGTGACTCAGGAGGTAGAGCGGCCATCTGGTAATCGGAAGGTTCCTGGTTAGATTCCCTGAGCAAGACACTTAACCCCCTAACTGCTCCCGATGAGCAGGTCCGCATTTTACATGGTTGCCTCTGCCGTCGGTGTGTGAATGTGTGAGTGAATGTGAGGCATAAGTTGGTAAGCGCATTAGGGCGGCTACGTGGCGTAGTGGGCAAGGCGCTCGCCACGAATGCAGAGACGCTGGGCTCGCCTGTTCGAGCCCAGCGCTCCACATTGCTTTCAGTTTAGCTGGTCGTCCGCACTAATACACATTGGCCGTATTAGGGGGTGGGAAACTGATGGGTGGGGATCGGGCGTTGTGGACAGCGACTCCTACAGGTCGGTTGGTGCGCCTGCGCAGTAGAATCAGGAAGTGTCGGGGGCAGCGTGAGCCTCCCACGCGTTACTCCTCGCCACTGAGAGATCGAGCTGCGCAGGTGAAAAGATGCAACTGCTGTTACCTCAAGTACCGGAGGGGACTTGTGCTATGTATGACTTAGTCCACATTGCAGCCGGCTTGTGGGAGGCAAGAAACAGTGTTCGTGACAGGGGAGGGTTGAATTGGATGATACGAAAATTGGGATGGGAGAAAATATAGAAAATGGGAGAAAAAGTGGATACAAAAAAAGTTGGTAAGCGCATTGGATAAAAAGGATATATAAATGCAGTCCATTTACCATCTGCAGTTATCAAAGTCAATGAGCACTTCATGCGGTATGTGCAATCATGGATGTGGTGGGAGCAGGGGCGCAGAGAAGTAACTCTATCCTGACAGACGTTGATTAAATGGATTGCATTTATATAGCAGCTTTTATCCAATTAACACATTCACTCACACATTCACACACCGAATGCAGAGGTGACCATGCAAAGTGCCGACCTGCTTATCGGGAGCAGTTAGGGGGTTAAGTGTCTTGCTCAAGGACACTTCGACACGCTGCCGGGAGGAGCGGGAATTACCTTCTGTACAATAAATAGTAGTACTCATTTATATATGGCATACCTAGTTTAATCACCTGTACATTGTATATTACTATTGCACTTTACTGTTACATTTACACTCTGGTTGGATGCCAAACATATTTTCGTTGTATGTACTTTATGTGCTGTATAATGACGATACATTTTAATCTAATCTAACCTAATCTATATTCTGATTTACATTGGGTAAGAAAGTTGCAACAAGCGTCTTCTCCATCTACAGATCAAAGCCCCATGGAATGTGAGCACACGGCGTACGCACACGGCCAAATAAAAACCTTTATCCGATCAGTATGCTAAAATGTAATTCGAGAGATACACTCGCAAACAAAACGACTATCTACTAGGGGTGTAACGGTACACAAAAACCACGGTATGGTACGTACCTCGGTTTTGAAGTCAAGGTTCGGTACGGGTTTTCGGTACAGTGGGGGAAAGTTTGGCTTTCCATGTTCCACTCAGGGGTGATGCAGTGTGCAGTAACTAATTGTACTTGTAGGGCTGTCAACGCATATTCTATATTGAAATTAATAATCGACTTGTAAAAAAAAAATTATAATAGAAATGATATTAGATTGTGAAAAAAAACAGCCCCCGGTGGGCGGTCGTTAGTGGTTAACATACCATTGTATTTGTTCGGTACACTACACAGCCATTCGGTACGGTTCGGTACACACTGAAACGGTTCCGTTCGGTACGGATATGTGTACCTTTACACCCCTACTATCTACTATGCACTATCTCTATATTACTACCTACCATGCTAATATGTCTATACTACTATGCACTCAAGAGGCACTCAATTAGGCATGGTCTAATTCTCACAACCCACAACTGCACGTGGTGTAATGGCTTTTATACAACTGGCGCATTCATCCAACCTTAATTCTATACAATAAACACACATTAATTGAAGATTTATTGAAAAAAACACCAGCAGAAAAAGTAGTTCCCAAATAAAATAAAAGAGAAGTTGCCTCCATGTGGAAGCAGCTTGAAAGTGCATCCAACTGTTCTCAGTAAGACATCCAACAAACTAAGACATCCATCCAACTGTCTCTCAACTAAGACATCCAACAAACTAAGACATCCAACTGTCTTTCAACTAGACATCCAACAAACTAAGACATCCAACTGTCTCTCAACTAAGACATCCAACAAACTAAGACATCCAACTGTCTTTCAACTAGACATCCAACAAACTAACACATCCAACTTTTCTTTAGTTTTGAACCTACTATCTATAGAACTTCATTCTTAGATGCTTCTATAGAAAGTAGGTTGTTAGTGGTTAACATACCATTGTATTTGTTCGGTACACTACACAGCCATTCGGTACGGTTCGGTACACACTGAAACGGTTCCGTTCGGTACGGATATGTGTACCTTTACACCCTTACACACTAGTACCTACCATGCTAATATGTCTATACTACTATGCACTCAAGAGTGTATAGGCAGGGCCGCCTGGGAGAAATGCGAGGCCCTGTGCGAGATTTAAACGCGAGCCCCCCCCCCCCCCCCCCCCCCCCCAAAAGGTATAAAAATTAAAATTATATATATATTTTTTTATTTTTATTTTTTTTTCATACAGTCAACATATTCGTAAATAATAGCGCTGGCCGAGGCTGGGCATGATACAGTCAACATATAGCAAGAGAGAGAGCGAGAGAGAGCTCCCGTTCTACAGTCAATATACAGTGTACAGAGAGAGACACATTGGAAAGAAATTGAAATGCTATTTGGCCCTAAACAGAGAGTACACAGTGGCAGAATACCTGAGCACTGTGACTGAAGATCCTTGACTAGGTACAGACTCAGCGAGCACAGCCTAGCCATCGAGAAAGGCCGCCATAGGCAGACTGTGTGTGTTAGAAAGAGAGAGAGAGAGAGCATGTGTGTTAGAGAGAGAGCATGTATGAGAGAGATAAGCAAAGATGACCCCCTAAAGGATATTCAACTTTTAATGAAAGAACAAAACAGAAGGAAAAGATAACTTCACAAAGGCAACATGAATATACATAGATCCAAAAGGACAAAGATCAACACTTAAATCCAAGGAGAAGAGGGTCTATACCAGAGAAAACAAAGCAGCAAGGAGCCAATGGCCGACAGCTAAAGGCTAGCCAGGTAGGCTACTGACACCAGGCCACACACAGCTTTGGCCAACGGCCCAACGCTACCCAAGCTACACAAACGAACAAATGAATTCACACACAGCACATGTCGTATCTCCAAATGTTGTGAAGTAACATATGTTTTGCCTGGAAAAAAACATCGTTATTAACAAAACATTCGGGAGGGGAAGGAAGGAAGAGTGGGGTAATGTCATGACATTTTCATTAATCTTACCTGCACCAAGGAACACAGGGCGAAAGGCCGCAACACAGGTCTCCACGTTGACGAAAGGCCTCTCGCTGTCGGGACAAAATTAAGCTATGGCCAGAGCCTTGTCATGGTGCAGGCCCGACTACATCTTCTGTCAAAGATGATGTCGTAGTCAGGGTGCCAGAACCCCCTGCTATTCTCACGGCTAATGTCAATGGTCGTAGCACAAGCTAACAGCTAACTCAAGACTAACTGATAGCATCAAACGAACGTTCCCAGCCGAGCGCAGCCGGCAGCTAACGTCGAAGCTAAACAGCTAACTGGCTAACAGTTAGCTCCACCAGGCTATCGCTAACCATTAGCTAACGCAGAAGCAAGCTATGCGGCTACATACAGGTGCTGACACCAGGCCACACACCGTTAGCTACTAGTAGTACTACAACAGCTAGTTGGCCAGTTGAGCTCCAGAGAGAGAGAGAGAGAGAGAGAGAGAGATGTCCACGGCGGGAATAGAATAGAGTTAATAGAATAGGTTAAAAACTCACCAAACGTCCAAGAGGATGGAGACAACCGCGTGGAGTTGACGAAGTTCATCTGCCAAACGACCATCCTCTTCATCTTGGCTGCATGTCTCTAGGTTAGCTAACGCTAGTTAGCCTTTAGCTAAGCTAGCTACTAGCCGACATCATCATGGCTATATCCCGACTGCATCATGACAAGGCTCCGGCCATTTGTCCCGCCAGCGAGAGGCCTTTCGTCAACGTTCCTTGGTGACCGACCGACTGATAATGACCGACCTCTTCGTCTTGGCTGGCATAACTAAGCATAATAGTCAAAAGCTGCACGCGCGAAATAGTCAAACGCAGCTGACTCACGCCGGCGTACTACACATGATGTAAGTAACCACTCCCTTCGTTGAAACCAATAGTATGTCTGCTGCAGAGCCCCAGAGCTCCCTTCGTTGAAACCAATAGTATGTCACTGCAGACCCAGGAACAAGTCAGACACATTCTACAAACATGTCTAATGTGAAATATATAAGCATATAAGCAAAACTAGATTTTAGGTCTGTGATGAAAAAGGTCCTCGCGGGAAGGGGGGCCTCGCAAAAATAAAAAAAAATAAAAAATAAAAAAATAATTTTTTTTTTTTTTTTTTTTTTTTTTTTGCTAGGCCCCCCTTCCCGCGAGGCCCTGTGCGACCGCACTGCTCGCACACCCCCTGAGGCGGCCCTGTGTATAGGCATGGTCTATTTCTCACAACCCACGGCTGCACGTGGTGTAATGGCTCTTATACAACTGGCGCATTCATCCAACCTTATTGCTATACAATAAACACACATTAATTGAAGATTTATTGAAAAAAACACCAGCAGAAAAAGTAGTTCCCAAATAAAATAAAAGAGAAGTTGCCTCCATGTGGAAGCAGCTTGAAAGTGCATCCAACTGTTCTCAGTAAGACATCCAACAAACTAAGACATCCATCCAACTGTCTCTCAACTAAGACATCCAACAAACTAAGACATCCAACTGTCTTTCAACTAGACATCCAACAAACTAAGACATCCAACTGTCTCTCAACTAAGACATCCAACAAACTAAGACATCCAACTGTCTTTCAACTAGACATCCAACAAACTAACACATCCAACTTTTCTTTAGTTTTGAACCTACTATCTATAGAACTTCATTCTTAGATGCTTCTATAGAAAGTAGGTAAAGCAAATTAAAAAAGGTTTTCTTTGCCCTATATAGGGGGGGGGGGGGTTTCTTTGGAAAAAAAGTGTTCTTTGCCCTATAAGAGTTTTTTTTTTTTTTTTTTTACCTACTTTCTATAGAAGCAGCTGGGAGGTGCATGGTTTTAAGTGAGCGTGGGTTATTGAATTGATTGATTGATTGATTGATTGATTGATTGCTAATTTTATTACTACCCGCCTTGTTTCCAACTGGTTAAGTTTAGGCACTCTTTCGAAGTCGTTCTCTTTCGTAGTTGGTTAAGGTTAGAGTTTGGAATCAGGGCTGGTGGTCTATCGCCCTGTTCTGAAGACAAACTCTAACCGTAACCAACTTCGAAAGAGAGCGACTTCGAAAGAGTGCCTAAACTTAACCAGTTGGAAACAAGGCGGACAGTAATAAAATTAGCGATTGATTGATTGATTGCTAATTTTATTACTGTCCGCCTTGTTTCCAACTGGTTAAGTTTAGGCACTCTTTCGAAGTCGCTCTGTTTCGAAGTTGGTTAAGGTTAGAGTTTGGAATCAGGGCTGGTGGTCTATCGCCCTGCTCTAAAGACAAACTCTAACCGTAACTGTAACTGAGGGGTACAATTCCCTGACTGTATTGATAAGTATGGTATCATTAAACCACTACCGTTTATGTACTTTAACTTCTGGCCATCCAGTACAAGATATAGATATGATGAACACTTTCCCACCTGATGAAACGAAGTCCACACAAATGTATAAATCGAATATTTTATATAGCAAAGGGTATATACAACATTCACTTAATGACATTTATGATTTGAATGCACTTGTAAGGCAAATGAGTATTCGTAGGCAAATCAACATTGAATGTCCAATCTCTGGTTACGCAGGGAGCAAGTATACAACCTGGTTCTTTAGGGAACTATAGCGATGGTACTTAAATGATTATAGCTGGATACACTAAAGGGGGGTCCCGCTGGTTGTAAGTCAGTAGGGGGGGGGGGGGGGTTAGGAGAGCCGCTGGCGATATCCCATCTGGCCGACGATTTCTTGGGAGAATTCAGAGTGCTGAACACGGTGCCCACAGAACCTCGGTCCGCAGATGAATACAGCTGGGCCCTCTTGTAGACGGTAGCTGCTGGTCCACAACGAAGAGACGTGAGGCGACCTCACTCGGGGTAGAGCGCCGTCTCACCTGGACTCCTCTCGGGGGGGTAGTTCCAACACTCAGCAGTGTTGGCCGTTATCCATGGCATAATCAAAGCACCCAAAGCACGTAGATAATCCAAGCCGTGTAGGGCTCGCCGTCGTCCGGGTAAAGTAATCCAATGTACAGGTCCACTCGTCCTGGCACAGAGCTCCTCGGATGCAAGCACCACACGTGGTCTGCCCAGCCTGGTTAAGACTCTAGATAACGCCAGGAACGATGGGGGTACTGCTAACTTTATAACTCTAACCGAACGATGCACCATACATAATAGACTATTATTAACTTAATAGAAATACGTCCCACTCGACGGTATAGTGCCAAACTATGACAATTCAACTATTAATCCACACGATGTCTCAATGCCTATTCTGAGGCCAAGTAGGCCATACTGCACCGCACGTGGGTCGTGGGTGAGGCTTCACGTCTGTTACTAGGTTGGAGGGTAAAGGACTAATGGACTAAAAGAAAGTTCTACTTTACTTGCGCCATATATATATGCGCTGTGAACAAATAGTACCATTCGTATTTCGCCAGACGTATTCCTACGCGGAACCGGGCTTGTAACGACATGTTCGTCGGCACGATTGAACTTGAACCAAGGGGCTTGGCTGCTGGTGCCAGGTTCTTGTCCAATGGTAGAATGAAACTATTATGGGCTGTTAGTAGACTAAAGGGATATTCAGTGTATATGTACAAGGAATATACAAGGGATATCAAACGATATACAAATACTATTAAATATATATCCATAAATAAATATATATATTCGGTTTAATCTGATCCTTCACAACAGCCGCCCCCTAATTAGTCCCACCTAATTAGCTAAGCAGAGACAGATTAACCGCACTGTCTACCACTCAAGGTCCGCTGTAAGGGTCAGTCAACTCACAAAGTCATGGGGTCATGGTCGTCATCGATAGTGTCTGGGAGTCTGGGCAGTTCTATTAGCCTCGCCACGGGTCGTGTGTAAGTTCGCCCTTGGACGAGCACCTCGGCTGCTCGGACCTTGCCATCGGCACCGGTGATCACTTTGCTTACGCGGCCAGCCGGCCACATAGCTCTGGGTAGTGACTGGTCGATAATCATGACGACTGTTCCTTCTGTCAAATTGTCTCTCTCTTTTACCCACTTTTGGCGGGTCTGTAGAGACGGTAGGTAGTGGAGTAGGAAGCTGTTCCAAAACTTGTCAGCTAGTACTTGACTGTACCTCCACATTCTTCGGCCGTTCGTTTCTTCAGGCCTGTACATTGTCTGGGGTAGCGCGGGGTCCAGCCGCCCCATCAAGAGTGTGTTGGGGGTGACTGGGTCGACATCTGCTATATCACTGGAGACGTAACCGAGGGGCTTGGAGTTCAATACTCCCTCGATCTCCATGAGGACTGTCATTAGGACTTCTTCCGCCACGGTCTGGGCCCCAAGCACGGCGTACAGGGCTGTCTTTATGGAACGTACTTCTCGTTCTCAGGTTCCACCGAAGTGAGGTACGTTCGGGGGATTAAACTGGAAGTCAATCTGGGATGGAGCGAGGTGGGTCTTAAGTTCTGGGCCCATAGCTTGGAAGCTCTCCCTCAGCTCTCTTTCTCCGCCTTTGAAGTTTGTCCCGTGATCAGACAACAATGTAGACGGTTTTCCTTTCCGTGATGTGAATCTTCGGAAGGCCATAAGGAATGAGTCTGTGCTCATGGTCGGAAGGAGTTCGATATGTATCGCTCTGGTGGTCATGCATTTGAATACAATACCCCACCGCTTCTCGGTTCCTCTTCCTTTCTTTATGTACAACGGGCCAAAACAGTCCATGCCTGTGGAGTGGAATGGCTTGTCGCCGAGTCGGAGGCGACAGGGAGGTAGGTCAGCCATCCGGGGTATGCTGGGCTGCGCGCGCCACTTTCGGCAGTCTAGACAGGTTCGCTGGAAGCGTCGCACTGCTTCTCTTCCTTGAAGTATCCAATAGCGACGTCTGATCTCCGCGAAGACTCTCTCTGCTCCTGCGTGGTGTACATCCTCGTCGTATTTCTTTATGATCAGCTCTGTGACCTTGTGTCGGCTGTTCAAGACTATCGGGTACTTAACGTCATCCGGTAGATCGGGGGCTCTCCGCAGACGACCACCCACTCTGATGAGATTATGGGCGTCGCTCTCGGGTGCCAGGTGGAGCAATCTGCTGTCTGATGGGACGGGCTTTCCTCCCTGTAGACAGTCTAGCTCATCGGGGAACGAGTCTCTCTGGGCTCGTTGTAGTAGAAGAAGTTCTGCTTCTTCGTAGTCAGCTGCTGAAATGTCGGCAGTGGGCTGAATCTCTGGGTGGTGCCGCAGAAATGTCTTTAGCTGCGCACTCTGTAGGGTAATGCAGTCATCTATGTTGGGGTCTGTGGAGGCGACTGTGCTCAGTCCACAGAACATAGGTTTCTTGTTCTCAGCCTCCTCTTTACTCGCTTCCCGTGGGGTGGGCGTAGGCCACTCTTCTTCCGGGAGCTTGAGGAATTCTGGTCCGTCACTGTAGATGTTGCGACGGGTGAGGTCATCTAGGGACATTCCCCGGGTGATGACGTCAGCTGGGTTGTGTTTGGTGTCCACATACCGCCAGCTCGCTGCTTCTGTTAACTCTTGAATCTCGGTGACTCTGACTCCCACGAAGACCTTGTATCTGCATGAATCAGACTTGATCCATGTGAGTACTGTCGTGGAATCTGACCACAAGATTGTTCTGTGCACCGGAATGGTGAGTTCACGTCGGATTAACGTGGCTAGATGCGCTCCTGCTAGGGCTGCGCAGAGCTCTAGACGCGGGATAGATTGTTGCTTTCGTGGGGCTATTCTTGAGCGAGCCAGGATGAAAGCAGTGTGTATCTCTCCTCCCTTCTCTTGGGCACGCAAGTAGGCCACCGATCCATAGGCTACTTCGGAGGCGTCACTGAAGACGTGTAGATCCATCTTGCATGTCTCTGGCCTCACTGTGGGTGGGAAGTAGCTGCGGCGTATATTGACGCCTGGGAGTGAGCGGAGCTCCGTCTCCCACTCTCTCCATGTGGAGGCAAGGTGTGCAGGTATTGGGTCGTCCCAGCCCTGGTCCTTGTCCCATAGTGCTCGTACAATCATCTTGGCCCTGGTGGTGTAAGGTAGAATACATCCCAACGGGTCATATTGTCTGGCGAGTGTTCTGTACACACTCCGTCTGGTGGTCGGTATCGCCGTTGACCTTCCCTGCTCCGTGGTCAGGGGTTTGTGTCTATAGTGGAGCGAGTCTGTTTTGAAGCGCCAGACTAATCCTAGTGTCATTTCTTGGGCTTCTCCTGGGATGGTCGCCATCCAGGTCTCGCTGCTGGCAGCCTTGTCCGCGGGGGAGAGGCTGCGCAATACGTGCGGGTCACTGCTGGCCCACTGCCTGAGATCAAAGCCGCCTTTGATCAGGGAGGCGCGTAGCTTGATTAGGAGAGCCTCGGCTTCTTCTTGAGTCGAAACGCTTTGTAAACAGTTGTCCACGTAGAAACTGTTCTTCACACTGTGTCGGACCTCTTCATCTGCTGCTGGGTCCTCGGCGACGTGTGGGTTGAGGTTGCGCAATACTGGGGGGTCGCTGCTGGCCCGCTACCGGAGATCAAAGCCGTCTTTGATCAGGGAGGCGCGGAGCAGCGCACGACGTCGCCAGTCAATTTTCTTCTCGACATGCTGCAGGAGTGTGGTGTCTCCTTCTGTCACTCTGGAGTGGAGGCAGCTAGTGGCTGCTGTTCGGTTGAGAGATTTAGCGAGGGGGCCTTGTAGTGTCCACCCTAGGCGGGTCTCGACTGCTGCAGGACAGCCTCGGGGTCCTGTATGGACCCGGTCAATCGGGACGATGAGGTCTGCATGGTCGGAGCCTATCAGCAGGGTCGGGGTGGCGCCGTCTATGAGCGGGATAGGTAGTTGACGCAGGTGCACATATTTATCCATCAGCTTGGCGATGGGGTAGGTGTACTGCGATAGTCCTATTTCTTGGCTGGTGAAAGCATTTGTAATCCTATATCGTCGCTCTGGCTGCCCGCTTGCTGCGATAGTGAAGGAGACATTCTCGCCCTTTATCGTCTTTAAATCTCTTCTTATTGTCCGAATCGTCATTTGGTTCTCGCTCCCCCGCAGTCCCAGCTGGGCCGCAGCGGACGCGAGCAGAAGGGTCTTCTCTGACCCGTCATCAAGGACGGCGTAAGTGTCCATGACTTTATCTTGGTAGCTCAATGTTACACGGACTACCTTTAAGAGCACTTGGGCGCCGCTGCTGCTGGCGGGGTCAATGTACATGACACTTGCCTTGGTGCTGCTCGATGGTGCAGGTGCAGGCCTTCTTCTGTTACTGTCGTGTAGTACATCTAGATGGGCTCCGTCACACCGACTGCACCTCTTCTTTAGGCGGCATTCGGCTGCCATGTGACTGCGCGCACAACGGTAACAGCGCCTGTTGGACTTTATCCATTGACTCACTTCTTCTGCATTCATCTTTGTGAACAGGTCACATTGTGACAGCCAGTGTTCCTTCTCGCAGTACGGGCACACCATCTTCCACTTCTCTTTTCTCGAGGGGGTACTGTGGTTCTTACTGCTCGGTACTGATTCTGATTGGTGCATGACAGTCACCGATCTTCTTCCATCGTTTATTCTCCTGGGTCCCTCTCTGGAGCTTGGCGTGCTCCGCACGAACGTATCCAGTCGTAAGCTGCTGACTTCTCTCGCCAGGAAGTCGGCTAGATCGAGGAGGGATGGTTCGGGACCGTTAGGATCACGGTGGTCTCTCTGCCGCCTGAAGCGCTCTTGTCTGGCGGGTGGCAGCTTCTCTAAAATCCTCTCGACGTTAGAGTTGGCGTATAGCTCGTGCATGCCCTTTTCCCGTTGCGCTCCCAGCATCCCTACCAGGGACTGCACTTTTATAGACAGGTCGTCTAATGAGCGATTGTCTGTTGCTGGGGGTAGGCGATCAATATGCCTTATCTCTTGGATTACGTAATCCCATATACGTCCATATCTCTGGTCCAGCGCTGCTAGAGCCGCGGTGTATGGGGTCGTAGAGGTGGCATAGGCTAGCGCTATATTGTGCGCTCGCGGTACTTTCAGGTGCTTCAGTAATATTGCATACTTGTGGCGTTCATCAGCGCCATCCACCATCATTGTCTCTAAGCACATCCGGAGCTCCGTGTACTGTGCTCGATTCTCATAGGTGAAGTCTGGAAACGTCGGCGTGGCAATGTATGACGCCGTGGATGGCTGATACATCGGCGATCGTTGGGGGAGAGACCTCCTAGGCGAGTCTCCTCTTGCGCCTCTCTGTGGGCTGGTACCGGCAGGGTACCATGGCCCGCTGGTCCAGGTGCTATTCCTCGGGGCTGGTCGTGCGTCGTGCTCACCCGTGAATAGAGTCGGGGGTCTGTAGCGCAGCGCCGCGGGGGTATAGCCTGGGCTGTACTGGACCTCCTGGTCCGGTGGAGTACTGTGCTGTCGTCGGGCTTGGTTCTCCTCCTCTCCCTCTTCTTCTTCTATCAGGTCCTCTAGATCCTGTAGTCGTTTATTTAGCTTCTCCGCAGTGTATGCCGCTCCTTCCTTGTAGCTGGGTCTCGCTTGGACCGGTCTGGGAAGGGGGTCTGCGGGGGGTATAGGCTTGGTCTGTTGGTCAAGTTCAGGGTCGCTTGCTCGGTTAGGAGACGCTGCCCTTGACTGTTGTCTCGACGAGTTCCTTGAACCCCTGGCGGAGGGAGAGGGTGTTGCCTTGAGGATCAGCTGCTCCATTAGCTGCGCTTGTAGTCTGTCGCGCTCGGCTTGTAGTCTGTCGCGCTCGGCTTCGCGCTTGGTGAGATCTGCTTCTCTTTGGGCACCGGCGCTGGGCGTCGGCCCGGTCTCTTGCCATATTCTCTTCCGTCTGAAGGCGTCTCATCTCCAGGCGTATGCGCTCTTCCTCGCTCCGTTGCTGTGTCTGGAGTCGATCGCGTTCACCCTGAAGTCGATCGCGTTCACCCTGAAGTCGATCGCGTTCGGTAGAGGCTGTCAGGCTGGCGAGGAACGCCTGTGATAGCATCCTCTCCGCTTCGCTGGGGGAAGACGGTTGTAGAGGTGAGCCGCTCCTGGCTGTACTCGTTGGGGAGTCCCGGAGCTCTATTTCCTCGGCGCTCTCCTCCTCTTCTTCCGTGCAGAGTTCTCTCTCTGTAGGGTTGTCTTCCTCCCGGGGCTGGTCGGGGACTACTTCTTCGGTATTGGCGGGGGGTAAAGGCATGTCAGCTCCCTCCTGGTCCCCACCGTGAGCTTGGTCAGTTACATTAGAACCCACTAGGGCCTCTGTGGTCGGGGTAACCTGGTCGTTAAGGTCAGACATAATTTTACTTTCTACTTTTACCGCGTTTACCGTTTGTCGAAGGCTAGGTAGTTGACTGACAGCGTAATCCTCTAAGTACTGAGGTGTCTGTCGTCTGCGCCGCGGGCGTTCTACGTTAGGAGGACCGTTTCGTGGAGTGTTCATCATAGGCCATTTCAATATTAATAACACTATATTAATATTACACTAGTTACCCTCCGGCTCGAAGGACCAATTGTAACTGAGGGGTACAATTCCCTGACTGTATTGATAAGTATGGTATCATTAAACCACTACCGTTTATGTACTTTAACTTCTGGCCATCCAGTACAAGATATAGATATGATGAACACTTTCCCACCTGATGAAACTAAGTCCACACAAATGTATAAATCGAATATTTTATATAGCAAAGGGTATATACAACGTTCACTTAATGACATTTATGATTTGAATGCACTTGTAAGGCAAATGAGTATTCGTAGGCAAATCAACATTGAATGTCCAATCTCTGGTTACGCAGGGAGCAAGTATACAACCTGGTTCTTTAGGGAACTATAGCGATGGTACTTAAATGATTATAGCTGGATACACTAAAGGGGGGTCCCGCTGGTTGTAAGTCAGTAGGGGGGGGGGGGGGGGTTAGGAGAGCCGCTGGCGATATCCCATCTGGCCGACGATTTCTTGGGAGAATTCAGAGTGCTGAACACGGTGCCCACAGAACCTCGGTCCGCAGATGAATACAGCTGGGCCCTCTTGTAGACGGTAGCTGCCGGTCCACAACGAAGAGACGTGAGGCGACCTCACTCGGGGTAGAACGCCGTCTCACCTGGACTCCTCTCGGGGGGGTAGTTCCAACACTCAGCAGTATGGCATAATCAAAGCACCCAAAGCACGTAGATAATCCAAGCCGTGTAGGGCTCGCCGTCGTCCGGGTAAAGTAATCCAATGTACAGGTCCACTCGTCCTGGCCCAGAGCTCCTCGGATGCAAGCACCACACGTGGTCTGCCCAGCCTGGTTAAGACTCTAGATAACGCCAGGAACGATGGGGGTACTGCTAACTTTATAACTCTAACCGAACGATGCACCATACATAATAGACTATTATTAACTTAATAGAAATACGTCCCACTCGACGGTATAGTGCCAAACTATGACAATTCAACTATTAATCCACACGATGTCTCAATGCCTATTCTGAGGCCAAGTAGGCCATACTGCACCGCACGTGGGTCGTGGGTGAGGCTTCACGTCTGTTACTAGGTTGGAGGGTAAAGGACTAATGGACTAAAAGAAAGTTCTACTTTACTTGCGCCATATATATATGCGCTGTGAACAAATAGTACCATTCGTATTTCGCCAGACGTATTCCTACGCGGAACCGGGCTTGTAACGACATGTTCGTCGGCACGATTGAACTTGAACCAAGGGGCTTGGCTGCTGGCGCCAGGTTCTTGTCCAATGGTAGAATGAAACTATTATGTGCTGTTAGTAGACTAAAGGGATATTCAGTGTATATGTACAAGGAATATACAAGGGATATCAAACGATATACAAATACTATTAAATATATATCCATAAATAAATATATATATTCGGTTTAATCTGATCCTTCACAACAGTAACCAACTTCGAAAGAGAGCGACTTCGAAAGAGTGCCTAAACTTAACCAGTTGTAAACAAGGCGGACAGTAATAAAATGAGCGATTGATTGATTGATTGATTGCTAATTTTATTACTGTCTGCCTTGTTTCCAACTGGTTAAGTTTAGGCACTCTTTCAAAGTCGCTCTCTTTCAAAGTTGGTTAAGGTTAGAGTTTGGAATCAGGGCTGGTGGTCTATCGCCCTGCTCTAAAGACAAACTCTAACCTTAACCAACTTCGAAAGAGGGCGACTTCGAAAGAGTGCCTAAACTTAACCAGTTGGAAACAAGGCGAACAGTAATAAAATGAGCAATTAATCAATCAATTCGCGCAATTTTTATTTTGTTCCACAATGACTCACGACCCATCAATTACATCATCCAACATTGTTTAAGCAACTAACACATTCGCCGTGACAGAATCGTTTTTCATTTAGTCTTTATGACCCTATTGATCAATATCCTTTTGTAATGTTTACTGTCCGGCTTGTCCGCCATCTTGCTTCACTTCTAAAAACTCGCATGGCGGAGTGATAGTAATGCGGTTGTGGGCGGGTCCTGGGACCAAGAGCGTGGGGTTAGTACAAATACCCACGTGTAAGTTGACTGTTTCAGCCAATCAGAATCGAGAAATGTGCATGCCGTTGTATAATCACTAATACACTTTATTTGTAATAGCACCTTCATACAAGAACTGCAGCCCAAAGTGCTTCACAGCAGTAATAACTCAAATTATGTTTGACACTGTTTAACGAACAACACCACTGACCCTTAGCTGCCAGAGTTGTACCCTTCCTGCTGACTTGTTGTTCACAATTTGCATTTGGATAAAAGCGTCAGCTAAATGACTAAAAATGTATTGGGTTTATCTTGTTGCCACATCCCATCACAGATCATTTATTATCCCGTCATTTATTAATTTTATTCAACCAGGCAGGTCACTTAACACTTTCCCCGCCAATCACGTTGTACGACGTGTTTCAAGTTCATGCGAATTCTGCCAATCCACGGCGTACAACGTTATTGTGATCATATTTCATATTTTCGCCATGGCATTCATATTTCACTTACGGAGCCTTGTCTGATGCAGTGGGACTCGGCACAACTCTGCAATGCTTCAATACTGCCCCCTGGTGGATGATCGGCGAGTTGCCAAACCGGAAATGGCCGGTTGGATATCGGTGCGTCTCCTAAATACGTCAGGCCACTCGCATATCGTCGCGGGACTTTAGCCACACACCGTGGATATGGATGGCTGCCATAACTCAATAATCGACATGATTTGGGCGTGTATTAGTATTATACAAACCGGAAATGGATCGACTCGATCCCCATCAAATAACTGGGATCTTTTTGCTCCAGTCTCATCGCCCAACGGTAAGAGGAGGCTGCCGTGACTTTCAGCATGAGTGTTTATTATTATCCATGCAAACTGCTCTGATCTATATATCACCCATACCACATAAAGCATTCAACGACGATCACAGAATTATAAATGACCCCCCCCCCCTCCGTTCACCCGTGCATGATCAGTCATAACGTTTAGGACCATGTACAGTTGAAATTTTTAATATAGCGTGGATCGGCAACAAACGGCATTTGATAATGTATATATGCATTTATGCCTATATCTCACGTTCTAGGAATTACTGCAGAAATGATAAAAACATATTTATATTCTAGACGGTATTTTCGTATGAATGTTTCAAGTTTCAAGTTTCAAGTTTCTTTAATAGTTGTCATACAGAAGTACAGAATACTTTTGTACAAAATGCTTCTTACTGTTGCGCTCCAGAGACTGTGCATGACAAGATAAGTATGAAATAAAAACATAGTAAAAATTAGAAGTAAAAAAAGAGGTCACAGTGTTCAGTTTAGACATATGTACAATGTTCGTAGACGTAGTTACCATACAATATACAATACTGTGCAGTGTACTAATATACAATGAAAAAGTAAAACGTTCCTACATCCTGAACGATAGATAATCGATGTTGAATGGGCCATAGTAATGTCAATTTAGCAATACAATTTAAAAAGTTATAGCCCTGCAAAGAAGGTGAACATCTCCATAGACTTACAGTGCTGGCAGAGAATGGTATAAGATGATCAAACTCCGTGGCAGTTAATGTGTTAAGAACCAATTATTATTTACAAAAACGACCTGGCCTCTTAGAGGAAAGAGTAACACACAGCATGTGCCAAAACTAACAAACAAGCTAAGAAAAGGAACACAAGGCATAAGGCAGAGGAGCAGTAGCAGGTACCATAGGAGGAACATGCCAAGACATGAGACAATACATGACAATACATTGTATAAACACAACATTGTTGGAATGTAATCTTACATTTAGGCCTATTTAGTAATGTAACAGACGGTTTTATCCAAAGTGACTTACAACAACAAGTCAGCAGGAGAGGTGCTCCTCTGGCTGCTAAGGGTAAGAGGTGTTGTTGAAACTTGGAACCTATTCTACATGTTCAAATGACTGGTTGGTTCTTAGGGTTCCTCCAGTTTGCTATGAACCAGGAAAAACCTAAGGATATCCTCTATAACCCTAGTTATATGAATACTGGCTGAGCGTCTCACTCTGCCTTCTGAGATATCATTATCTCCAGCACCTATTGTGCCCATGGAAACCAAACACATGCACCCACCTGCACGTGACCATGCCACTCCCATGCGTGCCTCTACAATAGGCAGGACGTGGTCACGCTTACACCCTTCCAAGTTCGAATTCCATACGCGGAAAACATCCAAGGGACCTCAGGGCGCTGAAGAGCGAGCGTACTCCTCCCTGTCTGATGACATACGATGCCGACGTCGTGCTGTCTGTCCTGATCAGAACATGCTCGCCCATCACATGATGGCCGAGCTGTCCGAGGACTAGAAGCACTGCCTTCAATTCCAACACATTGATATGTAGTGCAGACCGGGCAGCTTGGTCCTTGCCAGCTGCCCCCTAATATGTCGGCCCGACACGTCCCCCCCCATCCCGTGAGGGAGGCGTCGGTGAAGACCGTGACGTGTGACAGCCTGCTGCCCATGGGGTCCCCCCCAGAGGGCGAGGTCCCCCTGTACTGACATGGGAACCTTCAGCAGCTTCCACTTGACTCTCACAGGGTCTATTTTCACACTGAAAAACCCACCTCTGTATCCTCCTCATGAAGAGGAGGCCAAGAGGGACCACAGCTTGAGCAGATGCCATAATACCGCGCAGGCGTATCACGGTCAGCGCCATAACCGTCCTGCCAGGACGGAACCTCCCGAGCGCGCCGAGAATATCCTCTCGCCGCCACTCTGAGAGGGATGCCCATATAGACCTTGAGCTTAGAAATAAGCCCAAGTACTCCACCCGTTGACTGGGAAGAGGAGTACTCTTCTTCCAGTCTACAGCAAAACCCAGGCTGGCGAGGAATTCCACCACCTGCCTGGTATGAGACCTGGCGATCTTCTCTGACCGGCCGAGGACCAGAACGTCGTTCAGGGTAGAATACAATTCGTATCCCCTGACGACGCAGAGGCCCCAGCACGGTCTCCACGCACCTGGTGAAGATGCGAGGAGCCAGAGAATAGCCGAACGGCAGCCTCTGGTACTCGTACACTAAGCCCTGAAAAAGGAAGCGTGCCCATCTAATATAGCCGATCCCTCGGCCGCCAAGGCTGTCGGCCTTGTGATCACCTGTTTTCTTTGTGTCTAGGGTATCTCAGACGGGGGAAACATGGCCGCTGGCCGGGGGCCTCGCCGCTGCCGCTAGCGAGGCCGTGCTCTCACCTCTGGCTGCGCGGTGTGGGGCGGCACAGAGCCCAGGTCAAATACCGCCCGCGCCCCCGTGGACAGACCAAGGTCCACCCGCGGAGAGGGGAGCCCTGAGGAGGAGACCCCTCCCCTCCTCAAGGGGAGATTGCTCGAACCAAAGATGCCTGTGAACAACCATTGACAGCATCCTAGCCCTCCCTGCGGTTATAGCTTGCGGCTGGGTCAAAAGGAGGGAATGTCCTAGGAGGGAAGATCGGGATGTGAATATGCATCCTTCAGGTCTATGGAGGTGAACCAGTCTCCCACCTGACAGCACTTAACAGGTGGGTGACGGTCAACATTCTGAACCTTCCATGGGACAGGTCCAGTATGGGTCTGACACCCCCCCCCCCCCCCCCCCAATTTCTCGGACACCAGAGAATATCGGGAGTAAACGCCGCTCATCGCGTCCTCCCATGGGACCACGACGACGGCATGCATCGCCGCCAGAGAACGAATCTCCTCGGCCAGGGCTATCACTGCCACGGACTCTGATAATAGAGTCTGTACCAAACCCAATAACTGAGGGCGGTGGTGTGTAAACTGTAACACAAGCGCCACCCTCAGCGTTCTCTCCATCCACACCAACATAATGGCTACTACCGCAGCCATACGTGGTAAAAATTCCAAAAGCGCCCCCGCCGCCAACTGCCACTGGTCCGCTAGGAATCGTAGATAGGTGGACCGGTCCCTCCCGCTGTGCGTTGTCAACTCTGGTCTCGCCAACCGCGCGAGCAGGGTGTCTCGCGGAGCCGGGATATCGCACCCTGACTCTACCAACGAGGCAATCACACCCATGGGGGGGAACCCGACAGAAAGGGCAGTCTGATACGGGGGGAGCGGCCATCACCCCTGGTGACATAGGCTCCCCCGCTGAGCATCTTCCCGGCTTAGCTTGCTGAGGACAGCCTGCTCTGCAGCTGGACATGCATGGTGTGTGGTCCTCACACTGCCCGATAGGGTGGGTCTCTCTCTACACACCGTAGCCCTGTAGTGATATTACTACCACCCAAATTACGTGTGCCTGACTGACCACCGCGGGATCGGAAGTCCAGACGGGGGAGGCACTAACGTAATACCCGACCTGGTGAGGGCGGGGCTGGGGGGAACCCACGCTGCGACCTCCTGGGCCTAGAGTTCCCCCTCTGACAAACATTTTTAGATACAGGGTACCCTGCTCCGTCGACAGATACAACACCAGGCTCACCAAACACAGACGCAGGACGTGTGGTGTGGGAGCCACTTGACAGCACAGCATTCTCATAGACAGACCCAGGCCTAGCTAGCAACGGGGTGTCAGCCCCTGTCTCCATGAGAAGCAAAATGTGGGGCCGCTTGCGCTTCACTGGAAGAACGTGGCCCCGCAGCCAAAGGGGACAAATCAGAGCCCTGAGTCCCGTAGCGTAGCGGGGGGAAGTAACTGGAGAGCGTGCTAGACACAGCTAGAGGGCAACGTTTTTTTAGGGCGTGCCCATCTAATATAGCCGATCCCTCGGCCGCCAAGGCTGTCGGCCTTGTGATCACCTGTTTTCTTTGTGTCTAGGGTATCTCAGGCGGGTGAAACATGGCCGCTAAACCGGGGGCCTCGCCGCAGCCGCTGGCGAGGCCGTGCTCTCACCTCTGGCTGCGCGGTGTGGGGCGGCGCAGAGCCCAGGTCAAATACCGCCCGCGCCCCCGTGGACAGACCAAGGTCCACCCGCGAAGAGGGGAGCCCTGAGGAGGAGACCCCTCCCCTCCTCAAGGGGAGATTGCTCGAACCAAAGATGCCTGTGAACAACCATTGACAGCATCCTAGCCCTCCCTGCGGTTATAGCTTGCGGCTGGGTCAAAAGCTGAATAACCTCAAAACCTTGCACGATGGTTTTGACGTCGGCTGGCCCTAAGGCCCCACCACCCGACAATTTTTTTTACAGAAAAGCAGCCAATTGAGCAATGTTGTTAGTTGCTCCTAAATTCTGTACTGCGGCGGTATAAGCTTCATCAGCCCACCAGCCACCTGCCAGGCCGACTCGCCTCTTGGCGTCGGCCGGGCGGGATACCATTCCACCATGTCAGGGCAAAGGACCGATGCCACCTGCTTCACTAAGCACGGAACACCAGTGGCGGCTGCTGACCAAAGTCTATTACTAGTGAAGCACTGCTCCACTAGTAGTCATGCAATAACCTCCACTGCGGCACACCTGTGCATGCACCCGTATAAGGGATAAATGAATGAATGAACGAAAACTTTAATAACATATTGCAGAATGGGCTAGCTCAATACACACAATTGTTAAAGGGATGCAGACCAGAGAAAACGTTAGTCCTGCCTACATCAGGGTCCCTCATTTTCAATTCATAGATTCACAAATGCACACCTGCCCTGAGCCCTGTCGTCAGCCCATCCACCCATGTAAAGGGTAAATAAGCCTCAGCTAAACACCCAACATTAGACACAGATTGACCGTCAGCATGAATGGTTAAGAGGAGGGAAGAGTGAAGACAGCCCCGGCGGGGTACATGGGAAACGGCGCCCCAAACATTGTAGCATTAGCACCAGCTGCGCGCTAAGATACTTGTCATGATGACAAACACCCAGCCCCCCACGCTAATACAACTCACAAGACAACGAGCAGTATCAAACATGCCAGTACCAACACCTGTCAGCGCAGGTCCTACCTGAGCATGACGTGGCTCGACTGCCAAGCGCCGCGCGTAGCCCAACGGTCCGCTGTCAAGCGACGAGGAAAACACAGGATAGGACCTCTGTGCTGTCTGGACGTGCCGAGAAGGTTCCGGCGGCTGGCGTACTTCTGGCGAAAGCCCAACATTGCGTAATTTCTCCCTACGCTTCATAACAAAGTTCCACCAGTTTGAAAGTGCATATGAGCTGCTTCCGCGTTTGGAAAAGAATGAGGAAGGGTGTAAGCGTGACCACTTCCTGCCTATTGTAGAGGCACGCATGGGAGTGGCATGGTCACTGTAAAGTTTTAGAATGAAGGCTCCGACACATTGATTCCTGGTTTGACTCTTTATGAACGTCTTCAAGCTTACAGACACATTCCTGCTGTTATGGCTAGAACTACCACAATAACAATACTCCCGCTGCTTCTCCGTAGTGCACTGACAAGATCACCCGAGTGTCTCGCTCTTGAGGAGTAAAACATAGAGCGCCCTCTATAGGTCAGAACTAAACATTACCAAGCTCACTGAACATTATGAACATAAAGTCAACTATGTGAACCATGGACATTACAACCCTCCTTTCCTTACATTTCTTTTCTTTAACAATAACTACACATTAGTTGAACTCAACAATGTATTTTAGAACATTATTACATTATGCACATTATTCAAAGTCAGTGAGGTATGATGGGGGTCTTCTGCTTTCCCTCACTGGGTACCTGTGACCAGGTGGCTGTGGCCTGGGGCTGTCAGGGCATAAACGTTCTGCAGTGTAGTGAGGATCTATTTCAGTCCAGTCTATGACACCTTGCATGTCAGCTGATTGAGAGTGGTGATCATCCACCTTAGGTAAATTCTTAAAGTGGGATGAGTTTCTGGTGATGACATGATTGTTACGTTTAGCTGTCACCATGGAGCCTTTGATCGCGATGATCTTGTATGGGTGGGGATTGTAAGCAGGGCATAGCTTCCCTTCCTTCTTTTGACGACAGAGAACTCTATCACCAGCCTTCAGAGCCTTCGCCATTGCATCTGCTCGTCGTATTTTTGCATCAGTCGGAGACTGATAGTGGACAGCAGGTGTGGGTAGCTTGATCCTCAGAGGCCTACCAAACAGCACATCAGCTGGAGCCATCCCAGTGGAGCAGTGTGGCGTGGCACGGTAGTTGCGTAGAAATGCATATAGAGTCTGTTTCCATGGACGACCTTCAACATGTGAAGCCCGTATATTCTTCTCCAAGGTGCGCATGAACCGTTCTGCCTCTCCATTCGCCTGAGGCCACAATGGAGTTATCTTTCTGTGTTTAAAACCCAAATATGTTGCAAAATCTGCAAATTCCGAGCTCTGAAAGGGGGGGCCATTATCCGTTTTGACCTGCAGTGGAATTCCCAGTGTTGAGAATATCTTGTCGAGTTTAGGGATAGTGGCCCTGGCTGACGTGGACTGAAGAATCTCAACCTCTGGGTACCTTGAATATTCATCAACAACTACCAAAAGATAATCCCCAGAGGGGAATGGACCACAGAAATCAACACTAACCTTTTCCCATGGTGACGATGGCAGTTCAGACATGCAGAGGGGTTCTTGTGTGTGGTTGGGCACAACAGCCTGACATGGGATGCAGCCAGCTATCATTGCCTCCACTTGCTTTTCAATTCCAGGGAACCAGACTTTCTCCCTGATCAGCTTCTTAGTTTTGACCACCCCCTGGTGGCCTTCATGTGCAAGTGATATTGCTCTGACTTGTAAAGAGTGGGGGACGACAATCTTTGTGCCACGCAGTACAGTGTCACCATTAGCAGTCACCGTCAGTTCATCTTTTATTTTCTTGAACGACACAAGAGCAGATCTGTCAACTCCATCAATAGAGTCCCGTTTGTCAGACAGCAACCTCCAAGAGTCATCTTTAATGAGTCGAATTACTTCACATAGAGTGGGATCAGTTGTGGTTGCATCCTGAATTTCCGCCAGTGTCATCGCCTTGGGTACAGCATTTTCAGTGACAAAGTTTTATGTATTCTTCAGCTTGTCTTTCGTCGTCTGACATAGCCTGAGAGATGTGTGATACCTGTGCCGGGTGGCGCGACATGTAATCCGCCGGGTTGTCTTTGCCAGCCTTGTAACAGACTGTGTAGTTGTATGGTTGCAGACGCAGGCTCCAGCTCTCTATACGAGCAGGTGGTTTGGATTTGGGGTTATTGAAAATCCATTCCAATGGTTTGTGATCACTGACAAGTGTGAAGGCTGCACCATAGAGGTATATGTGAAAATGTTCACAGCCCCAGACAATAGCAAGGGCCTCACGTTCTGTCTGTGAATACTTTTGTTCAATGGGGGACAGTGCTCTACTTGCATAGCTTATCACTCTGGCTGGCTCATTTGGACTGTTCCTTTGTGCCAATACAGCCCCAAGACCTACTGGGCTTGCATCAACAACCAGTTCAGTTAGTTTGTGTGGGTCAAAGTAGGTCATCACAGCGTCACTAGTAAGGCTGCGTTTCATCTCATTAAGAGACCTCTCGTGTTCTTCGGTCCACGTCCAATGAGCAGATTTCCTTGTCAGGTCTCGCAAGGGTTGAGTTATGGTGGCAAAATCCTTTATGAATCGGGCGCTGTAGTTTGCCATGCCAAGGAGACTGCGTATCTCACTTGCATTGGTCGGGGCAGCAGCATCATGAATCGCCTGAACATTCTTAGGATCTGGAGAGAAACCTCCATCTGAGAACGTATATCCGAAGAAGTCAAGAGTGGTCTGTGCGTATGAGCACTTGGCCTTGTTGAGAGTCAGGTTTTTTTCTTTCAGTCGCTGAAAGGTTGCCCTGAGAGCTTGATCATGGGCAGCCCTGGTTTCCCCAAAAACCAGAATGTCATCACTGAGGTTGATGACTCCTGGAATGCCATCTAGGGCCTGTTGAATGGCATTTTGGAACACCTCTGCAGCCGACGAGACCCCAAAGCTCAGTCTCTTGTAACGTCGTAGCCCTAAATGGGTGGAGAATGTTGTGATGTATCGTGAGGATGGATCCAGTTCTAGCTGATGATATCCACTGTTTAAATCCAGCTTTGAGAAGAACTTGGCTCCATTGAGTGCCTGTATCACGTCATCTACTGTGGGTGTGAGATGTCTGAAGTAACTTTCTGTTCTTCATTTATCTCTATCTAAGTGATCGTATAGTTTTTCTATTACCCTTTCCTCTGCATTGGTTAGGTATTTTCAGATGTTCGGTTCAAGTAAAGAGAGGAGCTGACAAAGTGGTCAAAATAACAACTGCGGTGTTTATTAATACCACAGCTTAGGAATCAAAACAAGTACATCGTCTCTTTGGTATATCTAATTGTCTCTTTTTCTTTGTGGCTGTTTGGTCCATTCTTGGATCAGCTAGGGCTGATCAGGGTTTTTCTTCTCCTGTGCGGTTCTCTGGTTGTTGTCTTGGTTTCCATGCCAACAAGCCCTTCTCTTCGTGGTTTGCTGGTCGTTCCTTGCCGATCAGGCAGGGAGCGCTTGATTTCGTATCGGCGGAGTCTGCTATGAACCTCGGCTCTGCCGTCGGGTGTCAATGGCTCTCTGTGTCATCGGCTCTCCAGTAGCCGGCTTGGCGAGTCTCCCTCTGTCGGTGGAGGTTTTCAGCGCTCCAGGTCTGTCTCTCAGTCCCCAGGTTCCCTTCTCAAGTTCAAGTTCAAGTTCTTTAATAGTTGTCATACAGAAGTACAGAATACTTTCATACAAAATGCTTCTTACTGTTACGCTCCAGAGACTGTGCTAGACAAGATAGTATCAAATAACATAATAACATAATATAGCATGAATTTAGAAGAAGAAAATAAGGTCACAGTGTTCGGTATAGACATATGTACAATGTTCTGAGTTACCATATAATATACAATACACAATACTATGCAGTGTACTAATGTACAGTACTATCTAGTGCAAAGCAGAAATGGGATGAGGTACAATTTTAGGTACAATTTACAGTAAGGTGTATGAGTTGTAGTGCAATCCTTCATCCATAAATATAAAGTGTGGGGAGTGGGTGCTACAGTGTGTTTGTTTAAAGTGGGTGTGTGCTATAAGTGTGTGGAGTGGGTGCTACAGTGTGTTTGTTTAAAGTGAGTGTGTGCGTGTGGATGTGTGTGCTATGTGCGTTTGGTGGTTGTTGTTGTGTAGTGTTCATTCATTGTTCGTTTAGCAGCCTGATGGCCTGGGGATAGAAGCTTCTTCTGAGTCTTTCTGTGCTCGCCTTGAGACTCCTGTATCGCTTGCCTGACCGCAGCAGTTCAAAGAGGCAGTTGTTCGGGTGACTGGAGTCTTTAATGATTCTCTTAGCCTTGCCCTTGCAACGCTTGTAGTAAATGTTCTGGAGGGTGGGGAGCCCCCCTCCAATTGTGCGTTCGGCTGAACGTGTCACTCTTTGTAGTCTGCTTTGGTCTTGTGCAGTGCTATTCCCAAACCAGGAGGTGATGTTGCCGGTCAAGATGCTCTCTATTGTACATGAGTAGAAGTTCTTAAGGATCTTCTGGCTGACTTGGAACTTCCTTAGGCGCCTGAGGAAGTAGAGGCGTTGTCGTGCCTTCTTCACAACACTGTTAATGTGTGTGGTCCATGTCAAGTCCTCGGATATGTAGGCTCCGAGGTACTTAAAGCTGTTGACTCGCTCAACCGGTGCCCCGTCGATGCTGAGGGGGCTGTAGTCCTTGACCCCCGACCTCCTGAAGTCCACAATCATCTCCTTTGTTTTGCTGACGTTCAGGGAGAGGCTGTTTTCCTGGCACCATCCCGCCAGGACCTTGACCTCTTCCAGGTAGGCCCTCTCGTCGTTGGCAGAGATCAGGCCCACCACCACTGTGTCGTCAGCAAATTTGACGATTGTATTGCTACTCCGCTGAGCCACACAGTCGTGTGTGTACAGGGAGTAGAGGAGGGGACTCAGAACACAGCCCTGGGGGGCCCCTATGTTGAGGGTGATGGATGAGGAGGTGCAGTTGCCTGCTCTCACCACCTGGGGTCTGCCAGTCAGGAAGTCCAAGACCCACTGGCAGAGGTCATAGCCCAAGCCAAGGTCCCTGAGCTTGGCTATGAGTATGGAGGGGACTATGGTATTGAATGCCGAGCTGTAGTCGATGAATAGCATTCTCACATAGTTCCCCTGCCTCTTGTCCAGGTGTGATGCTGCTGTGTGCAGCACATGGGATATGGCGTCCTCCGTGGACCTGTTGGGGCGGTATGCAAATTGCAGGGGGTCCATGTTGATGGGGAGGGAGGAGCAGATGTAGCCCTTTACTAGCTTCTCAAAGCACTTCATGGCTATGGAGGTGAGAGCTACAGGGCGGTAGTCGTTGAGGCAAGCAGGCTTGGATTTTTTGGGTACAGGGATAATAGTGGACTTCTTCAGGCAGGTGGGGATGACAGCCTGTTCTAAGGACAGGTTAAATATGTCAGTGAATACTGGGGCCAGTTGGTCGGCACAGACTTTTAGGACGCGGCCGGGGATGCCGTCTGGACCTGCTGCCTTCCTGATATTCACTTTTTTAAAGGTCCGCCTCACCTCATGCTCTGTTACCCTGAACACTGCGCCTCCATCAGCAGCCGACCCCCCCCCCCCCCCCCCATTGCCGAGGCTTGTGAGCTGGTGTTGTTATTACCAGCATCAAACCTCGCATAGAAGGTATTGAGGTCATTTGCTAAGGAGATGTCACTGTTCAGTTTGAGGGAGGCGCCTTTGTAGTCTGTCATCGTTTTGAGCCCCTGCCACATAGCTCTAGAGTCAGCTTGTTCAAACTGGAGTTCAATTTTATCCCTGTAGCGTCGTTTGGCCTCTGACACTGTCCTCCTTACGTTGTATCGCGCCACCTTGTGGTCATTCATGTTGCCTGCCTCTAGGCCGTCGTTGTATGCTTTGGTGCGCTCTCTCAGAGCTTCACGGACGGATTTGTCTACCCAGGGTTTTTGATTTGGGTAAACTTTCATTTTGGTCTCTGGTCTCCTCGCTCCCGTCACCGGGTGTGTGTCTGTCCTCTGTGTGTGTCTTGCTCGGCTCTCGAGTTCTGTGTGGCTCGCCTCCCAGGGTCTGTCCCCTGTGTGTGTCTTGCTCGGCTCTCGAGTTCTGTGTGGCTCGCCTCCCAGGGTCTGTCCCCTGTGTGTCTCTCTCCGTCGCCATCACAGCCCTTTTTATCAGAGCGAGAGAGAGAGAGAGAGAGAGAGGGGGAGAGAGAGAGATTCTCTGCCTGCCTAGTCACGTCCACAATCTGCCTTCCTTATTTGGCCACATTCCAGCAGGAACTTGTCTGCGGGGTCTTGTGACACCATGTTACACAATTTATTCTGCTGACACAACCGTTCACCATGTGGCTGTCGGCCTGTTTAATCATTTACTTGATGAGGGGATCCGTTTTTCACTGAGTAACACTTTATTTCCTGATTAAATTATATGACCAATATTGTACAGCTTTTATCTTCTAGTATTAAGAGTTTTTCTTCTTTATTGTGACTAAGTTTATACAATGTAGCCTATTTCATTATTTTACATTATAGAATTAGCAAATCAACTCATCTTATTTGAACCCAAACACATGGACACTTTCCTTTATAATACTAAATGGTAGTCTTGGCTGAAAACAGTTGTTTAGTCATTTCACCACATGTTATTTGATTTCCATATTTGTAGGACGATTTACTAGTCTCCATGAAACACCACATTTTGCAAATGGTCTAACCCTTTACCTCTGATATTTACCAATCAACTGCATTTCTTATTGTTTCTTCCGTTTCTGATTTGCTAAACCTTGATGCATTGAACACTGGTCTCCCACTAGACCATCTGCCATGTCGTAACCTGAAATTCCTTACTTAGGGTAAAGATGACCTTTTGATCTCAACTGTTATTTTTAGTTTGGTTCCTGTTTCCTTGTCAGTTGGAGGTGGCCATTTCCTAAACCACAGCTGCTAACCAACCAGTGGAATGTGCATTAACATCATAAACAGTCTTTTGCCCTATCAGCGAAACCTCATCTGTGAAACCCTGACGGCAGATTGTCCTCCAGTTAGCTGAGTGCGGGGTGATCTCCCTCTCAAGCCTAGGGTCACAGAATCAATCAGCATTTTGTCTTTCTAATCATTACCTTGTACATTTCAGTTGCTATGTTCATGTTTTCATTTAGAAATATACGACAATCCACCCTTAGGGGGTTTAATAACCTCCTATACAGCATCAATATTCTAAATTAAACATGTTAAAATCATAATCATAATTTTTGCTAATATTTTCCAAAATTTCAAAAATATCCAAAATTTACCCAAATCGAACTACCAAACCCCTTTCCATCTGTACAGTTACAAAATCATCATTTCACCTACAAACCCCTTTCCATCTGTACAGTTACAAAATCATCATTTCACCTACCTTTTCCTCCTTTCTCAGTTATACACATTATCAGTTATAAATACGACTTCCAGTCTAAGAAAGCTGTTCCTGTTTTTACAAGAAACACTCTTTCAATAATAGCTTTTTTGTTTAGACTATTTTATCCATGTAATTAGCTTAAATGTCTATTTTGTGTAATGGACTCTGCAAGAAAAGATTAATACATCACACCACTAAAATATTAACACTCTAAACATTTGAGGGAAATTCAAACAAGCAACATAAATCATTTCTTCTCCTTGAAAAGACCACTGAGGCCTCAATTACCTCCCTGTCAGTTATCCCTATTTCAACCTCCTGAGGCCTTTACTGCTAACTCGTTTTTGACCGTTCTCTTCTTGTTGTATTTTTGTGCTAACCACAGCCTCTTCTTCGTTGTATGTAGGTCTCGGTACTGCTCCGATTTTCCACAGAAGGAAACGATTTTCCCTCTGTCCTTTTTGCATTTTGGATTATTATTTACAAAACACACAATAGATTGGAAACATTTATTTTCGCAGATACATTCTCTACTGTTCTGCATTCTGACAATACATTTTTCTCCAAATCATTTATCTATGTATTTCACAGCTTCTTACGTTAGCATTCAATCAAATCACCTTTGTCTCATTTCTTTTTGTGCTGTACTGTTTTACTAGATCAAATATCTCAAGATCAACACAACTACCTCCACCCTTGAAAGTGGAATATCCATTATTTCACTATCAATACCTTGTTTCCAGACAGCTCCTCGGTCCGGACAGTCAGCTCTAGACGAGGCCAATCACCAACAGAACCTATGTGCATGGTCAACAAACCACAGTCCCTTTAAACACACATCACACACGCTCCGCCAGCTTTCAACAAGCCGGTGCAGAGTCTCCCATAAGTCAATCATCAAATTCACATGTCTGCACCCTACATAAACACTATTTTGGCCAATTTTGACCAAAAACCTACAGAGCTTTCTATAGACAGAGAAATATGTTTCCCCAACACTTACCATACTCCAAAAAGTGACACAACCCCCCAGATTCTACATCTGGACTCTTAATGAGCGGAAAACAAACCATGAACCAGCTCCCGTCCATTCTCAGTTTCCAGCTCATTACATCAGACTTCCTACCAGTCTCGCTGTGTCACCACCACCTGCTATCCCTGACCGGCGAGAGATCCCTCCCAGCCAGCCAGTTCCTAAAAAAATATAGTCAAACAAAAACAAAGAGAATTGCAAATAAACAAAAAAATTGTGAGTGCCTACATGCTACACACCCATCCAACATAATCAAACTATCATCTAGAGGCATAAATACCCCCGCAAAAACTAAGACAGCAAAATCAAAAATCCAAAAAGAAATAAAATAAGTAATGAAATAATAATGTTGTTGTGTTTTTTTTTCTTTTTTTTTTCATAATTCAACTTGACCACCCTTCGATCAAGTATGTAATCACTACTATAAATAGTCCTTTGTTTCTAACTCTGTCTAATATTAAATGTTCCATTGTTCCTGTCTAAAACCATTAATTTTGTTAGTTTGATTAGCCCATGCAATATTCAGTTACGTCATCCCTCTATAGCCCCAACTTACCCTGGTTAGTCTTCCAAACCATTTTAGTAACTTGCACACCTAATCAAACCTTATCCATGTATCCTCATCTCTATCCTTACTCTAATCAGTCTCATTTTCCACTTTAATTTATCAATAACTCTATTTACTCGAGCACCCAAAAGGCTTTGTTTGTGCATTTCCGCTTCGCTCTTAATCAACCTATGACCTATGCAGACACCCCCTATTTACACCCCCTCTGAAAATGTCCCAACTCTCCATATTTCCAGCAACTCTGTTCTCTGATGGACTCTCACTTTCTACTGGACTTTTGCTGAGCCCGCCACCCTTTGTCACATGACCGAGCGAAATGGCCAACCTCCCCACAATTCCAGCACACAGCCGACGCCGGCCATCCCAGGGGTTCCAGTTTACCACGACTCCCGCAGTCTCTTGGCTGGCATCCCACAGTCCTTGCCAGGTCAACCCCTCTCCTGTCCTCTGGTCGCATGTCCTGTTGCCTGGAGGAGAGAGGGGCATACCTGTCCTTTTCTGCTGCCTCTCCTCGGCCCTTTTCTTGTTGGGAGGGGCCTAGAAACTCACCCCTCCTGCGGTTCTGCTCACCCTGTCGCGGCCCAGTTCCCTGTCCGGGCAACGGAGCACAGGGCACTCTTTGATCACGGCGGCCTAGGTCAGACGCCCGAAGCATGACCTCAACAGCTGTCGCTTCCAGTAGCGCAGCCTTTCTCGCCAGTTCTCGTTCCAATCTCTGAGTCTCGTGTGCGGCTTGACCGATCTCCAGCTGTGTCTTCATCAGATCTCGATGAACTGCCTCGTGTTGTTCGAACGCTGTCACAAACGCTCTCTGTTGTCTATAGGATGCTGCCTCTTCCCCCATCTCAGCACTGGCGGTTTGACTTCCCATCGCTGGGCCCCGCCTCTCATCTTGGCTTTGGTGCTGAGGGCAGGGTGGACATGGGAAACTGGTGGGCTGTAGAAACTGTTCGTGTATTATTCCATAGCTGCTGTCGGTCTCAGTTCCAGCCCTCCGGCCAGAGTGGACTTCGTGGGACTGCTGTAACCTCAGTCTCTTTTTCTGCCCCTTGGTTAAACTGCAGTCGCCTGCAATGGACACTCCAGCTCGAATCGGTTCTGGTTGGAGTAACACCGTTGTCACTGGTTCACTCCCCTGTATTGGAACCAAAGTCAACATTTCAAGTCCTTCTGTCGTACTGGTCACATGAGAGAAGTCCATATTCCAATCAATCAGATTATAATCACTGGTAAAGTCTATCTGGGAAATGTCTGCAGAGGCTCTCGGCCTTCTCCCCCCAATGGCCTGATCACTAAGGCCCTTTTCCATATCGTTGTTGTTGTTATTCTATTGTTATTGCATCTAACGCTTCAGTTGTTCCTATCAATGTTCCACTAAGGTGAACTTCCTATGTTACTGTCATTCATTCCACTTTCAAACACTCCTGCAATCACGTTTGAAAAAACACGTTTCTCTGTCTTTCACTATTTCTACTTACTTGAGTTAAAACACTCACACTGTCAAATTTTTACTGTGCAGACAAGGATTGATAACTGGCTTATCATTCATACTTATACCAAGGCTCATTACAGCCGTTTCCCTAGATGGTTATGGAAATCGTTAGAGCTCCTGTCCAGCCGAGCACCTGTACAGAAAGAAAGCAAAAACATCCAGACTTAATACAGTGGCATTTCCCTGTTATTTCCACTATTCGTTATGCATTGGAAATGTCGGGCAACACTATACTAAAATTTCTAGAGAGACACAGTGTGATCTGTTTGAAAAATAACGATACAGCTTATCTTGTGTTTGTCCGTCCCTTCAACAGGAACACTGGAGGTTTCAATCCCCTGTGTGTTCTCTTCACCTGATTTTCTGGGAAACATAATCATTAGTCCCACGCCTATCAATTGTCTAATAATCTTGGTAAACCTGGTCTTTCATCCGTTCCCAATTTATTTTTGCTTTGATGAATCTGTTCATCCTAAGCTTATTTCTTACTTTAAATGCCCGATTAGCGTATCGACTAAATGTATTATTCGCTTTTGCTTCACACACTCCTCATACAACATCAATTTCATTCATCCTTACACACACTTACATCCTTACACACAACCACTGCCCCCTCACAACACTAATAAACCCATTAGTATTGTCACTGCTTCCCACTACCAATCAGGGAAAACAATAAACTTTTAGCAACTTAGATCACTAAAACCCTGACCGTCACATAGCCCAGCTGGCCACGTTAATAAATTCATGGACACCCGCACTATGCCACCTGCAATATTCACCCAGTTCCCTGAATACACAAAGAACCGTCAACTCACAGCCCAAAGCGTCCTCCCTTCAGTTTCGAACCTGAACGGAAACACCCCAAGCTTTATCACACCAAGAATATCACAAATCATCCTACCACCACCTGCACCTAGACAGGCCAGCGCCCATCCGGTACCTACTTCACATACACAATAACAACGCAGTTCAAATAAACCCACAAACCAATGCCCACAACATGCCGCAAAACCAGGGATGGCGAACCACAGGGAGAAATACAAGGAAAGTCAGAGGGGGGCGGAGGGAAAAGAAAAAGGAGGGAGGGATACAGGGATCCAGGGACTGAGGGGAGGAAAGGGGGGGGGGGGCACACAATGCAACATTAACCATTACCAAAACCGTCTACACTCAATCAGCAGACTACCCCGTATCGCCTGGTCCCGTTTACCCACAGGACTCCAAACACTATCACCATCATCTGCTGCCAACTTTAACTTAAATCAAACCTTAACTTTAATCAGACTAAAAGAGTCCGCATGGAGACATTCTATTTATCCTTATGTAATCCTAACCTAGCAAGTAACACTATATTAATATAACCAATACTCCAAGCCCACCATAAAGGCAACAACAAAACTCCCTTCGCGCACCCGTCATCTCACAAAGTCAAGCTGGGAGATAGGGATGGAGCGGAGGGGGGCGGGGGGGGGAGGGAGGGAGGGAGGGAGGGAGGGAGGGAGGGAGGGAGGGAGGGAGGGAGGGAGGGAGGGAGGGAGGGAGGGAGGGAAGGAGGGAGAGAGAGAGACAGTGAGGGAGGGAGAGAGAGAGACAGGGAGGGAGGGAGGGAAGGAGGAAGGGGAGAGTGTGAACGAGGGAGGAAGAGACAGAGGAAAAAGGGGGGGGGGGTTCACGCCAATCCCATCCCACAATGCCATCATACTTGGCCCATAACAAATACAGATTTATAACCAAACAAGTATACACATCCATCATCAACAACTGAAAAAACCGAATATAAAGAATTTACAAATCCCCACAGATGGTCGCTACTCAAAACCTATAACAATCACAAACGTTCTGCCGTTGCCCACTGCACCTCGTTTTACCTGTAAAGGAGAGGTGTAACTATCAAAGAGGCAACACTGCCCTCCGCTGGAACGTTTGTCCATCACCACCATTGCACCACAGTACTCACCACGTCCTGCAGGAGGCGCCCACGCCTCCCCCGCAAGTGCGTCATCACGCCGTACCACACCAAGACGTCAACCTGACGTTCCACCTCAACCACAAAACTACAACCCCCAGAACCTCTGTGGAGAGTCACAGCCACGTGACCCCACAATCGCCATCTCGTCCCCCAGTACAGACGCTATTAAGACAATGGAAAATGACCGACCAGGATGACAGAGGGGGTGTAAAGTGTCACAGCCAACTAAGTGACACTTTGTATAAATGACATCCTGTTCTCTCTGTCCCTTGTATGATTTAATAGGTTTATTGTATATATCTGTTTTAAATCTAGGCATATGTTACTGTAGGTGTCTAGATGTGATATGTATTCATATATATATATATATATACATATATATGTGTATACGTATATATATGCATATACGCTTTGAACAAGTATCTAGGCCTGGGCTGGTAATGCCCAGTCAGAAAGGAGTGGAGAAGAGAGGGGCCACTATAGCCGTATAAACTATTTTTCACATGTAATAATTATGGAAACATATATACTGTTGGTATAAAGGTATATATATATAATGCTATATTAATTATATGTTTCATAATTATCTGCTTAAAAAGAATGATATGCTTGGCGATGATACCTACAGAAGGTATCATAACCCTTGCCTGTTATGCCTGTTTCTCTTACTGTTAGAGTGAGTCAGAACGAGAGTGGCCCCATGCAGTAAGGGAGTGAACGGCTGGAATGTAAAGGCCATGAAGAGGGAGCTCCAGTCAGAGGGGCATTGTATTCTTATGAACTATGCATCTGTCTCTCTCCCTCCTCTCCGGCCGGCAGACGCATTAAACTGGTTAACGCTTTGTGGGGTCTGAGTGAGATGGGGAGTGAAGGGACTTTCCACAGCAGAGAACAAAGGAAGTCTGTTCCAGCGAAAACGTTACAATTACTTTCGAGTTACGGCCTAGTGGAGTAAAATGGGAGGAGAGCCAGTCCCCACGAGCCGTGCATTGACTGGCTGGTGAAATGACATCACGGTGACAGCGCTGTATTTGGACCAATAAGCAGAAGAGACCCTGGGGCCCTTTATAAGGGCCAACTGGCGAGAGCACAGGAGGATTTTTACACTGAGCTGGAGAGAGAAGAAGAATGGTGCTTAGAGACTTTTTTGAGAGATGAGAAGAATGCTGCCAGACACGGGGCACAAGCCGTGCAGAGATGAGATGTTTTGTTCTGTGCATATTTTAACTGAAATGGACACTTTTCCACTTCAGTCTCTTCTTGTAACTAGCTTTTTCTAATTAAAATTACCTCTTTATAAATATCCTTTGTATCTTTTCTTCACTCTCAGATGGCCGGGTAAGCATTGAAATGTGTTCTGCATTTGTAACTTCACCCCATGCATTTTTGATTAATGATAAAAACGTTAGAAGTGTGGCTTTATCAAGTAAAGTAAAAGGAGACTTATGATTATGCATTAAGGACTAAAGGTGGATTCTGATAAACCTGGTTTTATCAAGTAATGCCATATAGTGATAATATGTGTAAGTGGCTTTATCCCTAGCTATAATGGGGATATAACTATAACTATAGGCTTTATCCCTACGGAATAAAAGGAGACTTATGATTATGCATTAAGGACTAAAGGTGGATTCTGATAAACCTGGTTTTATCAAGTAATGCCATATAGTGATAATATGTGTAAGTGGCTTTATCCCTAGCTATAATGGGGATATAACTATAACTATAGGCTTTATCCCTACGGAGTAAAAGGAGACTTATGATTATGCATTAAGGACTAAAGGTGAATTCTGTATATTGGGATTATCAAGTAAAGCCATATAGTGATAATACGTGTAACGGATTAGGGAAATGGACCTCCTCTGAATATAGAGAGTCCTTCCCAGTGCAAATAAAATAAAAGATTCCGCAACTTCAATCACTCGACCTAAGGTCGATGACTGACGGGGGTCGGAACGGTGCATTCGCTGTCTCTTGTCGGTCAGTGGTAACAACAACATTTTGTAGACTCGGTTGGTTCTGCGTGTCAACCACTTCACAGGACGCTGTTTGAGGTGTAGATAGGCAGACCAATGAGTTATGAAGTTATCGATCTGACCTAAGAGCGAGCGTGGGCATTCAACATGGCGTCCCTGGGTGGGCATTTATACTAACCAAAATAGGTGCTAAACGGCCGAAGAAGACAGGACTACTGTCAAAAGCCTCTGGAGTAAAATTAAATTACAGATTTGGCAAAAATTAAAGTAGAAAGCTCTACTGGCGACTCGAGTGGAAGGCTGTACTCGGGGATATCACAAATGAATAGAAAGCTCTATCTTGGTGATTAAAGCAACGTTTACTCACAACTAAAGGGTAACATAATGTTTATAGAGCTCTGGGGGGAGTTACAAGTGCAACATAATTTCGTGCTTTGCCCACAGGAAGCGAACTGGCCCTACCCAAGGCGAGGGCTCCCTAGCCCAAAGACACTGTTTGTAAGGAGGGGAGACTGGATGTGAAGCGAAGCCAAAACGGCCGTTCACAGAAAGGCGAGGGCTCCCTAGCCCAAAGACACTGTTTGTAAGGAGGGGAGACTGGATGTGAAGCGAAGCCAAAACGGCCGTTCACAGAAAGGCGAGGGCTCCCTAGCCCAAAGACACTGTTTGTAAGGAGGGGAGACTGGATGTGAAGCGAAGCCAAAACGGCCGTTCACAGAAAGGCGAGGGCTCCCTAGCCCAAAGACACTGTTTGTAAGGAGGGGAGACTGGATGTGAAGCGAAGCCAAAACGGCCGTTCACAGAAAGGCGAGGGCTCCCTAGCCCAAAGACACTGTTTGTAAGGAGGGGAGACTGGATGTGAAGCGAAGCCAAAACGGCCGTTCACAGAAAGGCGAGGGCTCCCTAGCCCAAAGACACTGTTTGTAAGGAGGGGAGACTGGATGTGAAGCGAAGCCAAAACGGCCGTTCACAGAAAGGCGAGGGCTCCCTAGCCCAAAGACACTGTTTGTAAGGAGGGGAGACTGGATGTGAAGCGAAGCCAAAACGGCCGTTCACAGAAAGGCGAGGGCTCCCTAGCCCAAAGACACTGTTTGTAAGGAGGGGAGACTGGATGTGAAGCGAAGTCAAAACGACCGTTCACAGAAAGGCGATGGCTCCCCTAGCCCAAAGATACTGTTTGTGAGGAGGGGAGACTACGTGACACGCAGCCAAGACGACCGTTCACTGAATGTTCCCTGGATGGCTACCTAGCCCGAGGCTACGTGACGCTAGCTAAAACGGCGTGTTCACTGGAACATGGGCTGACAAGCCAGGAGTGAACTGAATGCTAACTGGATGACAACCTCCAGCTCCAGGAGACGCTGAGGCAGCGGGAGCGGGAGCTCACGGCCCTGAAGGGGGCGCTGAAGGACGAGGTGGCCACGCACGACCGGGAGATCCGAGACCCTCAGGGAGCAGTACAGCACCGACATGGAGAGGCTGAGGAGCAGCATGGAGCAGGTGTCCCAGTCTCAGGCAGGTATCGAGGCAGAGCGGCAGCGTGTGAACACCTCGGTGCGCTCCCTGCAGCAGCAGCTAGAGGACTGCAGGGACGAGAGTGCCCACTGGATGGAGCAGTTCCACACCACCAGAGACGAACTGCGAAGCACCAAACAGGAGCTGCTGCAGTCTCGTCTGGAGAAGGAGGAGTTTGAGGAGGAGCTGAAGGAGCTGCAGGAGCGAGATCACTCCCTGCAGTGCATAAGCCCAGGACCACGTGGTCACGAGGAAGTGAGGCAAGCGAGAGCAACCTATATATCTCCCCGTGGTGAACACTCAGGGGTGAGAGTGACATCTACAAGGTCTCACAGACAATCACCAAACATAACAGTCACTAACCACCCAGTCTGGACCGATAACTCTGATACACCATGGTCAATCCTCACCTTCACTGGACCGTCATTGACGAACTATGGTAGATGGGAAACAAGCATGGTAACGGCAGGAGGCTCTTACTACCGAAACCTGAGGAAACAGGTAATGGAAAAAAGGACCAAAAAGCCCCTGAAACCAGGCAAGGCAGTAATCACAGAGTGTGATTATGAGGTGTTTCACGCAGAGAAAATTGTCCATGTGACACTAAGTCAAGACCAATACAAGGAGATAGAGTCCTCACACATAAACTGGGACAGACTGGTGTCCCGTATAAAGGAACTACTGCAGAAAAGGGAAATCTATGCTGGCCACGGTACTAAGGACATGCCCTACCGACTAGCCATAAACCTGATGTGGGGCAGGTCTCGAGGATATGGCCAAAGAGGCATATGGTTGGGGAAAGCCGTAATCAGCGCGATCTCAAGCCTAAGGAGTGCAGGGCACACAGAGATCCGTCTCATGATGGAACCTAGGGACCATGAGTCAATAACCCTGGCCGTGGATAGAGCCGGGGAGGGTGAGGAAGACGAGGACGATGAGCCTGCATTGGTACCTCTCACTCCCCCTCCGAACCCTAAGGGATCGGGACCCGTACCCAGGAAAGAAAGGTCCAACTCCCAGAACTCCTCCCGAGCAGCGGAGAGAGGGAGATCATCCACACCCAGGTGACCGACAGTACCGTTCGAACCTGAAAAGGCGGAACCTGCGCGATCTCAGGCCAGGAGTATCCATAGACTTCTAGGCCGTCCCCCGGACTCAGGGGACGACCCAGCAAGTAGCGAACAGGAGTATACTGATCTAAATCAGGACTCAGGAATGGAGGGAGACCGGGATAGGTCAAGCTCCAGAGCATCCTCCAAGTCTTCATCTCGATCAAGATCTAGGGAGAGAGTTCGGTACCCGAGGGGCGAACCAACTAGACCTCGAAACAAGAGAGCGAAACCGGTCAAACTGAGACCTATAGGCAAGGGGCCTACTCTGAAAGGCACCACCTTTCAGTCACCCTCGGGCTTGACCTGGAGCTCAGGATTGGAGGACGTCTCCGAAGAGAGTGAAGGAGACTTGGAAGGAAAGGAAACAGGGGATATTATGCCAGCATATCCCGTGAGATGGGGAACGGCTCAGGCCTTAGCCCGGTCACCCGTGGCAGAAAAAGTGTTGTCTCACCCTGGGGTAACAGAACCATACAAGCATGCACACTTACATGCAGGCTATGACATACTACGTGAACAGGTGTACAAGCTAGACAGGGCCATGGCTGAAATAGCCAGGAGAGAAAGAAACTGGTTGAACGAGGCCCCGTCCATAAGCCCAATCCGAGCCCTGAGACACAGCACAGAGGAACACCGACCGGAAGTGAGCCCTCACTCCATACTAGCCCAATCTCCCGGAGACATTTACCGACCGAGAGGAAAGAGTTCACATACAGGCAGGAGTCTGCGTGACAGCACCCAATATGGAGAAAGCAACAAAGCACAAGAATTGTTAAGCAAAACCCAAGTGCTCAAAAAACTGGCCCCGGAAATGCTTCGAGGGGAGACCCAGGCTGCTTATATCCATAAGTGTGCTCAGATTTTCCATGGGTCACCTCTCTATGATGACCCGGAGGCCGCTCGCATTTTGAGACACCTCAAAGGACTGGAGGTCCCCGAAGGGGCTTCAATGGCCCAAATGATGGAAATGGAAGTAAGAATCCCCGGTCAAGATCCAGGGGAAAATATGGTGGAGAAACTAATCCCACAGGTGCGAGACGGGAGCTTGTCTCTCACTGTTGCAGCAGAATCAGTCATACGTGGAACGCCTAGGCGAAGATCAGGCTTACTGCTTGAAAAGCTATTCATCGGTGTACCAGGTGGTAACCGTCTTGCAGCCAAATGCGCAGCATGGTCCCGAGACCAGTTACGGACGGAATGCATGCTGTATGACCAAGTCAAAATGCTTTCTCAACACAAATACTGTAAAGATGTCCGTCTTTTCTCTAAACCAGAGTAGAGAGGACGAAAGAATTTGTAATCTATTTCATGCAAAGGGGATTTCCTGACGGCTACCATCTGGTAGGTTAGCACCTGTACCAACCATATCAGCTGCGTGAGATGTACACTCACCAGCGCCTATGGATAAAAATTGAGACTCTGCAAACTCTCATCAAGCTTAGCACCTTGACGCGGGGGGACAGAGCGAGCATCAGGGTCTCTATATCCGACGGGCCTATCAGATTTGTGGGGACTCGGAAGCTTCAGCATACAGGACGCTGTGGTGCTTGGGCGGCCGAGTCACTGGTTTATAGGTCTGTCAAAACGGATTGGAGGTTCTGGGGCTTAGAACATTCGTGAGTTGGGCTTTATGCTAATTGAATAGGTATCAAAAGCCGAAAGAATATGAACTGAAATAACTGCGGTCAGGGGCCTCTGGAGTAAAATTTATTACAGATTTGAGTTAAAACCTTACTCAAGTGTGATCTTATCAGCAAGCAATCCTCTCCAACCAAGACTCCTCCTAAGTGCTCGAGATCTGGAACAATGAGTGACGTAGAGGTCTGCAAAGCGCAGCAGACAGCCTAAGAGGTAAAAAATCTATCAGGAACAAGAGAGGGTTCATAAGAAACCACTTGAAGTGGCGTTTACTCACGACTAATAGGGCTAGGGAGCCCTAAAGTCACTTGAACTTGAAGTAACTAAATGCTTACTTAAAGTCAGAACTTAAGTAGAAAAAACTCTACTTTGTGAATAGCAGGCTGAAATAGCCATTGCGAATAGCAGGCTGAAATAGCCATTGCGAATAGCAGGCTGAAATAGCCATTGCGAATAGCAGGCTGAAATAGCCATTGCGAATAGCAGGCTGAAATAGCCATTGCGAATAGCAGGCTGAAATAGCCATTGCGAATAGCAGGCTGAAATAGCCATTGCGAGCAGGCTGAAATAGCCATTGCGAATAGGAGCGAATAGCAGGCTAACTAGCCATTGCTAACAGGACGAGGCTACTCACATGATCAGACATGTATATGATAACCTTGGACATGCCGGAAGTAGGAGGATGTTGGTATACCTGAGAACTAACAACATTCTCATACATAAAGCCAAACAAAGAGCGATAACAGTCCGACAGGCCTGTGAACAATGTGCGCTGGTAAAGGTGCGCTGGTAAAGGGACAAAACCTGAACCAGTGCCGCATTCTTACACAAGGGGGGGGGGGTCCCCCGGAGTCAGCGGACGACGCAGCGAATGGCAAGAAGGAATATACTGACTCAGGTCAGAAATCGGAAATGGAGGAAGACCGGGATAGGTCAAGCTCCAGAGCATCCTCAAGGTCCTCATCTAGACCTCCCAGACCTCCCAGACCTCCCAGACCTCCCAGACCTCCTAGACCTCCCAGACCGGACAGAGAGACATCGGCCTGGACCCGGGTTACAGGGCGACGAGAGCCCTGAATGGACCTGAAAGAGAGAAAAGAAATGAGTCCTCTGTGGACTGTATCTGTGATGTCCTGCGAGGCCTACGGACAGGGTCACAAGACCAGGCCAACCACACTTCAATAGAGGACTGCTGCTACAATTCTCGGGGACCCGTGGGGGTCGCCCGAGAAGTGACAAATCAGCCTGCCCCAAACTATGGGAGAGATCCAAGAGGTCAGAGGGGGTGACCCCAAGATGACCAAGGTGACCCCGATGACCAAGATGACGAAGACGACAACAACCTGGGTGCATCGGCCGGGAACAACAGATGCAAGTCTTCCCGCCGGATACTAAGCAACAACGTGACCCCTATCCTGTCGAGCCGTCCAGCCAGGGAACAACAGATGCAAGTCTTCCCGCCGGCTACCAGGGTAACAAGGTACCAAGATGGCAGAGGGGGTGTGGAGAGTCACAGCCACGTGACCCCACAATCGCCATCTCGTCCCCCAGTACAGACGCTATTAAGACAATGGAAAATGACCGACCAGGATGACAGAGGGGGTGTAAAGTGTCACAGCCAACTAAGTGACACTTTGTATAAATGACATCCTGTTCTCTCTGTCCCTTGTATGATTTAATAGGTTTATTGTATATATCTGTTTTAAATCTAGGCATATGTTACTGTAGGTGTCTAGATGTGATATGTATTCATATATATATATATATACATATATATGTGTATACGTATATATATGCATATACGCTTTGAACAAGTATCTAGGCCTGGGCTGGTAATGCCCAGTCAGAAAGGAGTGGAGAAGAGAGGGGCCACTATAGCCGTATAAACTATTTTTCACATGTAATAATTATGGAAACATATATACTGTTGGTATAAAGGTATATATATATAATGCTATATTAATTATATGTTTCATAATTATCTGCTTAAAAAGAATGATATGCTTGGCGATGATACCTACAGAAGGTATCATAACCCTTGCCTGTTATGCCTGTTTCTCTTACTGTTAGAGTGAGTCAGAACGAGAGTGGCCCCATGCAGTAAGGGAGTGAACGGCTGGAATGTAAAGGCCATGAAGAGGGAGCTCCAGTCAGAGGGGCATTGTATTCTTATGAACTATGCATCTGTCTCTCTCCCTCCTCTCCGGCCGGCAGACGCATTAAACTGGTTAACCCTTTGTGGGGTCTGAGTGAGATGGGGAGTGAAGGGACTTTCCACAGCAGAGAACAAAGGAAGTCTGTTCCAGCGAAAACGTTACAATTACTTTCGAGTTACGGCCTAGTGGAGTAAAATGGGAGGAGAGCCAGTCCCCACGAGCCGTGCATTGACTGGCTGGTGAAATGACATCACGGTGACAGCGCTGTATTTGGACCAATAAGCAGAAGAGACCCTGGGGCCCTTTATAAGGGCCAACTGGCGAGAGCACAGGAGGATTTTTACACTGAGCTGGAGAGAGAAGAAGAATGGTGCTTAGAGACTTTTTTGAGAGATGAGAAGAATGCTGCCAGACACGGGGCACAAGCCGTGCAGAGATGAGATGTTTTGTTCTGTGCATATTTTAACTGAAATGGACACTTTTCCACTTCAGTCTCTTCTTGTAACTAGCTTTTTCTAATTAAAATTACCTCTTTATAAATATCCTTTGTATCTTTTCTTCACTCTCAGACGGCCGGGTAAGCATTGAAATGTGTTCTGCATTTGTAACTTCACCCCATGCATTTTTGATTAATGATAAAAACGTTAGAAGTGTGGCTTTATCAAGTAAAGTAAAAGGAGACTTATGATTATGCATTAAGGAATAAAGGTGGATTCTGATAAACCTGGTTTTATCAAGTAATGCCATATAGTGATAATATGTGTAAGTGGCTTTATCCCTAGCTATAATGGGGATATAACTATAACTATAGGCTTTATCCCTACGGAATAAAAGGAGACTTATGATTATGCATTAAGGACTAAAGGTGGATTCTGATAAACCTGGTTTTATCAAGTAATGCCATATAGTGATAATATGTGTAAGTGGCTTTATCCCTAGCTATAATGGGGATATAACTATAACTATAGGCTTTATCCCTACGGAGTAAAAGGAGACTTATGATTATGCATTAAGGACTAAAGGTGAATTCTGTATATTGGGATTATCAAGTAAAGCCATATAGTGATAATACGTGTAACGGATTAGGGAAATGGACCTCCTCTGAATATAGAGAGTCCTTCCCAGTGCAAATAAAATAAAAGATTCCGCAACTTCAATCACTCGACCTAAGGTCGATGACTGACGGGGGTCGGAACGGTGCATTCGCTGTCTCTTGTCGGTCAGTGGTAACAACAACATTTTGTAGACTCGGTTGGTTCTGCGTGTCAACCACTTCACAGGACGCTGTTTGAGGTGTAGATAGGCAGACCAATGAGTTATGAAGTTATCGATCTGACCTAAGAGCGAGCGTGGGCATTCAACAACCTCCTACACCGGAAGTTCCCTGTCCTCCGCCTCACTAAGGTCCCGCGCCAGCCACCAAAGATTAGCAACACGCGAGATTCCCCGAGAGTTCAATCATGATATATAGTCAGCACAGGTAGCTTAGCATCTTAGCTTCGTTAGCTCAGTACTGCTAGCTCCTATTAGCTTAGCTTAGCACCCAATATCACTCCTCCTAAACGGCCCAGTATCCTGTTGATTCGAGCGGCACAACACATTGCGACGTTTACACAACCCCTGCTATACCCCGCAACATAACTTTAATCCTATTTAGCCCCCGTTCACAGAACATATATCATTATCCTTATTCTAGTACGCTCGCCCGTTTGGCCCCGCCTGACCGAAATACACAGTATTTTACATCTAACGCTCCCCAAGCTCAGACGCTCCCAGTGACGTCATCAGCTCCAAAAACTTCGTTCACTTTGATCGCTACTACATTAATTCTAGACCCCCACAGCACCGTTTTAAAAAATTTCAACGAACATTACACATCATCTAGGTTCCATCACACATGCCATTCATTCAATTCACCCGATAACGCAACACAGCGTCCACACGTTAGTCCCGATGCCCTCAGCTAACACCGGCAGCTAAATAAACGCCTCTTCCCCCGGACAGGGGTGCGGTTTTTCCGCTGCAGCCTTGGCCACCAGTGTTTATAATAATACAAAAAAATACCTTGGCATCCACTCAGAGCTCCTAACATTCATCCATTCAAACACATATACTTAGCAAAACAATGTCCCATTCATAAGCATACCATTCATTTATGCACATTCATCCTAAACGCATTTCCTCGCTTTTTTCACACAATATTCTCCTAAATTCTAATCACATGTGCAGTATCTACTTCCAAAGTGCTTCATATATCTACTGAGTCCGACTTGCTATACCCCTGAGAAACCCACTCCATTCATGTATAGTAGCCCGTGAAGAGTTTTAGTAGCGCCCCTTGTCGGCTTGTATCGGAGTGTTATATGGCCAAATCGTGTGTTCGACCGTACTCTCCGCTACCCGTAGAGCCCCTTGTCGGCTTGATTTTTTCTACATTCCCTCATTCCTCCACGAGGCTGATGTTCTTCAGATATCGACCTTAGCCAATCTGAGCCTAAATGACGTCGGATTAGAATTGGAAATTCGCTTATGGAACGTCTTCCAAAGTCCATTACTCAGTCGTACCGATTCTAAGTGTGGCTTCTATCTCGTTAAGCAATCCTAGCCCGAACCCTATCCTCTTCTCATCACTCTGTTCTCTGTTTCTATGCTATCCGTACCCTGTACTCTGTTCTCAGTACTCCACACTCCGTTTTCTGTTCTCTTCGCGGAACCAGGATCTCCTGTACTACACCACGGTTCTCTCACCCTACACTACATTTTCTTTACCTTACCCTATAATCTTCTCTTACCCTTTAATGAACCACTTCGTCACTCACAGTCCCTCGTCCCGCTATCTGTGACTAATCCCCGTTCTACCGCTTCCACGCCGGTCCCCTCAAATATTTTACCTATCCCTAGCCTATCCCCCTAAGCTAACTAAATATAGACATCTATATCCTCTCCTCACTTGGCATTGTACCAACCATAGGCATCCTATCCGAACATCCCCTATCCCCTACGCTTCCTAAGTGCAGCGCCGGTGTGTGGCTGAGACCAGAGCCAGGTCGTGAACCCTGGACCCCGGTACTCCTCCAACACCAACTTTATCCTGATCCATCTCATTTCTACCTAAAGCAACCCCAAAATGCGAGACTGCTTCGACCATTACCAATCTTAAACGCACCATCATTACTTACCTAGTCCCGCTGGCCTTGGCTGAAGTGGACGATCATTCAGTCGCAGAGGGCTTCGATGATGGGGAGAGAACCTCTCTGTGGCCTTGAGAAGTGGCTGCCGTCGTCTTCAACCGGTTCTGGTCGAATGTAGCACGGGTCACGGACCAATTGAAGTAACTTTCTGTTCTTCATTTATCTCTATCTAAGTGATCGTATAGTTTTTCTATTACCCTTTCCTCTGCATTGGTTAGGTATTTTCAGATGTTCGGTTCAAGTAAAGAGAGGAGCTGACAAAGTGGTCAAAATAACAACTGCGGTGTTTATTAATACCACAGCTTAGGAATCAAAACAAGTACATCGTCTCTTTGGTATATCTAATTGTCTCTTTTTCTTTGTGGCTGTTTGGTCCATTCTTGGATCAGCTAGGGCTGATCAGGGTTTTTCTTCTCCTGTGCGGTTCTCTGGTTGTTGTCTTGGTTTCCATGCCAACAAGCCCTTCTCTTCGTGGTTTGCTGGTCGTTCCTTGCCGATCAGGCAGGGAGCGCTTGATTTCGTATCGGCGGAGTCTGCTATGAACCTCGGCTCTGCCGTCGGGTGTCAATGGCTCTCTGTGTCATCGGCTCTCCAGTAGCCGGCTTGGCGAGTCTCCCTCTGTCGGTGGAGGTTTTCAGCGCTCCAGGTCTGTCTCTCAGTCCCCAGGTTCCCTTCTGGTCTCCTCGCTCCCGTCACCGGGTGTGTGTCTGTCCTCTGTGTGTGTCTTGCTCGGCTCTCGAGTTCTGTGTGGCTCGCCTCCCAGGGTCTGTCCCCTGTGTGTGTCTTGCTCGGCTCTCGAGTTCTGTGTGGCTCGCCTCCCAGGGTCTGTCCCCTGTGTGTCTCTCTCCGTCGCCATCACAGCCCTTTTTATCAGAGCGAGAGAGAGAGAGAGAGAGAGAGGGGGAGAGAGAGAGATTCTCTGCCTGCCTAGTCACGTCCACAATCTGCCTTCCTTATTTGGCCACATTCCAGCAGGAACTTGTCTGCGGGGTCTTGTGACACCATGTTACACAATTTATTCTGCTGACACAACCGTTCACCATGTGGCTGTCGGCCTGTTTAATCATTTACTTGATGAGGGGATCCGTTTTTCACTGAGTAACACTTTATTTCCTGATTAAATTATATGACCAATATTGTACAGCTTTTATCTTCTAGTATTAAGAGTTTTTCTTCTTTATTGTGACTAAGTTTATACAATGTAGCCTATTTCATTATTTTACATTATAGAATTAGCAAATCAACTCATCTTATTTGAACCCAAACACATGGACACTTTCCTTTATAATACTAAATGGTAGTCTTGGCTGAAAACAGTTGTTTAGTCATTTCACCACATGTTATTTGATTTCCATATTTGTAGGACGATTTACTAGTCTCCATGAAACACCACATTTTGCAAATGGTCTAACCCTTTACCTCTGATATTTACCAATCAACTGCATTTCTTATTGTTTCTTCCGTTTCTGATTTGCTAAACCTTGATGCATTGAACACTGGTCTCCCACTAGACCATCTGCCATGTCGTAACCTGAAATTCCTTACTTAGGGTAAAGATGACCTTTTGATCTCAACTGTTATTTTTAGTTTGGTTCCTGTTTCCTTGTCAGTTGGAGGTGGCCATTTCCTAAACCACAGCTGCTAACCAACCAGTGGAATGTGCATTAACATCATAAACAGTCTTTTGCCCTATCAGCGAAACCTCATCTGTGAAACCCTGACGGCAGATTGTCCTCCAGTTAGCTGAGTGCGGGGTGATCTCCCTCTCAAGCCTAGGGTCACAGAATCAATCAGCATTTTGTCTTTCTAATCATTACCTTGTACATTTCAGTTGCTATGTTCATGTTTTCATTTAGAAATATACGACATGTCTTTCTCTTTCGATGGCACAATTTGGTACCCTCATGTCCACACATATACGCACACCTTCCGGGTCTTTTGGCTTTGGAACAACAACTATCGGAGAAACCCATGGAGTGGGGCCATCAACCTTTTCAATTACATCGAGATCCTCCAGGCGTTGTAGTTCAGCTTCAATCCGCTTCCTCACATGAAACGGCACTCTTCTATGAGGTTGTGTGACAGTAGAAACGTCTTTATTGATGTGCAACTTGACTTGAACCCCATCCAACTTGCCCAATCCATGGAATAGACCATCGTACTCAGTGAGGATATCATCCACTGTATTTGCTTCTGTCTGTTTGCAAGCTGATGTGGGCTGTCTGTCGACCGGTTGTCGTGGAGATGTGAGCTGTTCCTGCTGCTCTGGGGATGTATGAAGGGCATTAGCAATCTTGATTAGCCCAAGTTGACTGGCAGTGTCATATCCGAGTAAACTGCCATTATTTCCTTGTAACACATGGAATGTTGTAGTTGTGAACTGTGATTTGGACTCCACCAGCGAGGTGAATTTTCCCAGGGCAGGTAGTGGCTTACGAGAGCCATAGGGAAATATGGGAACAGTGCATTTGGTGAGTGGGGGCTTATATGTCAGTCTCTGGTAAGTTGCCTCATCAATGATATTTACAGTTGCCCCTGTATCCAGCATCACATTTATTTTGCAGTCACCAACCTTTATGTTTGCATGTGGGAGGTCTGATTTAGTTTGAGAAAGTGTGTACAGATACTCCTCAGAAGATTCTCTGTCTGCATGTGTTGAGTTTGGTGTGATTTCCCTGTCACTTGTGTGCATATAATGCACTTCATGTCGGTCTCTCTTTTCCCATGGTGCTCTGGTGCCCCCTTGTGGTCGTTTGGAACGACAACACTTTGAGAAATGTCCTTGTTTACCGCAGGAGTTACACGTTCTCCCCCTCGCTGGGCACGGTGTTTTCTCACGATGGGGAAAAGTGCCAGAGCAATTATAGCATCTTTTATTTGTAGCTCCCCTCCCCATATTCATAGCCAAAACATCTTCCCTCATGTTTCCTTGAGCCGAACTGTGTCGTGTTTGCTCCATTCCTGATGCTTGAGTCTCGGCAAGTGCCATGGTTCTACCTAGTGATAGTAGCTCAGTCAGCGTCATCTCCGGTTTCTGTAATGCTTGACGTCGCAGCTTATTACATGTGCACGTCTGGATAATCATCGTCTTGATCTCTCTTCCAATATCAGAAAACTCACAGGTTGCTGCTAGCTGTCGCAGCCTAGTGTGATAAGAGTCGAGACTTTATCCAGCCAATTGTATAGCTTGTCTGAATTTGTAAGTCTCGTATGTGACGTTGAGTTTAGGGGAAAAATACTCACTCAGTTTATCTTTAGCTTTTTTATAGTCTTTTGCGTCACCCGTGTCTGACAGTGTATCAAAAATGTCCTGTACACCTTCCCCTGCATAATGTAGAAGCATCGCACGTTGTCTTGTTTTATCCTTGACATCCAACGCAACAATGACATTTTCAAAACGCTGTATCCACTTTCTCCAACGGATAGATGAGCTGTGATCGTCACTTGTATCAAAAGTAGGGAACGATGGTAATGCAGCAGCCATGGTTATACAAAAATATAACTTTTACTCCTCGTCGCCAGTGTAAAGTTTTAGAATGAAGGCTCCGACACATTGATTCCTGGTTTGACTCTTTATGAACGTCTTCAAGCTTACAGACACATTCCTGCTGTTATGGCTAGAACTACCACAATAACAATACTCCCGCTGCTTCTCCGTAGTGCACTGACAAGATCACCTGAGTGTCTCGCTCTTGAGGAGTAAAACATAGAGCGCCCTCTATAGGTCAGAACTAAACATTACCAAGCTCACTGAACATTATGAACATAAAGTCAACTATGTGAACCATGGACATTACAGTCACGTGCAGGTGGGTGCATGTGTTTGGTTTCCATGGGCACAATAGGTGCTGGAGATAATGATATCTCAGAAGGCAGAGCGAGACACGATTACCAGTATGAGATATAACTGCTTTTACCTTTGATGCTTCCAACACCTGGAATGCCCTCCGACTGACTCTGAAGCTTCTTCCTTCTCTAGCTGCATTTAAAAGTATGTCATCTCGGGGAGCTCCAGTAGCTCACCACGTACCGCGAGTGCTATTTCAGCGCCGTGGACAACCGTGCTCGTCACGGATATGGGGCTGAGCGAGTTCGAATCCCGGACTGCAGCCGTGCCTTTCCCAGAGTGTCTTCCCCCCCATCTGAACCCTTTCAGCCTGCTTCTGTCGGTCGAACTTGACCAAGTATAAATGCGATAAACGTATAAAAGAGCCAGGGAAATGGCCAAAGTTAAAAAAAAAAAAAAAAAAAAGTATCTCATCTCCGCTCACTGCAGATAGACTTGTAACGGTCTTAGCCGATTCTTTATTGTTTATTCTTATTTGCTGTGCCTATTATGTATGAAATTGCTGATAAACGATGTCTTGTTTTGTAAGCTTGTCGTCACTGTAAATGAGGGTAAGAGACAAGTTTAGTTTTAGTTTACGCAGTTTATCAGGGACAGTGCATATCAATCAACAGTTATACATTTATACATGAATAAAAACTGTAAGTATGCCAACATTAGCAGGGTTGCTAGTTTTCAGTTGTAGTCCCTGGGCTAGGTGTTTAAGCCATAGAAGGACATTAAAGCTAATATAAAAACTGTTTAAAGCATATTCTGTACAATCTCAGGGGGCTCATACAGAACCGAGCATTTTACTGTAATGTACATGTACCTTATATGTAATATAAAATAAAACAAAACTTGAACTTGAAACTTTAATGAAACAAATTTAAGATTTGAACTTTGGCCTGATGCTGGCGCTAGAGGTCATGGGTCACCAGATTTGCTTTGTGGATAGTAGACAATAGGGCTCCATCACTCCCTTCATAGAAAGTTACCAATTGGTTCTATGGCCTGCTATAGACACGCACTATGTAATCAAATCAAATCAAAGGTATTGAGCGTAATTTTGTAAAATGAAATACTGGTGTTGTGTCACGAGTTCATTCGTTGTGGGAAATTTCACATCACCATGGCAACCCCTGCACTTTCAGTGTCTGGCTTCACAAATAAAAATGTGGGCAAACTGAATGTTGGTGGGTTCATCCTCCACTACGACATCTCCGCTTCCATCCAAATAAAACTTTTACCCGTTTTATAAAGAGCTTGGTTTCCTCCGCCATTGGTGTGTGAATGTGTGAGTGAATGAGTGAATGTGAGGAACAAAATTGTAAAGCGCTTTGGATAAAAAGCTGCTATATAAATACACCGTTTACCATTTAAATTAATATAAATCATAGCAAGTAGTAGTGAGAAAAAACCAGCGCTTGAGAATCACTCAAATGAATGAATGTATTGCTTTTGTATCTTGCCGGCATACACATTGTACACTGTGTGCCAGTAAAAGCCATGCATTATGAAATCATTCATTTGACAACTGAGCTCAAAATCCCATGGAATTCTGGAATTGGCTGAGATGAAAGGGGGCTGTGATGAAGGGGGGGGGGGTGACGCTGTGATGAAGGGTGGAGCGGGGCGACGCTGTGATGAAGGGGTGACGCTGTGATGAAGGGGTGAGGGTGACGCTGTGATGAAGGGGGGAGGGTGACGCTGTGATGAAGGGGGGAGGGTGACGCTGTGATGAAGGGGGAGCGGGGCGACGCTGTGATGAAGGGGTGACGCTGTGATGAAGGGGTGAGGGTGACGCTGTGATGAAGGGGGGAGGGTGACGCTGTGATGAAGGGGGGAGGGTGACGCTGTGATAAAGGGGGGAGGGTGACGCTGTGATGAAGGGGGAGCGGGGCAACGCTGTGATGAAGGGGGAGCGGGGCGACGCTGTGATGAAGGGGGAGCGGGGCGACGCTGTGATGAAGGGGGAGCGGGGTGACGCTGTGATGAAGGGGGAGCGGGGCGACGAAGTGATGAAGGGGGAGCGGGGCGATGAAGGGGGAGCGGGGCGACGCAGTGATGAAGGGGGAGCGGGGCGATGAAGGGGGAGCGGGGTGACGCTGTGATGAAGGGGGAGCGGGGCGACGCTGTGATGAAGGGGGAGCGGGGCGACGCTGTGATGAAGGGGGAGCGGGGCGACGCTGTGATGAAGGGGGAGCGGGGCGATGAAGGGGGAGCGGGGTGACGCTGTGATGAAGGGGGAGCGGGGCGACGCAGTGATGAAGGGGGAGCGGGGTGACGCTGTGATGAAGGGGGAGCGGGGTGACGCTGTGATGAAGGGGGAGCGGGGTGACGCTGCGATGAAGGGGGAGCGGGGTGACGCTGTGATGAAGGGGGAGCGGGGCGACGCTGTGATGAAGGGGGAGCGTGGCGACGCTGTGATGAAGGGGGAGCGGGGCGACGCTGTGATGAAGGGGGAGCGGGGCGATGAAGGGGGAGCGGGGCGATGAAGGGGGAGCGGGGCGACGCTGTGATGAAGGGGGAGCGGGGCGATGAAGGGGGAGCGGGGCGATGAAGGGGGAGCGGGGCGACGCTGTGATGAAGGGGGAGCGGGGCGATGAAGGGGGAGCGGGGCGACGCTGTGATGAAGGGGGAGCGGGGTGACGCTGTGATGAAGGGGGAGCGGGGCGACGCTGTGATGAAGGGGGAGCGGGGCGATGAAGGGGGAGCGGGGCGATGCTGTGATGAAGGGGGAGTGGGGCGATGAAGGGGGAGCGGGGTGACGCTGTGATGAAGGGGGAGCGGGGCGATGAAGGGGGAGCGGGGCGATGAAGGGGGAGCGGGGCGACGCTGTGATGAAGGGGGAGCGGGGCGACGCTGTGATGAAGGGGGAGCGGGGCGACGCTGTGATGAAGGGGGAGCGGGGCGATGAAGGGGGAGCGGGGCGACGCTGTGATGAAGGGGGAGCGGGGCGATGAAGGGGGAGCGGGGCGATGAAGGGGGAGCGGGGCGACGCTGTGATGAAGGGGGAGCGGGGCGATGAAGGGGGAGCGGGGCGACGCTGTGATGAAGGGGGAGCGGGGTGACGCTGTGATGAAGGGGGAGCGGGGCGACGCTGTGATGAAGGGGGAGCGGGGCGATGAAGGGGGAGCGGGGCGATGCTGTGATGAAGGGGGAGTGGGGCGATGAAGGGGGAGCGGGGTGACGCTGTGATGAAGGGGGAGCGGGGCGATGAAGGGGGAGCGGGGCGATGAAGGGGGAGCGGGGCGACGCTGTGATGAAGGGGGAGCGGGGCGACGCTGTGATGAAGGGGGGAGCGGGGCGATGAAGGGGGAGCGGAGCGATGCTGTGATGAAGGGGGAGCGGGGCGATGAAGGGGGAGCGGGGCGACGCTGTGATGAAGGGGGAGCAGGGAGATGCTGTGATGAAGGGGGAGCGGGGCGATGAAGGGGGAGCGGGGCGATGAAGGGGGAGCGGGATGACGCCGTGATGAAGGGGGAGCGGGGCGACGCTGTGATGAAGGGGGAGCGGGGCGATGAAGGGGGGGGACACTGTGATGAAGGGGGAGCGGTGCGACGCTGTGATGAAGGGGGAGCGGGGCGATGAAGGGGGGGGACACTGTGATGAAGGGGGGGGGACACTGTGATGAAGGGGGAGCGGGGCGACGCTGTGATGAAGGGGGGGGACACTGTGATGAAGGGGGAGCAGAGGGGCGACACTGTGATGAAGGGGGAGCGGGGCGACGCTGTGATGAAGGGGGGGGACACTGTGATGAAGGGGGAGCAGAGGGGGGACACTGTGATGAAGGGAGAGCAGAGGGGCGACACAGCAGGTCCTCGTTTCCAATAAACCAGAATTGAATGTAATTGCTTTCAGCTTGAACCGCTTGAATCCCACCCACTCAGATTGCGTTTGAATAACTCCAGCGGTAAGGCGGCTACAATTATCTGCCAATCACTGTCAACGCCGGCGCCAAAGTCCGTTTTTCTACGTTTGACTTTAGATTAATGATAATCTTTAATAGAGCATAACAATCAAAATTATGATGATGAAAAGATGAATGTACATACATACATGAAACTTGTTCTGTCAAGATAATCAAGAAATTCAGTACGGGAGGGGGGGGGGGGCGGGGGGGGGGTTCAGGGAAGTGGCAGGCCAGATTTTTTTTAACTATTTATTGCCTATACTCAGTGTATACCTACCTACTGCTTTCACCATCTACAACTTCCCTACACTGTAATCATAGTGATCATAATAATCATAACTACCTACTTCATACTATAGTCTACCCATATAACTCTGTATGATAGCATGTATATATATATATATTTACAGCATTTATATGCTGTAATATGAAGTAATATATATATCCATATCTGTCTGAATATAATCATTCTATATACCTACTTATACACCTGCTCCGTGTGATAGCACGTACAATAGTGCTGGATATACCGTACATACATTTTATATACGTATATATTTACAGCATTTATATATAAGATAAGATAAGATATTATTTTATTGATCCCCTTTGGGAAATTCAGGCATCATAGCAGCATGGGGAGGGGAGGTACAGGTAGCAGTCTAAACAATATAACAAGTCAATATAATTAACTAACTAACTGAAATATACAGTATTCACAGTATCACATAAGGTGCAGTATGCATATGGTAGTGTCATTGTTCTTTTTAGGTTCCTAGTAGTTGTAGTTGGATGTCTGGCAGCAGTCCCTGCCCACTGTTGTGGAGCCTGATGGCCGCTGGTATGAAGGACTGGCCGAGTTGAGTGTATATATATATATATATCCATATCTGTCTGAATATAATCATTCTATATACCTACTTATACACCTGCATATAACTCTGTATGATAGCATGTACAATAGTGCTGGATATACCGTATAATATATACCATCAAATAAGACGCCCTCTAGAGGCCATCTCGTGAAGCATCGATGACTGAGTGACTGATTGCCTGACCTGAAAAGCTCACTCGATGCCCTTGGCTGCACCGTAGGAGGAAGAGAAAGATAAACAGAGCCACATGGTAACAACCCCAATATCAATTTGGCAGATGACATTTCTGATGGAATCGCAGTGTGAGATGACTCAGTATCCTCTGGCGATAGGGCTCTGGATAGTGCCAATCTTTGCACTGTGAAAGATTAGGGTCAAAACCAGATGAAGCATTTCTTACCAAACCAATGGTACTGGTCAACAGCTTAGGCCATATTGTATATTTATGTTTTCATATTAATTTATGTAATTTTATTTATGTATTGTTGTACTGTACATTGCTGTATAATGACTAGAGATGGCACGATTAGGGCTGTCACTAACGATTATTTTGTTATCGATTAATCAGTTGATTATTTTATCGATTAGTCGATTAATCTAAACCATTCATTTACCAGAAAAATCAACAATTGATTATAATTGCAATTTAATATTTAAAAATGTTGCAGATGTTGCAGATGCACAAACACACCATTGCTTAATTGTAGATACACCAATCAGGTTTAAGCACTATAAAAATGCAGCAGGTGTCACCTGTCTTCAACCAAAATGGAAGGAGAGTACTGTACACAGAGAACGTGAAAATATACAATACATTCACCAAACACTACACAAGACAACCAATGATGCAGACTGATGAAAATATACATATGTTTTACTGTAATTTTAACCTGTACTGGATACAGTATTTTATGGGTGTCTGCTATTTGCTGAGCTTACAGTGTTATGCACATAGTAGCATGAAAACTGGGACATGTTTTGTTGTGATTCTCCATGTTGAAATGTTGACTGAATTGGTTATATGGAGAGAACATTTATATTTTCATCAGTCTGCATCATTGATTTGGGTATATGGAGAGAAAATGTTTTTTTTTCATCAGTCTGCATCATTGATTTGGGTATATGTAGATAAATAAATTATATTTTCATCAGTCTACAGCATTGGTCTTGTGTAGTGTTTGGTGAATTTATTGTATATTTGCACATTCTCTGCGTACTTCACTTACAGTACTCTAATCACTGAGAAGTAGAATTGCTAAATGTGTTTTAGGTTAAGCACAGCAGTGTGTGTAACTGGTTCAAACAGAATTAAGTCATATGAAATGTGTGTTTCATATGGTAACAAAATGTAGTTTTTATAAATTTGTGTATGGTTTTGACAAGTGTTTAATTTAGCAAAGGATCTGAAGTGTTCTGATAATTGTGTGTGTGGTTGTTCTAATTGTGTGTTTTGAAACACCGGGCCCCGTTTTCAAAATCATGCTTAAGCAATCGAAAAAAAACTGTATTGTGTGTTTCATTATATACATATGTTTCAGTCTTAGATTTTTGGGTCTTTTCCTGCCTTTGGTCCGCTTTGCATTCACATCTCAAATGAACCGCAGCAGGGTTCACTTGCAAGAGTGAATGAGCTTTCACACCACCCCAAACCAACTGGACTATCTGAGGAAATGAATCAGGGTTCGATTAAAGCTTATTATAGTTTATCACAGTATCATGAGCATGTCTTTGTCAGTGGACACTGGACATGGGTATGGATGGCTCCAGGTGCTGCTGCGTTAAAGTGCACATCTTCAATACCTATCTGTATTATTTAAAAGCACAGTGCAGGACACACTCAAAGGTTAGCGCACCTCAGAGATGGCAGTGGACATGTATGACAGGACAAAGGCCATATGTAATGGCCTTTGGATTGAGGAACATACTACCAGCCAAAGGAGGAAGCAGAAAAGGATGGACGAGTATGTAGTTGAGTCATCTTGTGGCACAAGCTCAGACCTCAGCTCAGGAGATCAGCTGAGACAGAGACTGTTCTATCCAGTCCTCGACAGAATGCTGCAAGAGCTTGAGAGCAGGTTCTCATGAGTTGGATAACAACTTATGAGCGGCATACAGGCATGTTATCCAGCCTCAGACCAGTTTCTCTCAGTTGCAAAGTGTTTCCTGGTCAGAACAGGCAGAGATACAGTCCCTACTATCCAAAGTGTCTTTTCCCGGATGATAATAATAATAATAATAATAATAATAATAATAATAATAATAATAATAATAATAATAATAATAATAATAATAATAATAATAATAATAATAATAATAATAATAATAACAATAATAATGCATATGGGCAGCTACGTGGCGTAGTGGGCAAGACGCTCGCCACGAATGACGGAGACGCTGGGCTTGCCTGTTCGAGCCCAGCTGTAACTGAGGGGTACAATTCCCTGACTGTATTGAGAGTATGGTATTATTAAACCACTACTTAGTTATGTACTTTAATTACTGGCCATACAGTACACGGTATATATGGTGAACACCCACACAAGAATACAGCTTAACAAAGAAAGTTATATTTAGAAGTATTTATTATTAAAGCAGCACCAATAGGTTACAATATTGAGAATTATGAATTGCGCTTATATGGCGAAGAACACTTAAGTAGGTCAAGAGCGTAAGTCCATGAGCATATTAAGATGGGTATAATTGAATACCACCTGTAGCATAATAATTACATAAGGCACATTCGTAGTCAGCTGGAGATACTAAGGGGGTTCCCTCCGGTTGTAAGCCAGCAGGGGAGAGTAATGTTCGGGAGCAAAAGTCTGGATCAACGGGGAATCAATAAGCTCCAGCTACGGGAGTCGGTACATATACTCCCCTCGATCGGCAGACAAAAGCAGCAGCTATAATCCAGTATGCGCGACAGCATGGATGAAAGCCAGCCAGCCTCTTCCTAGAGACGGGCTCGAGTGATGCTCCTCACGGGTAGATCCCACACAGCAGTGGGGTAGACGGTTCTCTGCTCCAGCAGCCACAGTACCAAAAGCAATATAATCCAGCCGGAAAAGGCTCTGCATTCGCCGGTGTAGATTCTCCTGTGCACTATACTTCACATTAACTAGGTCGAACTTGACGTTATTTCACTAAGCTCTGACACTTTTACTATCCTATTCGCACATATTATAAGTGCTCTATTTAGACGCAAAGTTGCTCACTTCACTTGGTCGTTGACTCGTGGTGAAGGCTTTAACGTTTGAGATAAGACGATACGTTACTTTGAACGAATGATGAACTGAATGAACTGAACGAACTGAACGAAGTGAACTAAGTGCTGCTGTTTCCACCTGCGCCGTATTTATACGTAAGGTGAATAATCTAGTGCCAACCTCAGTTCTGTCTCGTATTACTGCGCAAACCTGGACATGTTGAGACAAGCCTAGGCGGTGGCTTTGAACTCGCCATTGGGGGTATGGTCATTGGCGCCTAGGGGTCGCTGTCCAATAGGAGAATGAATATTATGGTCTGGCTTGTACCTAGGTAAAGGGATATTCCGTGTATATGTACAAATAATATACAAGGGATATCAGACGATATACAAATATTATACAATATATCTCAAGTAATAAATATATATATTCGGTTTAATCTGACCCTTTGTAACAGCCGCCTCCTAATTAGTCCGCACCTAATTAGATAAGCAGAGACAGATTAACCGTCTTGTCCACTACTCAATGTCCGTTGTGAGGAGTAGGGCAATTCACAAAGTCAGTGGGTCATGGTCGTCATCAAGGGAGTCATGGAGCCTTGGCAACTCTATCAGCCTCGCCACGGGTCGGGTGTATGTCCGTCCCTGGACGAGAACTTCTGCCGCTCTGACCTTTCCGTCGGCACCGGTGATCACTTTGCTTACGCGGCCGGCCGGCCACGCAGCTCGGGGTAGTGACTGGTCTATGATCATGACGATTGTGTCCACTTTTAAGTTGTCCCCGTCCTTGACCCGCTTCTGACGGGCTGGAAGGGAGGGTAGGGGGCTTAGGAGGAAGCGGGCCTGAGACTGCTTTGATCTGTGCTTGGCTGTGCCTCCACATCCTCCGTCTGTTCCTCTTGTTTGGTCTGTACCCCGTCTGAGGAGGGGCCGGTTCCGGCCGCCCCATCAAGGAGTCGCTTGGGGTGCTGGGTTCGAGGTCAGCTACGTCTGGAGCGCAGCTGAGGGGGGTGGAGTTCGGAACTCCCTCTTGTGCCCACGGTTCTCTCACAGGCCTCTCGCCTAATGTCAATAGCCTCTCAACGGGCTGTACGATAGAGTGGCCTGTGTCGCTCACCTTTGTGTGCAGGCAGCGTGTAGACGTGGGTTGACTGTCAAGTCCGTAGAGGGGGCCCTGGAGCGTCCACCCCAGTCGGGTCTGAACCGCGACTGGGCATCCTTTGGGTCCGATGTGGGCCGCCTCAATTGGGAGAATGAGGTCCGCGTGGTCGGAGCCGATGAGCAGGGTCTGTGTGGCGCCGTCGATAAGCGGTATAGGTAGTCTGCGTAGGTGCACGTACTTCGCCATCAGCTGTGGGATGGGGTAGGTGTACTGTGACAGGCCTATGTCGTGGCTGGTGAAGACGTTGGTAATACTATACTGCTTCTCGGGCTGGTCCACCGCTGCTATCTTGAAGGAGACATTTTCACCCTTTATGGTCTTCTGGGCCCTCATGCATCAACGTGTTCTACGCACAGATCTGTGCTTACCCTGTGCGTACGATCATTTCTAAGCAAAGAGTGGGATTCATCAATTTGAACTTGAACTTGACTTCGTGCGTACATCTACGCACAGGTCAGACCATGCGTACCTAGCGCCCAGTGGTAGAATATATTATTACAACAAGGAAATGAGCTTCTGTGCATAATAACACTGGCACGTTCTGTACGAACCGTAGTTCATTATAGTTCATTGTAAAATAGCAACAGTAGTGTAATTATGGTCAAAACCCTATAAATAGCATTTGGAATAATAGATCTTTCTCTCAGAATGAATGCAGCATGGTTTATATAGCGTTATCGGAATATACGGGGTGTAGGCTACTGACTGACTGCGCTCCGCGTAGCTTGATTGATTGATTGATTGAAAAGTTTATTAACAGATTGCAGAATGGGTACAGTACAGTACAGCTCAGTACATACAATTGTTAATTGGGGATGCAGACCAACTTTCGTCTTGTTTACATCAGGGTCCCCCATTTTCAATTCATCATAAATCATAAAGCTCAACTCGTTATTATTCTGCGCAGACCGCAGAAACACGGGAACGTTTTGATTATATTTAAAAGGCTTTACGTTAAACGAAACAAGTGGAACTTCGAAGCTGTAAGCAGAATACAAGTCATATGAATATAGTGTTCTTCCCCCTTTTTACTGTATAAGAAAGAATAGAAAACGCATTGCAATGACACTATAGTGGACAGACTATGTATATGATGGGATTCAAGTTCGCGTTTTTGTTGCTCATAGGCATGCTGTCAGAGTATGATATCTTAATCAAACATTCTAGAACATTTGTCGTCACAGATCATGTCCTAATAGAACATAGGCTATGGCATGGATCGTGATATTGTGTGGACTGTTATTATTATTACTGTACGGAGTACGGCGGTACCACCCATTGTGACAGCAGCCTTGAGTCCCGCACACAAACATGATGGAATTCAAGTTCATGTATTGAAAGGCAGGATACACCATACATGCAGTGAGATTCATTGTTCTTGTACATGCTCTCGTATTATATTGTTTATATAGGCTACCCAATACTGACATCAAAATAGATTGTAGTATGCCTCTAGAAATCATATGCAGCAGGTAGAAAATTGACGGGAGATCCATCGCAATTTGGAATAAAATTGAGGAGAACTTTAATCCCTGGGGTATTAATCAAACAACACGGGAGAAGGCAGTCATATTCCAGCGCGGTCTTTATTAGCCGACAACGAAATAGATGCATCTAAAAATCATATAGCCAATCGAACACAACTAATAAAGGCATTCATATTACAGCACGGTTATAATGACACACAACCAACGCCAAACAGTGGTCAACGAACGGTCTTTATTAGTATTTTGAGCTGTCCAGGCAGAATTGCAGCAATGGTCTTAGGGAGCCGTTGATATCTGACATCACCGTTTACAAGTCCGCCTTTTATTATTTATCCCATAATACGCGATAGTGTCTTCTTGGTTCGACAGCAGTGAATTCTCCGTGGAGTTTCTAACGGGTCGGTCCATTATTTCACATCCCATGGGGGGTGTTTCCTCATTTTCATGACCATATATGGATAATCATGCACGAGCATTGACGGTAGAACAAAGTGGTATTCATCATGACAGGTGTGCGTAGAGCCTGCGTACGCAAGTGTGATGAATGCCGACTTCCCTGTGCGTGCGCTAGTTCTACATTCCGTGCTTACGTGTGGAAGTAGGTCAAGTTCTACGTCCACGTTGATGCATGAGGGCCCTGGTCTCTTCTGATGGTACGTATTGTCATTGTTCCTTTGGCACCCCCCAGACCCAGCTGGGCTGCGGCGGAAGCGAGGAGGAGAGTCTTTTCAGACCCATCGTCTAGGACGGCGTAAGTGTCCAGGACCTTGTCTTCGTACTTTGATGAGCACTCGGGGGGTCCCGCTATGCTGGTCTATATGGAGCACTCCTGTTGGTCGGTTGCCTTGGATCTTCTGGAGTGGTGCCGACTCGCGGTCGTCCGAGTAGCACCGTGACTCCCAGTGTCTGCTGTAGCAGTCGGTACACCAGGGGGCGGTCTGGTGGATCTTCGGTACTGGTGCCACCGCCTCGGCCTGGTACATTACCGTGACGGGCCCACTTTGTTGTCCTGGCGGACGCCTGTTGATGTCATGCAGGACCTCCAAGTGGGCGCCGCCGCACCTGCTGCACTTCTTCTTCAAACGGCACTCAGCTGCCATATGGCTGCGCGCGCAGCGGAAGCAGCGGCGGTGGTCTTTGATCCACTGACTCACCTTGTCCGTGGTCAGCTCCTTGAAAGTGTCACATTGATACAGCCGATGTTCCCCTTCACAGTACTGGCATTCAATCTTCCACTCCTCTTTCGTCGAGGGGGTGTTGTGGTTCTTGTGCTGCGGTACTGATTTGGCTTGGTGCATAACGGTCACCGACCGGCGGTTATCATTTGATCCCCGAGGTCCTGGTCTTGGGCTTGGTCCACTCCACACGAACGTGTCCAGTCGTAGGCTGCTGACCTCCCTGGCGAGGAAATCAGATAGGTCTAGGAGGGATGCCTCTGGGCCGTTGGGGTCGCGGTGGTCTCTCTGCCGCCGAAAGCGCTCTTGGCGGGCTGGAGGGAGCTTCTCTAATATTCGTTCTACATTAGAGTTAGCATACAGTTCATATATCCCTTTCTCCTTTTGGGACCCCAGCATCCCTACCAGGGACTGTACCTTGATAGAGAGGTCATCCAATGCTCTATTGTCTCTGGCTGGGGGGAGGCGGTCGATATCTCTTATTTCCTGTATCACGTAGTCCCATATGCGTCCATAACGCTGGTCGAGGGCTACTAGAGCCGCGGTGTATGGGGTACTTGAGTTGGAATATGCCAGCGCTATATTATGCGCTCTGGGCACCTTCAGGTGCTTGAGGAGGATAGCATATTTGTACGTCTCATCAGGGACGTCGGACATCATAGTCTCCAAGCACATCCGTAATTCCGTGTACTGTGCTCTGTCCTCGCGCGTAAAGTCTGGGAACGTCGGTGTGCCAAGGTACGATGCCATGGATGGCTGACACATCGGTGAGCGTTGGGGAAGAGGCCTCCTGGGCGAGTCTCCCCGTACGTGTTGTTGTGGGTTGGTACTTGGTGGGTACCAGGGGCCGGGTACCCAGGTGCTGTTCCTCGGTGCTGACGGTGCGTCAAACTCACCCGTGAGTTGAGTCGGGGGTTTGTAGCGCAGTGACTCGGGGCTGACGTCTGGGCTGTACTGGGCCTCCTGGTCCAGAGTACGTTGCTGCTGGTCGGGGCTGTACTGGGCCTCCTGGTCCAGAGTACGTTGCTGCTGGTCGGGGCTGTACTGGGCCTCCTGGTCCAGAGTACGTTGCTGCTGGTCGGCTTGACATTCCTCCTCTTCCTCTTCCTCTTCCTCTGCTAGGTCCTGGAGTCTTCTAGTCAGTCTCTCTGTGAGAGATCCACAGCCTTGGTTGACGCGCGCATGCGCTTTTCCGTAAGAAAACAGATGAGATGAATTGTTTGGTTTATAGAAAAGAGTATTTATTGTCATTTACTTGAAGCTTTGTTTAATTGTTCTGTAAGAGAACGGTACAAATACCAACAAAATCAGGAGGAGCCAGCCAAAACAAACAGATTTCATATTCTAAATTACATTTTTTTTTTTTCTTTTTTTTTTACAGCCATGTCCCCCCGACGAGGGATTCAAAAGTTCTGCTTTCAAAAAACGCAAAAACTCACGGTCCATAAGGTCCCCCCAACGAGGGATTCAAACGTTCAGCTTTCAAAAACGCAAAAAAGCGCCTCACAGTCCACGAAGTGTGTAATGTGTGCGATGTCCGTGTGAGAGAGGGGGGGGGGCCGGGAGAAAGAAAAAGAAGGGGATATGGTGGGGGGGGGAGAGAGAGAGAGATATGGGGGGGGGTCTTCTTATGTTTTTGCCTCAAGGAGTAAGACAAGCTTTGTGATGGGCCTGATCAAGGTGTTGGTCTTGGTTTGCACCTCGACTTGTCTCACAAAACCCTTTTTGTCTGGCCGGGTTTGTGTGATTCGTCCCATGATCCACGAGTTTCTAGGAGCAGAGTCGTCTATTATTAAGACAATATCACCGGCCGCCATGTTTCTCCTTTTCTTTGTCCACTTTTGTCTTTCTTGAGGTTCTGGCAGGTACTCTCTTGTCCACCGTTTCCAAAACAGGTCTGCCATGTATTGCACTTGACGCCATCTTCTCTTGGCATAACAGTCATCTAGGCTGAATACTCCGGGTGGCAGTGAAGGCTTTTCTTTGAGGAGAAGGAGGTGATTTGGTGTGATCCGGCAGGTGGGTTGAATGTCCATGATATGCCGTTCTCAAGTAAGGTGGCGTGAATCTTGAGATTGTCCAGATCTTGAATAGACTCTCGTAGCTCTCGTTCTGCCCTGACAAGATTCGTTCCATTATCAGATCTCATGGTCTTGACTGTGCCTCGTCTGGCTACAAATCTTCTTATTGCATTAATGCACGAGTCTGTATTAAGCGTATGAGCAACCTCCAAGTGCACTGCTCGGATATTCAGGCACGTGAAGATCACGCCATACCGTTTCAACATTGTTCTCCCTCTTTTCATTTCAAATGGGCCGAAGTAGTGTACACCCACGTTTGTGAAAGGTGGTTGGTCAGGTAGCAGCCTGTCCTGGGGTAAGTCTGCCATGTATTGTGTACCTCTGACGCTACTCGACCTCCTACAGTGGACACACTTTGCGATCACTGCCCTGACTGCAGAGTTGACCTTAGGTATCCAATACTTTTGCCTCAGGCGTGATAGTGTATGGTTCCGCCCGCTTTGTCCAACGGTTTCGTGGACATGTCTGATGATTAATGTCGTTACATGATGTTTTCTTGGCAGAATGGCGGGGTGCATAGCCTCAGGGGGCATTGCAGACCTGACCAATCTTCCACCGACCCTTATTAGCTCATCATGAAGAACTGGGGTAAGTTTATGGATGTGACTGGTCTTCTTCACAGCCGTTATTTTCCTTAGTGACTCTAGTTCCTCTTTGTATTCTGTTGATTGACAAAATTGGATAATGGCATGTTCGGCTTCCTGTAAGTCATCAACAGACAACAGAGCTTTGCAATTTCCTTTTTTCTTTTCCGGTGCACCTTTCGTTTCCTTCTTTTCTTTGCAGGCCGTTTTTAGTGTTGCTTTAATCCTCAATATCCATGCTACGCTGCTACGGCTTTTCTGAGACGATGCCACTCAGAATAGTAGGTGATTAATTTCATGACTGTATTCACAGACTGATCCACAGGAGCAACATTTATAGTGAAGACCTTTACTTCCGGATCGTCCTTTGTCAATGTGCATTCTGGGCATTGTGGCCACTCCGATTCTGGATGTTGCATGAATTCAGGACGTTGTATCCATGTTGAATTCAAGAAGCGAGCTGTTGATAAGCCTCTCGATGCGCAGTCGGCCATAAGTGTTCTATATTCCTCATGAAATTGTGGGTTTTTTAACAGCTTTCGTTTCAAGCTCATGACCCTTTGCTCAGCGAGACAGCGGTTGTTTGGGAACTCAGCTTCGTCAGTCCGTAAAGGCAATCCGATATTGTAATGCCCGTCTTGCAGCTTTACTGAGTTTGAGACCTTTCCCATGAATATATGGTCTTCTTGAGACATCTCTAGGCGCTCTTCGTGCTGGCGCTCTGGGAAATCATATTTCATCTGCTGTTGCGGCGATTCCTCAATCCTTACCAGAGAGATCCTATTTGTGGTAACGACGTTCCCAGTGCCCTGTGTGAGTGGCCCATTGACTGTCCTTCCGAGAGTGGATATTAGGATATTTTCTGTTGATGTGCAGGATTGTGGGATGTTTGAGAGAACACACTTGACAGGTAAGTCTCTTTTGACAACCTTTGCTCATGTGACCGACTTCGAAACATCCAAAACACACTCCTTTTTTCTTCAAGAATTCCAGTTTTTCTTCATGCGTTTTCTTTTTCAGTTGTGAACATGAACTGAGCTCATGGTTTCCCTTGCAATGTAAACATTCGTTGGTTGTTTTTCTTGGTGCTTTATCCACACATTCGGTTACAGCCTGCTTGTAGAAGCTGCCTGTCACCTTTGTCACATTGGTAGCGAATCCACTGTATGCACTCTTAGGCCTTCTGTCTTTAGAGAGGAAGGGCTTGCCTGGTGGTGGTATGACGGGCCTTCTTGTCTGTGTGGGATTTAAGCTTCCAAACAACGGATGTGATAGGATTCTGGATTGATAGTTTATAAATTCCACCAGCTCTGGACATTTTGGCCTTGTTCCATAACGATCCTGTAATTCACAAGCTCTGAATCTCCATCTTTCTTGCGTCTTGTAGGCTAATTTACTGAGAATGGCTCTCATGTTAGTTGGATGGTTCAATTCCTCCAAGTACTCGACAGAGCTCATGGCATTGAGACAACCATTGAGAAACACGGCATAAGCCTGCAAGGCCTCTGCATCTTCAGCTTTGATTATTGGCCAGCTGAGCACTTTGTCCAAGTATGAAGTGGCAATCTTGTGTTCGTTACCGAAATGCTTCTTTAAAAGCTCCTTTGCTGTAGTGTAACCTGTGTCTGGAAGCATGTATTGGCAACTGCGCACCAGTTCCCTTGGCTGACCTGATGTGAATTGCTCCAGGAAATACAGCATATCCTGGCGGTTCTCAGTTTTCCTCTCAATGCCATGTTCAAAGGCTCTTATAAAGAATTGGTATTCTAGAGGGTCTCCTTTAAAGACAGGGATAGTGATTGATGGCAAAGTGAATTGTCCTTGTTGCTTAATCAGAGTTTCTGTTATCCTATTTTGACCTTCCATTAGGTTCACCAGACTATAAAATTCATGCTTTTTACTTGTGTCCTGGGTATTTGTTGTAGGTCCTTTACTGTGTGGTTGTGTTGATGGTCCTACATGTCCTTGTGCATCTGTACCATGTGGCATGAAGTGGCGTGCACCTGTAAAAGCAGGGAGGTCATACGGTCTGAAAGATGAAGTATTTTCATATGACATAGCTTGTACTTTGGTGCCACCTAGAGGAGGATTAATTGTATGCGTGGCATAGACTGATGTCAAAGGGTCGTATTCTGGATGCCTTTGATATGTTAGTTGTGATGGTATTTTTTTACGCACAGATTCGTATTCTGTCATAGTTCCATGTGTTGCTCTTTCCACTGGTTCCTTGTGAGTGGGCCTTGATCTGGTTGGAACATCATCCATGTTAGTGCTGTCCAAACCGGCTGTCCATGACAGCTTTTCTGGTTGTTGTTCCGTTTCCTCTTGAATGTATTCTTCCAGGTATTCATTCATTCCATCCGATTGTTGCATTTCTTTAGGTACAGTTTGTGTTAATTCATGTGATAATTCATATCCTTTGATAATGCTTAACTTTGCTTTGTTAGCAGCCATCTGAGTTTCCATCTCAATATTTTCCTTCTCCATCTCAAGCTTTTCTTTCTCAGCTTGGAGCTCTGCTTCTTTTATCTCAAGCTGTTGCTTCCTTTTAAGCCCTTCAGCCTTGACTGCTAGTTCAGCTTGTTCACTTTCCAATTGCATTTTAAGAGATGCTATGGATGATCTTGAGGATTTTGATGAGCGTCTTGATCGCACATTGGAAACACTGTCCTTTGGGGCAATATCATCCACTGTAATTGCAATATTCCTTGTAGCATCATTATCAGTCACCTTTTCATTTTGATCAATCCATTGTAATACACAGTCTTTGAATTCATCCACTGGTATTATTTTAGGGATGTACCACTCACTTTGATCAAGTTTAACATCATCCTCTGACATTACTGACAATAAAGTTTTGACACAATCATTTACATCATTCAGTTCTTGATATGCTTTGTTGAACTCGTTTTCCACTTTTGATTTAACGATTTCCACCTGGCATATATGCTTCATTAAATCAAAGATTTAATTTTTCCTTCTGGTTAAAACACCCAATTTGGCGCTTCTAGATGCTTTCAATTCTTGTAATCTATTGGAATGTACAGCGTCAATTTCTTCCACCAAACGTTCCATTTTCCTTTAATGTTTGATTTGGTTCCAACAAATAACTGAAATGGTGCATTTATTGCACATGCTTTTCAATTGAATTCAAACATCGTCGTCGACTGATACTTCGACTTGATTCGTTTCTTGATTATTATCTGACGACGGGGATAACACTATGAAATGACGTCAGTGCTTCACAGACGCGCATCCAATGAGTGGCGCGTATCCATTCATTGAACTCCGTCCATAGTTAACCTCGTTCCCAGTAGTAACGTGGAATGTTCAATACACAATCTTTGAAGCAAACAAACGTAACGTTATTTCCAGCAATCAATTCCAGTGATGTTCCTTAAACAAAGGCGCAAGTATTGCATGCCTGGTTTTTGACAATGAGAGATCCACAGCCTTGGTTGACGCGCGCATGCGCTTTTCCGTAAGAAAACAGATGAGCTGAATTGTTTGGTTTATAGAAAAGAGTATTTATTGTCATTTACTTGAAGCTTTGTTTAGCGTGAATGGGTTCCTACCGGATGACGTGGAGGTGTGCTGGCTTATTCCCGTTGCATGGTGTCCTGTTTCCAATTTTTAAAGTTCCAAATCCATAGCGCTTGCGGCGGTCAAAATCCGTCTGGGCTGCATGCCTTACATTCCAGTGTCATGTTTTTTACTAGCGCACCAGTCCATTGATAAAATGAGTTCACACACTAAGGTGCTGTAATCACCGGTTCAAAATGGGCTGGACCAGACACGCCTCCACGTTGTTGAAGCAACACACATCCAAGTCATAACAAATAAAAGATGTTATCAATCAAGTTCATTTCAAATCATTTTCCAAACAATATTGCTTCATATTTATAACTAAATAAATATTAAGGACTGAATCTGGCTCCAACACTCGGCGACGTAGGCCGGTTCTTCCCGGTTGCTGGGTCTCGTATGGACCGGCCGGGGAGGGGGTTCGGAGACGCAGACAGGATCCTCCTGTTGGCGGGGTCCCGGGTCGCTTGGTCGGGTAGGGGAATGTGCCCTAGACCCTTGTCGTGATGATTTCCGGGAGCTCCGTGCGGAGAGAGGGGGTGTCGCCATGGCAATCAATTGTTCTACCATCTGCGCCTGCAGCCGGTCGCGCTCTGCTTCGCGCTGGGTATGGGCGGCGTCACGCTGTGCATTGGCAGCGTCGCGCTGTGCATTGGCGGTGGCGTGCTGTGCCTCGGCGCGGCCTCTTTCAATGTTCTCTTCCGTCTGAAGGCGTCTGGTCTCCAGTCTTATGCGGTCGTCTTCACTCCTTTGTTGCGCCTGGAAGCGCTCTCGCTCGGTTGCAGCGTGTTCGCGCTCACTGAGGGCTTGCGCTTGGAGTTGCGCGTGAAGGCGCTCTCGTTGGTCTGCAGCTTGTTCGCGCTCGCTCGTCTGTTGCGCTTGGAGTCGATCGCGTTCACCCTGAAGTCGATCGCGTTCGGTGGAGGCTGCCAGGGTGGCGATGAATGCCTGCGCCAGCATCTTGTCCGCTTCGCTGGGGGAAGACACCGACGGAGGTGATCGGCTTCTGGCAGTGCTCGTTGGAGATCTGTTCTCTGGGCGCGCCTCGAGGGCCGTCTCCTGGGCGCGCTTTTCTTCTGGTAGTGTGTCGGGTTCTGTCCCTGGAGCGCTTTCTTTATCCTGGAGCTCTCCGGGGACCGTCCCGTTGACGTTGTCTGGGGATATAGTCATGTCATGTCCCCCCTGGTCCCCCCCGTGGGCTTGGTCAGTTACGTTAGAACCCACTGGGGTCTCTACTGGCAGGGTCGTCTGGTCAGTAGGATTTGACATGCTTTGACTATCCGCTTTATTTATTTTATCCGCATTTAACGTCTTTATAAAGCTAGGTATTAGACTGACAGCGTATGCCTCTAGATAGGGAGGTGGCTGACGTCTGCGCTGCGGGCGTTCTAGCTCGGGAGAGCTGCTTGGGGAGTGTTCACCGCTGGCCATGGTTAATATCAATATTATATTTAGATATTACACTGATTACCATCCGGCTCGAAGGACCAATTGTAACTGAGGGGTACAATTCCCTGACTGTATTGAGAGTATGGTATTATTAAACCACTACTTAGTTATGTACTTTAATTACTGGCCATACAGTACACGGTATATATGGTGAACACCCACACAAGAATACAGCTTAACAAAGAAAGTTATATTTAGAAGTATTTATTATTAAAGCAGCACCAATAGGTTACAATATTGAGAATTATGAATTGCGCTTATATGGCGAAGAACACTTAAGTAGGTCAAGAGCGTAAGTCCATGAGCATATTAAGATGGGTATAATTGAATACCACCTGTAGCATAAGAATTACATAAGGCACATTCGTAGTCAGCTGGAGATACTAAGGGGGTTCCCTCCGGTTGTAAGCCAGCAGGGGAGAGGAATGTTCGGGAGCAAAAGTCTGGATCAACGGGGAATCAATAAGCTCCAGCTACGGGAGTCGGTACATATACTCCCCTCGATCGGCAGACAAAAGCAGCAGCTATAATCCAGTATGCGCGACAGCATGGATGAAAGCCAGCCAGCCTCTTCCTAGAGACGGGCTCGAGTGATGCTCCTCACGGGTAGATCCCACACAGCAGTGGGGTAGACGGTTCTCTGCTCCAGCAGCCACAGTACCAAAAGCAGTGGCGGCTCTACCACTAGGGGCGCTAGGGCGCCGACCCACCTGCTGGCCAGTTGCTGTTAAATCAGAGAAGAAGACAATAAAACGTTTTCGTTTTTTGTGTTTTATAGCCCTATAAATAATATAAACATGTTTAAAATTAATAATATTTACTCATTTTAAGTATGTTTGTATTTCCAATGCACAATATAACGTTATTATCTAAATAAAAAAAACATCGTTTTCCAGGGCAGGAAGTGACATCACGTTTTTTTTTTTTTTTTTTTTTTTTGTATTTCTCTGCCCGGGCTATACGCGATAGCGCTCTGAGTGCGCGTCACAGTTTGATCGCTGTCTCCGTCACAGCCAATCAGTGCATACGGCGTTGTGCATTGAAATATGACTATGTTGGAATCCGAGCGCGATTTGAAGCGGTCTACCCAGCAGCGTGAACTTCCGTGAAGAATTTCCATAGCCGCATTTCGCGGAGACGCTCTCTGATTGGCCGACGCCAGTATTTTTTTCCATGGCAGAATTTCACAGAGACGATCTCTGATTGGCCGAATCCAATTTCTAATGTTCCAATTCTAGCTTCTAGCTTGGTTCCTAGGTTGGTCTAGGACTGTTGTTTGTCTTAGAGCGTGCCGTGCCGTGACTGCAAGTTCTTTAGACTGTTAAGCTTAGGCACTCTTTCAAAGTTGGTTAAGGTTAGAGTTTGTCTTAGAGCATGGCGATAGAACGCCAGGTAGTTTGCAGTCTGTTCGAGCGGAAATGGACAAAGGAATGTACTTGTTGAGTGTTGTGCTAACGAGCTCAGCTGAGCTAACACTTGGCTAACAAGCTATATGGCGGATTATACACGTTTATCAAGCTCTCCTGCCCTGGACGTTTCAACTAAACAGTGAGTCTCTCTCTCTCTCTCTCTCTCTCTCTCTCTCTCTCTCTCTCTCTCTCTCTCTCTCTCTGTGCTTAACGTTAACGTTTGTAAATAGTTTTTTTTAGGAGCAGTACTGTTAGGCTACTGCTGTGCTGGCCATTCATGAAGCGAGACATTGCTGATTGTTTATTTATTTTATAACACAAGACTATGACTACCAACTGCCTAGCCAGCCGTGTATCAATCTTGGATGCAATAATAACGTTACTTACCACACTGACTATGTCGATGGCTCATTGATTTAACTACTGCAGCTCTCTCGGATTGAAAATACGTGGATTATGGCTTGTTCAATATCGTCTATGTTTGAATGAATGAATGAATGAGAACTTTATTAACAGATTGCAGAATGGGTACAATACAGTACGGCTCAATACACACAATTGTTAAGGGGATGCAGACCAGAGAAAGACGTTTGTCTTGTTTACATCAGGGTCCCAGATTTTCGATTCATATCGATAGTTTAATAGCTAGCCTTGGCTCGTTTAACAATATGCAAAATATGTGTACAGCCCTGTACTCATACTGAAGTTATTCTTGGTATATAATAGGTCTGATTGTGTAACGAATCGATTCCACGTCGCGCTGTGTGTGAGAGAGAGAAGGAGAGAGGGAGAGATCTGCCTGTGTTTGGAGACGGGCGAGTTTTGTTTCTAACTTTTCTATTTATATTGTGTTTCAAGTTGTGAATTAGAGTCTAGACTATACTTTATTTGACTGGTTGTGTGTTGTTGTAGTAACAGCTGAGCGACTCGTTCATAAGAGCCGATTCATTGCCGTGAGCGTGAGTCGAATCGCTCACGTCTTGCCATGAGTCTTGCGTGGTACAGTACTGTACTGTACAAAATATTTGGTATAGCGCCCCTAGTGGCGAAGTACCCAGCGGCCGCCACTGACCAAAAGCAATATAATCCAGCCGGAAAAGGCTCTGCATTCGCCGGTGTAGATTCTCCTGTGCACTATACTTTAACTAGGTCGAACTTGACGTTATTTCACTAAGCTCTGACACTTTTACTATCCTATTCGCACATATTATAAGTGCTCTATTTAGACGCAAAGTTGCTCACTTCACTTGGTCGTTGACTCGTGGTGAAGGCTTTAACGTTTGAGATAAGACGATACGTTACTTTGAACGAATGATGAACTGAATGAACTGAACGAACTGAACAAAGTGAACTAAGTGCTGCTGTTTCCACCTGCGCCGTATTTATACGTAAGGTGAATAATCTAGTGCCAACCTCAGTTCTGTCTCGTATTACTGCGCAAACCTGGACATGTTGAGACAAGCCTTGGCGGTGGCTTTGAACTCGCCATTGGGGGTATGGTGGTTGGCGCCTAGGGGTCGCTGTCCAATAGGAGAACGAATATTATGGTCTGGCTTGTACCTAGGTAAAGGGATATTCCGTGTATATGTACAAAGAATATACAAGGGATATCAGACGATATACAAATATTATACAATATATCTCAAGTAATAAATATATATATTCGGTTTAATCTGACCCTTTGTAACACCAGCGCTCCACATTGCTTTCAGTTTAGCTGGTCGTTCATACTAATACACATTGGCCGTATTAGGGGGTGGGAAACTGATGGGTGGGGATCGGGCGTTGTGGACAGCGACTTCTACAGGTCGGTTGGTGCACCTGCGCAGTAGAATCAGGAAGTGTTGGGGGCAGCGTGAGCCTCTCACGCGTTACTCCTCGCCACTGAGAGATCGAGCTGCGCAGGTGAAAAGATGCGACTGCTGTTACCTCAAGTACCGGAGAGGACTTGTGCTATGTATGACTTAGTCCACATTGCAGCCGGCTTGTGGGAGGCAAGAAACAGCGTCCGTGACAGGGGAGGGTTGAATAGGATGATACGAAATTGGGATGGGAGAAAATATAGAAAAAATGGGAGAAAAAGTGGATAAAAAAAAAACAATAATAATGCATTTGATTTATAAGGCGCCTTTCAGGACACTAAAAAAAAGTTCACAAATCGGTGAATGAAAAAATGATAGGATCAAATGAAAACTACTTACTAAAAATGGATGTTTAAAAGTACTAAAAACCAACAAAAAATACCAAACACTAACAAACATTCAGCACAGACAATGGGGATGCTGACATCTTAAAAAAAGTTAAAAAAAGAAAAAAAGAAAAAATGTAAAAAAAAAATATCAATTTTTTTAAGCTCCAGGGCTAGGAGAAAAACATCCGGGGCTAAAGCCCCGGAAGCCCAGGGCTAAAGCCCCGGAAGCCCAGGGCTAACGACGCCGCTTGGTGTATCAGACCTAAGGTGTGGGCAGGTTTTTGGCTTCCAGTTCAAAGTCAAAGAGCTGTGGATAGCTCATAGTTTGTGCCTGCGAGGGTGGGGGCTGTCGCACAGAGTTCTTGGCTCACTGTCAAGGTCAAGCAGCATTGCTTTCTGCCAGCGAAGGTACCTACTTTACCTAAGGTACTATACTGGGCCCTGTGTTCAGTGTCACACCAGGTCAAAAGCATACAGTATTATAGTCATGTGCTTCAGTGTCATGGAAATATTAAACAAACTATCGCTACATTACATTCAAACACCGGATTATATGGAAATATAGCTTATCCCAAGATTTGTATCCATTCCGTCTAGGATGGTGAAAAGGTTATTTCATCACTTTATCAACTAGACCAAGCCACACACCTAGATAGAAACACAGTAATACAATGATGATATAAAGTTTAGTTTAACCTCTTAACCGCTAGCCATATTTTCAGAAGATTCGCCTAAAGATACATGTAAATGGAAGATTGCTCCACTTCTACAAAGATAATTAGCATGTTCTTGGTATCTAGGGACATCTATGGATCTCAGGGAATGTATTCCCAGTGTCAGAAATATTGTGTCTGTTACTACTAGGCTTGAGTAAATTGTAATGAACCAAAGGAGAATATCAATTTTCTTTTTTCTTTTCATCTTTGACAGTGAATAACACCATGCTAACATTGACCAGACGTGAATATTGCCAAATTGATTGAGATCAATTGTACAGAAAATCTAAGCAAATGGATAAAGGGCAGGTGATTTACATGTTTTTTTGTAGATACAGTACTGCAATTTGAAATATGATTATAGAATATAGAATATCACGCCTATAAATTACCTTATTATGGCCAAGTCATACATCTATGGATCGGGCCTCGTTCCAATGTCTGGATTTAGTACCACCAGGCGCCCGTGACAGGGCAGCAAAGACTGTGAATGAAATCTACTGTAAGTACAGTTATTCTTTTGTAATGTAAATAGTTCCAACATTTTTCATCAGATTCAGACGTGGTCTTTTTCTAGACGTTCATAGAACGGTAAAGAAACGAACTACGTTGTATTTTATGGCAATAACGTCCAGGTTTGTTCGACCCGTGAGATATGATCCCGAAAATAACGTTAAAAAAACACACTGGAAGTCAGATGATTGCCATGGGCTGGCGTGAGAGATGTAGTTTTATGAAATGAAAAAGCCCATCGAAAGCCCTGGGTCTCATCTCCTCATAGGACTACAAACAAAATGGTGGCGCAATTTCCGGCGCAAGTTTTCCGGTGCAATGCGCAGATATTTTTATAAGCTCATTTAGCTAATAACACTTAAAATTAGGGATGCTCGATATTGGCTTTTTTACCGATACCGATATACCGATATTGTCCAACTCTTAATTTCCGATACCGATATCAACCGATATCAACCGATACCGATATATGCAGGGTTCCCCCCCCCCAAAAATGGAATAATTTCAGGTAATTAACATTAAATGTTTTTCTTTTTCTTTTAAACCGTAACCGATATTTTCCGATATCACATTTTAATGCCGATATCAACCGATAATATCGGTAGGCCGATAATATCGGACATCCCTACTTAAAATCATTGGTAAACAAACATAGTGCTGAAAATATACACTTTGACAGGGTTAGGGTCTTTACTCTTGGCTACATTTGAAAAAGAAACACTACATTACTTAATACGGGGCTGTATTGATCTATTTATGATGAGAAATAAATCTCAACCCGGTAGCGGGCCGATCAGGCTTAAGGGGTTAAAGTAACAGTGTGGTTAAGGTTAGGGTTATGGTTAGTTTAAGGTAACAGTATGGTTAAGGTTAACCCTTTCCCCGCCAATAACGTCGTATTACGGGTTTCAAGTTCATGCGAATTCTGCCAATAACGGCGTACGACGTGATTCTGATCATAATTTCATATTTTCGCCATGGTATTCATATTTCACTCACGGAGCCTTGTCGGATGCTGTGTGAGCCAGCACAACTCTGCAACGCTTCAATACTGCCACCTGGTGGCTGATCGGCGAGTTGTAACCGGAAGTGGATCTCTTGTGATCCCGGTGCGTCTCCCTATTCCTCAATACACACACCGTGGATATGGATCTTTGCCATAACTCAATAATCTACATGATTTGGGCGTGTATTAGTAATATACAAACCGGAAATGGATCGCCTCGATCCCCACCACATAACTGGGATCTGTTTGCTCCACTCTCATCGCCCAACGGTACGAGGAGACTGACGTGAGTTTCAGCGTTTTTGTTTATCATTTTCGATACAAACTGCTCTGATCAATATATCACCCATACTACATGAAGCATCTAACGACTATCACGGAATTATAAACGACCATGTACAGTTGACATTTTTAATATAGCTTCGATCGGTATCAAACTGCATTTGATGATCTAATATATGCATTTGTGCCTATATCTCACGTTCTGCGAAATACTGCAGAAAACGATAAAAACATATTTATACTCTAGACAGTATTTTTGTATGAATGTGTGAATGAAAAAGTTAAACGTTCCTACATCCTGAACGATAGATAATCGATGTTGAATGGGCCATAGTAATGTCAATATACAATTTAAAAAGTTATAGCCCTGCAAAGAAGGTGAACATCTCCATAGACTTACAGTGCTGGTAGAGATCAAACAGCGATGGATATAAGCGTGGCAGAGAATGGGTTAAGGTTAAGGTTTGTGGTGGTCTAGTTTTTTTATCATGTCTATTTTTTTTTTATTACGTGTATGTTTGCACAATCTAGGCGGTGGCCAACTACATTTCACTACACGTCTTGCGTATGTATGTGACAAATAAAACTCTTGAATCTTGGTGTGTGCACTCACCCCCCATCAGAAGCATTGTTAGTTTGACTCCTGATCGTGGTCCTCTACAGGAAGAGAGAACAGGCTGTTCCTCCCACCCCCCTCCATCTTCTACAGGAAGAGAGATAACAGGCTGTCCCCCCACCCCCTCCCTGCAACCGTGCTGCTACGATACCTGACTTACCCCAAGGGGATTAATGAAGGAACACTTGACTTGACACTTGACTTCTGAAAGACGTATACGCACCACAGCGCTAGAGCCAGAAAAGGGATTATGTATGTCAGTGTGGTGACAGTTGGTGACAGTGGTGACAATAGACAGTTATGGAATGTACTTGAATGAATAATAGATATATTAATGTTCTGGTTTAAATAATAATGATATAGTCTACGTATTTATGTAGACCTGATGACATGTTTAACTGTAGGCGTGGATGTTCGAAAGTTTACGCTAATTAATATGACAGAAATTGACAGGAGGAAAAAAAGAAAAAGAAAATATATATACAGTATATATGACAGAAAGCCAGGATGGTGTGACAAGAAAGCTTGAATAGAACGATTATACATAATCAGGGTTAATGGGGTGATGATTTAGGAGCATTTTATCCAGTGGTAGAGAGGCTGGTAGTGTTGTTGTCTCAGGTTGATATGGTAGAGGAGGTGGTAGTGTTGTTGTCTCAGGTTGATATGGTAGAGGAGGTGGTAGTGTTGTTGTCTCAGGTTCAAGTCAAGAGTCAAGAGTCACTTTATTGTCCCATCAGCTGGGAAATTTGTCTTGGGCTTACACCCACTACAGCCAGGGGCGGACCTTCCTACAGGCGATATAGGCGGTCGCCTAGAGCGCCACCTACAACATTTTCAACATTTTTTACAACAACATTTTCAACCAAAGAAATTGACATTCCCTAATAGATAGTGTGTACGTAAATTAAAATGTATGTGTCTGATAAATAGATAGGTATATATGGATGAAAAGGCATGTGTCTGATAGGGATATATTGTTAAAATATTGTATAATTTTGTATTTTTATATCGTATTATGAATTTGATTAGGGTTTTTATTGTTGTTTTAATTGTCTGTATGACATGTAAATGTTGTGAGTGTAGAAGGGTTTTTATTGTTGTTTTAATGGTCTGTATGTCATGTAAATGTTATGAGTGTATAAGGGTTTTTATTGTTGTTTTAATTGTCTGTATGACATGTAAATGTTGTGAGTGTATACATCTGTAACTGTATTTTATGTGTTATGGACCCCAGGAAGAATAGCCCCAGCACTGCTGTGGCTAATGGGGATCCAAATAAACTTAAACTTAAACCCAGAGGGGGGCGCCAAAAAAAAAAAAAAAAAAAAAAATTTGTTTTTTTATTTTTTATTAAAATTTTTTTTCTCTGTGCAGTTTTGGCGCCCCCTCTATATCTGCAACCATTATTTTTACATAAAAAAAATTCTAACATAAGGGAAAATGAGCCAAAAATCTAAAACGGTCGGTCGGTCTGAGCCTCAGCTTTAGGTGTTCACAGTCAGAACATGCTAGAGCGCTGTGCATTGATGGGTATCGGTCAAGTGTTTATAGAATTGAGCGTTGAGGAAAGAAAGACTAACGTTAGAGAACTATGAAGAGGCTAAAGCCATAAAAAAAATTACGAAAAAAAAAAAATTACAAAAAATTACAAAAAAAAAAAAAAAAATCTTTTGGGGGGGGGGGTACCTGCACAGCAGGATGTCTGGCAACACCACATTAGAATAGTATACACAAATAATATAATATTAATATTATAATATTATAGTATACACGATAATATAACAACCAAATACCAGATAGTTGCCCTTTATCTGGCACTATTTAAAAGTTTAACTGAGATCGGAATAAAGGAGTTTTTAAACCTATTTAGTCTAGAGCGTGGAACTCTAAACCTCCTCCCAGAGGGCAGTAGCTCATACTCGTCATGTAAGACATGGGATGGGTCCAAGACTATTCTATTGGCTTGCCTTAGAGTAGCCTGTTCAAAAATAGACTGCAGGGATGGGTGACCTTTCACCCCTATGATCTTCCATGCAGTCTGCATCAGACGGACCAGTTTGGACTTTATTTGTACAGACAGGTTACCAAACCAAGCTGTAATACCGTATCTGATGAGACTCTCTGTTGAAGTCCCACAAACAACTAGTGACACTTTTTATATTGACATCCTGTTACCTCTCTGTCTTATGTCACTTGTATGATGTACTATTATGATTATGATATATATACCATTATAATTATGATTATGATGCACTTGTATGATGTGGCATATTGAGCACTTAACATGTATATATAGAGGATTAAATATAAGTATGTATTATAAGCTTGATAACAGGACAAGTAGGCCTCTGATCTAAGCACCAAATGCGCACTGGAAGTCAGTGATTATGAAAGATGTCTTTTGTATTCTTTCTCCCTACTTGTGTAAAACTGTAAGAACTATAAACTATAGACTGTAAAACTGTAACTTGTGTAAACCACAATATCTTATACAACCCTAAAGAAATTAATCGAAAAAGAACCTCTTGTACTATGTGAGCTGTCGGAATGTGGCCTCTGTATACGACCTTGAAGATTCCATTCCCAGGCCGAGAGGCAGGGTGGCACATTTTAACCCTTGCCTGCCCTGTCTAAGGTCTAATGTGAGCCGTATGCATGCCCGCCTCTCTTGGCTTAACGTTGAAAATAGATTGTCTTTTAATATACTTGTGCTGTTCAAGTTGGTCATGAGCAGTAAGACTCCTGTTTTTATACATAATCAGATTGTTTTTAGTAATACTGTGCACGAGCATTACACTAGAGGTTCCAGTAGTGGGCAGCTTGAATTGCGAGGTCCTAGAACCAGCGCTCTGGGGATATCTTTTATTTTTAGAGCATTAACTCTGTGGAATGGCCTGCCTCGGAACCTCTGCTGCATTTACAGTAGATTCACTTTTAAAAAGAATCTTAAATTGTTTTTAAATTGTTTTTAACACTGTAAAGTGGTTTTTTGTTTTTGTTTTACACTAATGTAATTTTAGATATATTAATTGTTACAGTAGGTTCATTATGCATTGTGTGTACTGACTTTTAATAATTTAGTTTTTTTGCAATGGTGATTGTTTTTGTGTTTTTTTGTGTGTGGACCCCAGGAAGACTAGCTGGTTGCTATCGCACCAGCTAATGGGGATCCCTAATAAAATCAAATCAAATCAAATCTGTCAAAAGGGAAAGCCATTATACATTTAGAAAAACCACATGTATGATGTATGATGTATGAGGGTTTTACATATGTATGATGTGGAAAAACATATCAACCAATGTTTAAAGTATATGAGTACTGTATTGTACATGTATATATATAGGCTATATCCATGGGCGGAGTTTATGGGGGTGCAGGGGGTGCATTGCACCCCCTGGTGGCCGGATGTGAAATTGCTTTAAAAAAAAAAAAAAAAAAAAAAATCAAGATTATTTTTATTTTAATAAAATTATAATAATTGTGAGAAACAAATCTGAATTCTATTATGTTTTGTTTTACAATACATTCATTTTATAGTAGTAATCATGTCACATTATAAGGCGAACCTTCTGTAGTGTGGCAGTGAAAGGGTTAACGAGCGGCCAAGCACCAAGCAGCAGCAGCAGAATGCCCCGCGAGATAGAACGCTTGTACTTAAGCCACTTATTCTGAGATGATAATTAATGTATCTGGATAACCAATGCACGGATTTTGTCGAGGCAGGTAGCGTTATTTCAGGAAAATTGATATCTATAGTCTGGTATATTTTTCGTCCACGAAAAATGGAGGCTGTAATAATTATTATTGCTCGAGAGTCTCTATGAATAATAATAATTAGAGCCTCCATTTTTCAAGTCAGTTAAAAATGATCCCCCGTAGTGCTGTGTGTGTGAGTGTGTGTGTGTGCTGCTGTACTACCTAAATAAAATAAAAAAATTAGGGGTTAGGGCATTGTAAAAACGCTAAAATAATAAAATAAAGGTCAAAAAAATCGTTCGCCAATGACTCGCACCCCCTGGCGTCAAGTTCAAACTCTGCCTATGGCTATATCTTTCTTTCTTTCTTTCTTGCAACATGCAGTGAGGTATTAGGGATTTTCCCAACACAAATTAATCAGTTACTTTTTCTAGTTACAGTAACGAAGGGATGAAGGAGGTGTGGTCATTTTTACGTATTGTACACTGATTGGGGCTGTACTATCAAGAGGGGTGTGTAATCTTATGACGAATTCTGTATTATATAAACACCCTGTAAAGCGAGGAGGGGCATTCTCTTCTACTTTGACTTGAGGCCTTTTTTTGCTGTAGAGATCCGATGATAATTGTGCATTCTTTTGTAACTCTTGTATTTTTTAATTAAAACTTTTTGAAACTAAATCTTTTTCTTCGTGTTACTTCTCCTAAAAATACTGGTAAGCTACACTATGATTCAATTTGTTTAGCGTCTATATTCCAAAGCATTGCGGTGTATTGAAGCTTGGAATTAGACCGGTTGAATAAGGAATGCCTCCCTCAGATGGCATTCTACCTTTTTTAGCATCTATATTCCAAAGCCTTGCGGTGTATTGAAGCTTGGAATTAGACCGGTTGAATAAGGAATGCCTCCCTCAGATGGCATTCTACCTTTTTTAGCGTCTATATTCCAAAGCCTTGCGGTGTATTGAAGCTTGGAATTAGACCGATTGAATAAGGAATGCCTCCCTCAGATGGCATTCTATCTTTTTTAGCGTCTATTTTCAAAAACGAAGCTATGCATGGGGCTTGAAAATAAGACCAGTGGACAGAGGGATGCCTCCTTAAAAAGTCATTCAAATTATTTTTTACAGGTTAAATTTACAACACTGTACCTGGCATTCAGCTTATCTCTCAAAGAGAATAATATATAATATTATTGTCATTCGGGGAGACACATGACATAGAAATACTTCATTCATTATGTATAGATCTTAGGTGTAATATGTAAAGATGTCTGTCTTTTCTCTAAACTAGCGTAAAGAGGACAAAATAATTTGTAATCTATTTCATTCAATGAAAGGGGGTTTCCTGACAGCAAACATTTGAAAAATTACCTCCTCCATATCAGCTGTGTGAGATGTACACTCACCAGTGCCCTATGGATTTACGAGGGAAGGATTATCACTTGATTAATGGTAACCCTATTTGAACACTCTCAAGTACATTTACTAAGGAAAGGATTATCAATAAATCTTGCTTGCTAAATAAAATATAGACCTTGCAAGATTAACACCTTGACGCGAGGGGACAGGGCGAGCATACAGGATCTCCGTCTTCGATGAACCCATCAGATTCATAAGGGTTTGAAAGTATCGGCCTTGCAGGACGCTGTGGAGGCCGGACGAGCAAATCACTGATTTAAGGGCTTATCAAACTGAACGGGAATTCTGGGGCTTAATACATGGCGTCCCTGGGTGGGCTTTTATACTAGTTGAATAGGTAATAACAGCCAAGAGAATATGAACTTAAATGACTGCTGTCAGGTGCCTCTGGAGTAAAATGTATTACAGATTTGAGTTAAAACCTTACTCAAGATTGGTCTTATCAGCAAGCAAACCTCTCCAACCAAGACTCCTCCTAATGCTCGAGATCTGGAACAATGAGTGACGTAGAGGTCTGCAAAGTGTAGCAGACAGCCTAAGAGGTAAAAAATCTATCAGGAACAAGAGAGGGTTGATAAGAAACCACTTGAAGTGGCGTTTACTCGCGACTAGCAGGTCTAGGGAGCCTTAAAGTCACCTGAACTTGAAGTAACCTAATGTTTGTGGTTAACCCGGCCAACCGAGGCCTACGTAATGGAGGAGGAATGGCAAAAACCATACAGGATATGGCAGGACCCGGCTATGCAGACTGGTGTGCAAGAGAAGTGGCCGGACAACCTCATAACCTCCTTAAAGATGGCACGGTGCTGGTGGGAGTTCCCTACCTCCTTAAAAATAAGGGTTACGCAGGGATACTGACAATTGCCATGCAGGACGTGCTGCCAGGAGCAGACATCGAAACCCAAACCCGAGTACTCGTGGCATACTACAGGAACATTTTCAGACAAGCCCAGGACGCAGGCATAACAAGCCTAGTTATGACCTTGTTTGGAATAGGGATTTGGCATTATGATGCCAATACAAGCATTATGGTGCTTCTTGGAAGCCTGCCAAGAAATACCAGCCGCATCAATGGTGGTGGTCTTGCTGATCCCGGATAAATACCAAGCAAATACCGTGCGCAGAGCTCAAATGGAAGCATGGCCACCACACTACCGTAATGGCTGGGGAAACCTGTTCGAGGGACCCGAGCCCACTATGGTCGGAGACCTCACACAGGTCATGAACGAGCTGGCGTACAGAAACCAGACATGGTCTGGTCCCTCGGGAACACCAAGGGAAGCAGTGAGTCACTCAGAAAGGAGGGCTCAAATTACGTGGCCCCGGTCAGGTGAAGGGAGGATATATGAGGAAACACCAGATACTCTGCCTCCAAGCCCGGAGAAAGATGGCTCAGGGGGTTTCACTAACCCTGAAAGCCCTGAGCTCCACTCCACCTGTGCAAGACACACCCAGGTGGGGGTAGCACGGGAACACGGTCAGGACCCAGGAGTTGGTCACCATCAGGGACAGATCTTGAATGCACCATGCCTCATAGAAACAGGCCGAGCACTGCCTGCTCCCACTCCCATGTATATGGATAAGAGGGTTCCGCCCTCAATGAGAGTTCCCTCTGGACACGAAATGGGGGGATTTACACCCAAAGAACTCCCTAAACCTGGAACAGGAGAGAAACCTTACTGCTGTGACCAGTGTGGGAAGAGCTTCAAGACGAAGACAGAGCTTAAAATACATCACCTGGTGCGAAAGCAAAGACCACAGGGTAAATGGAGAGGTTTGCAGAGGTAATACGAGGTAGGAAATGTATTCAGCTTGTAGACAACTGTATTTGGGGAAAGTGAGCTGTTTACAAGAACTCTGTTGTATAATAATAATAATAACTTTATTTGTATAGCACTTTTCATACAGAAGTTGCAGTTCAAAGTGCGTCACAACAGTAAAAAATACAGGCATAAGCAAGCATAAAAAATTAAATACAAAGAGATAGAGAGGTAGCAAGGTAAGGCCAATCACAGTTCTTCAGTAATACAAATAATAAAATAGAATAGATATACCTTTAACCTCGAAAAGGAATATTCTTTCTCCCCCCGTCAACCGAGATTTCACAAATAGCTGGTTGACTTGTCACCTTTCATCTTTGGCTACAGTCTGCTCTAACTCTAAAGGTCTACACCGGTTACCACGGTTACCTGGCGGCTGCCTCTCTGATCAGCAGCGGCATGGCTGATGGGTGTCCAGTCGGACGGTGTGTCATCAACACAGAGCATTTTCACCATGTATTTTTGCAGAGTACCTACCTTACCAAAATAGGCTTGGTGCAGAATCTGCTCATGCAGGCTGTGTAGCTGCTTTATTTAACCAGGCAGGTCAATTAAGAACAAATTCTTATTTTCAGTGAGGGCCTCGTGAGAGAAAAAAAGGTCCCAGTCGAAAGTATAACAGGGAAAGGGGTCCAAAAAGAGTAAATAAAATGAAATAGAAGAGAAACAGATGCTGCAAACATCACAGAGGTACGGGAAATTGTTAAAACACACAGCAAACAAACAAGCAGAACAGTCAAATCACAGTTAACCCTTTCACTACCATCCTACCAAACCCTTTCACTGCGACAATACAGAAGGTTAACTTTTTCACTGCCACATGACAAAGGGTTGACCCTTTCACTACCACACTACAGAAGGTTAACCCTTTCACTACCCTTAACCGTCTGTAGTGTGGTAGTGAAAGGTTAACCTTCTGTAGCATGGTAGTGAAAGGGTTAAAAGCAGGGGTGCGTTGGTGATTTCAAAGCTGGTTGCACGGTGTTTTAATGACGCCACGTGCACGCGCGCTCCCGCAATGTGCATAAATGTTCCCTCGCGTACGCACAGACTAAAGACAATGCCTTTAATTGCCTCTATAAATGGAATGTAACACATTTCATTCACAAGGTTTGTGTGAATGTATCTGAGAATGTATTTGAACACACCTGACGACCTGCGCTATTGTTATGCAAAGTAGCCAGGTGGGTACTTAGCGAGTTGGCGCATCAGTCGAGTTGGCGCATTCCTGTGTGCACGCACATGCACATCCGTGGATCTGCGTGCCTTCTGCTCACAGAGCCGGTTGCACGGCGTGCAACCCCGTCCCATGAGCAACGCTGCAACGCACCCCTGGTTAAAAGACCTCAGGTGGTAGTCGTTATAATAATAATAATATCTTAAATGTATAGATTTCAGGAGACCCAAGGCGCTTAACAGGAGGGGGCAGCTAAGGGAGGGGAACAGGGAACAACATAACAACAAAATAATAATCAAAAGGAAAGAAAGAAAGAAAAAATGAAAGTCATTTACAAATTGGGATTGGAAGGAGTGCAGGGATGTAGCACTACGGATGTTTGGAGGGAGTGAGTTCCAGAGGGTGGGTGCAGCCACAGAGAAGGCTCTGGGACCAACAGTCCGTATGTTGGTGGTGGGGATGGAGAGGAGACCGGAGTCAGAGGACTGCAGCCTCCGGGGTGGGATGGAGGAGGTCCGCTAGGTACCGGGGGGCAAGGGAGTGAAGGGCTTTGTAGGTGATGAGGAGGATCTTGAAATTGATGCGGGACTTGACTGGAAGCCAGTGGGAATGGGTTATGGGAAAGGTGCAGGAGGCTGGAGAGAGGTATCGAGGTGTCTTTCCTAGAAGTAGAATGTAAATAAGTAGAAGCCAGTGATGAAGTCGCTTGAACCCGTTAAAGGCGCCGGGATTATTAAAGCAAGGCGTCCCGCGACGCTTGCTCGCTGCGCAGGTAAGCGGCGTCGACCGGCAGTAAATGGTGGCAATCAGACCTCCGGTGACTAACTACTGCCCTTCTATGCCTTGCTTCACGAGCACAATGGGTCCAGAGGGGGGGGGGGGGGGTCCCCGTCACCTTGATTGCATAATGAGCTGCAAGCAGCTCTCATCATCGCAGGGAATCTGGCCCAGTTTGCTAATACTTTACTTCCAGAGAGAGACTTTAGTGATGAAGGAATATCAATGGAGTCAGGTGAGAAGACTTTAAAGCCCTGGTTGAGGCCGTGGTCACATTAGTGCAAATTATTTGTCCATCTCTCATTCACATCCACCATTCTATAATAACAATGTAAAACAATAAAAACAAACAAAGTGTGGAAAGAAAGTGTTTTTCATGTCGTCCGGAATCTATTACAAGGTTTAATCCTTTCACTACCACACTACAGAAGGTTAACCTTTCACTACCACATTACAGAAGGTTAACCTTTCACTACCACATTACAGAAGGTTAATCTTCTATAGTGTGGTACAGTAGTTAACCGTCTGTAGTGTGGTAGTGAAAGTGTTAACCTTCGGTAGTGCTGTAGTTAAATGGTTGACCTTCTGTAGTGTGGTAGTGAAAGGTTAACCTTCTGTAGTGTGGTAGTGAAAGGGTTAAGCACCTGTAGTGTGGTCGTGAACGGGTTAACCATCTGTAGTGTGTGAGTGAAAGGGTTAATCATATGTAGTGTGGTAGTGAAAGTGTTAACCGTCTGTAGTGTGGTAGTGAAAGTGTTAACCGTCTGTAGTGTGGTATTGAAAGGGTTAACCTTCTGTAGTGTGGTAGTGAAAGTGTTAACCGTCTGTAGTGTGGGAGTGAAAGGATTAACCGCCTGTAGTGTGGTAGTGAAAGGGTTAACCGTATGTAGTTTGGTAGTGAAAAAGTTAACCGTCTGTAGTGTGGCAATAAAAGGGTTAACCGTCTGTAGTGTGGTAGTGAAAGTGTTAACCTTATGGTGTGGTAGTGAACAGTTGTGTAGTGTGGTAGTGAAAGGGTTAAGCACCTGTAGTGCGGTAGTGAAATGGTTAACCATATGTAGTGTGGTAGTGAAATGGTTAACCCTCTGTAGTGTGGTAGTGAAAGGGTTAACCGTCTGTAGTGTGGTAGTGAAAGTGTTAAGCTTCGGTAGTGCTGTAGTTAAAGGGTTGACCTTCTGTAGTGTGGTAGTGAAAGGTTAACCTTCTGTAGTGTGGTAGTGAAAGGGTTAAGCACCTGTAGTGTGGTCATGAAAGGGTTAACCATCTGTAGTGTGTGAGTGAAAGGGTTAATCATATGTAGTGTGGTAGTGAAAGTGTTAACCGTCTGTAGTGTGGTATTGAAAGGGTTAACCTTCTGTAGTGTGGTAGTGAAAGTGTTAACCGTATGTAGTGTGGGAGTGAAAGGATTAACCGTCTGTAGTGTGGTAGTGAAAGGGTTAACCGTATGTTGTTTGGTAGTGAAAAAGTTAACCGTCTGTAGTGTGGTAATGAAAGGGTTAACCGTCTGTAGTGTGGTAGTGAAAGTGTTAACCGTATGGTGTGGTAGTGAAAAGTTGTGTAGTGTGGTAGTGAAATGGTTAAGCACCTGTAGTGCGGTAGTGAAATGGTTAACCATATGTAGTGTGGTAGTGAAATGGTTAACCATCTGTACGTGGTAGTGAAAGGGTTAACCGTCTGTAGTGTGGTAGTGAAAGTGTTAAGCTTCGGTAGTGCTGTAGTTAAAGGGTTGACCTTCTGTAGTGTGGTAGTGAAAGGTTAACCTTCTGTAGTGTGGTCGTGAAAGGGTTAAGCACCTGTAGTGTGGTCGTGAAAGGGTTAACCATCTGTAGTGTGTGAGTGAAAGGGTTAATCATATGTAGTGTGGTAGTGAAAGGGTTAACGGTCTGTAGTGTGGTAGTGAAAGTGTTAACCGTCTGTAGTGTGGTAGTGAAAGGGTTAACCGTCTGTAGTGTGGTAGTGAAAGGGTTAACCATATGTAGGGTGGTAGTGAAAGGGTTAACCGTCTGTATTGTGGTAGTGAAAGGTTAACCTTCTGTAGTGTGGTAGTGAAAGGGTTAAGCACCTGTAGTGTGGTCATGAAAGGGTTAACCATCTGTAGTGTGTGAGTGAAAGGGTTAATCATATGTAGTGTGGTAGTGAAAGTGTTAACCGTCTGTAGTGTGGTAGTGAAAGTGTTAACCGTCTGTAGTGTGGTATTGAAAGGGTTAACCTTCTGTAGTGTGGTAGTGAAAGTGTTAACCGTATGTAGTGTGGGAGTGAAAGGATTAACCGTCTGTAGTGTGGTAGTGAAAGGGTTAACCGTATGTAGTTTGGTAGTGAACAAGTTAACCGTCTGTAGTGTGGCAATGAAAGGGTTAACCGTCTGTAGTGTGGTAGTGAAAGTGTTAACCGTATGGTGTGGTAGTGAAAAGTTGTGTAGTGTGGTAGTGAAAGGGTTAAGCACCTGTAGTGCGGTAGTGAAATGGTTAACCATATGTAGTGTGGTAGTGAAATGGTTAACCATCTGTAGTGTGGTAGTGAAAGGGTTAAGCACCTGTAGTGTGGTCGTGAAAGGGTTAACCATCTGTAGTGTGTGAGTGAAAGGGTTATATGTAGTGTGGTAGTGAAAGGGTTAACGGTCTGTAGTGTGGTAGTGAAAGTGTTAACCGGCTGTAGTGTGGTAGTGAAAGGGTTAACCGTCTGTAGTGTGGTAGTGAAAGGGTTAACCATATGTAGGGTGGTAGTGAAAGGGTTAACCGTCTGTATTGTGGTAATGAAAGGGTTAACCGTCTGTAGTGTGGTAGTGAAAGTGTTAAGCACCTGTAGTGCGGTAGTGAAAGCGTTAACCATATGTAGTGTGGTAGTGAAATGGTTAACCATCTATAGTGTCGTAGTGAAAGGGTTAACCGTCTGTAGTGTGGTAGTGAAAGGGTTAACCATCTGTAGTTCGGTAGTGAAAGGGTTAACCGTCTGTAGTGTGGTAGTGAAATGGTTAACCGTAAGTAGTGTGGTAGTGAAAGTGTTAACCGCCTGTAGTGTGGTAGTGAACGGGTTAACCTTCTGTAGTGTGGTAGTGAAATATTAACCGTCTGTAGTGTGGTATTGAAAGGGTTAACCTTCTGTAGTGTGGTAGTGAAAGTGTTAACCGTATGTAGTGTGGGAGTGAAAGGATTAACCGTCTGTAGTGTGGTAGTGAAAGGGTTAACCGTATGTTGTTTGGTAGTGAAAAAGTTAACCGTCTGTAGTGTGGTAATGAAAGGGTTAACCGTCTGTAGTGTGGTAGTGAAAGTGTTAACCGTATGGTGTGGTAGTGAAAAGTTGTGTAGTGTGGTAGTGAAATGGTTAAGCACCTGTAGTGCGGTAGTGAAATGGTTAACCATATGTAGTGTGGTAGTGAAATGGTTAACCATCTGTACGTGGTAGTGAAAGGGTTAACCGTCTGTAGTGTGGTAGTGAAAGTGTTAAGCTTCGGTAGTGCTGTAGTTAAAGGGTTGACCTTCTGTAGTGTGGTAGTGAAAGGTTAACCTTCTGTAGTGTGGTCGTGAAAGGGTTAAGCACCTGTAGTGTGGTCGTGAAAGGGTTAACCATCTGTAGTGTGTGAGTGAAAGGGTTAATCATATGTAGTGTGGTAGTGAAAGGGTTAACGGTCTGTAGTGTGGTAGTGAAAGTGTTAACCGTCTGTAGTGTGGTAGTGAAAGGGTTAACCGTCTGTAGTGTGGTAGTGAAAGGGTTAACCATATGTAGGGTGGTAGTGAAAGGGTTAACCGTCTGTATTGTGGTAGTGAAAGGTTAACCTTCTGTAGTGTGGTAGTGAAAGGGTTAAGCACCTGTAGTGTGGTCATGAAAGGGTTAACCATCTGTAGTGTGTGAGTGAAAGGGTTAATCATATGTAGTGTGGTAGTGAAAGTGTTAACCGTCTGTAGTGTGGTAGTGAAAGTGTTAACCGTCTGTAGTGTGGTATTGAAAGGGTTAACCTTCTGTAGTGTGGTAGTGAAAGTGTTAACCGTATGTAGTGTGGGAGTGAAAGGATTAACCGTCTGTAGTGTGGTAGTGAAAGGGTTAACCGTATGTAGTTTGGTAGTGAACAAGTTAACCGTCTGTAGTGTGGCAATGAAAGGGTTAACCGTCTGTAGTGTGGTAGTGAAAGTGTTAACCGTATGGTGTGGTAGTGAAAAGTTGTGTAGTGTGGTAGTGAAAGGGTTAAGCACCTGTAGTGCGGTAGTGAAATGGTTAACCATATGTAGTGTGGTAGTGAAATGGTTAACCATCTGTAGTGTGGTAGTGAAAGGGTTAAGCACCTGTAGTGTGGTCGTGAAAGGGTTAACCATCTGTAGTGTGTGAGTGAAAGGGTTATATGTAGTGTGGTAGTGAAAGGGTTAACGGTCTGTAGTGTGGTAGTGAAAGTGTTAACCGGCTGTAGTGTGGTAGTGAAAGGGTTAACCGTCTGTAGTGTGGTAGTGAAAGGGTTAACCATATGTAGGGTGGTAGTGAAAGGGTTAACCGTCTGTATTGTGGTAATGAAAGGGTTAACCGTCTGTAGTGTGGTAGTGAAAGTGTTAAGCACCTGTAGTGCGGTAGTGAAAGCGTTAACCATATGTAGTGTGGTAGTGAAATGGTTAACCATCTATAGTGTCGTAGTGAAAGGGTTAACCGTCTGTAGTGTGGTAGTGAAAGGGTTAACCATCTGTAGTTCGGTAGTGAAAGGGTTAACCGTCTGTAGTGTGGTAGTGAAATGGTTAACCGTAAGTAGTGTGGTAGTGAAAGTGTTAACCGCCTGTAGTGTGGTAGTGAACGGGTTAACCTTCTGTAGTGTGGTAGTGAAATATTAACCTTCTGTAGTGTGGTAGTGAAAGTGTTAACTGTATGTAGTGTGGTAGTGAACGGGTTAACCTTCTGTAGTGTGGTAGTGAAAGGTTAACCTTCTGTAGTGTGGTAGTGAAAGTGTTAACTGTATGTAGTGTGGTAGTGAAAGTGTTAACCTTCTGTAGTGTGGTAATGAAAGTGTTAACTGTATGTAGTGTGGTAGTGAAAGTGTTAACCTTCTGTAGTGTGGTAGTGAAAGTGTTAACCTTCTGTAATGTGGTAGTGAAAGGTTAACCTTCTGTAGTGTGGTAGTGAAAGGCTCTGTAGTGTGGTAGTGAAAGGTTCTGTAGTGTGGTAGTGAAAGGTGGTAGTGAAAGGTTCTGTAGTGTGGTAGTGAAAGGTTCTGTAGTGTGGTTGTAGCTGAGGGGCTACACAACCCGGACTGTATTAAAGATTGTTTAGATTAAACCACTACTAAAGAATATTACTTGCCAGACAGTACAGTTAGATAAATATGGCAGACACTCAATTGACGGCACTGGGACAAGGATATCAAGTTTACAGTATTTTAATCGTCATATCAATATACAACTGAATTATCACCTTGCTCTTTTAATAGTAGAATGTCAGAGTATCAAAGTCAGGGGGAATGAATATTTCCTAGGTTAAGAATACTCGACCGGAGCTCTGCAGGGAGTGAGAGGAGGTGATACAGGGCAAAGCAAGGGGGGTAGCTGGAGACGATGATTTCCCTCTCTGGAGTTGTAATCTCCGGAGGAATTGAAGAATGGTCGGATAATCCTGTGGTCACTGAAGAAAAGGGGTCTCGTACGGAACCGGTCCTTGTAATCCTAGCGCCCGATGGCAGGGTTAATAGCTCTTAATCCAAAGCCCGATGGCATAGATGGTAGCTAGCTAGCTTCGTTTGTACTGGAAGCTAGCCCGATGACGGTCTTCAGGGAGTAGTTAGATCCAAACGCCGATGGTTTTAACTATACGTTTCTCCACGTTACTTCGCTTACACAAGTCACTATACTGCGCCAATAATGGCTCTACAATATTATGGTTGTATCTAAGTAGCTACTAGCTATCCGTAACGATACACCGCTGGTAGGTCTGTGTACAACTGTACCGAACGTATTACAATCTCGCTCTGCTGCTTCTCCTGTTCTGATACTGCCGACTCGCTACTTCCACTGCTGTTAGGTTACTGCTCACACGGCTGCTTGCGCCATCTACAATATATATACTCAGACTGATTTCTAGAGCGCAGCCGATTTACCTGTCCGGAATCAATGCGCCTGCTATGGGCATGTCTGAACTTGCCCGGACACGTCTTTGAACTCTGTCTGAGGGGCTCGTCTGCTGGCGCCTCCAATGTCAAGGGCGGTGCCCAATGAGGCGAGCGAATAATACTATGGTGCAAACGGATGGCTTAAAGGAATATAGCTTATATATATAAACAATATACAAGTTATACAAAATAATAAACGCAGACTTTCAGTATTAATCTGGACCCTTCAGAACAGTGCTAGTGAAAGGTTCTGTAGTGTGGTAGTGAAAGGTTAACCTTTTGTAGTGTGGTAGTGAAAGGTTAACCTTCTGTAGTGTGGTAGTGTGGGATATTTGTGGATATCCTGATGAAGAATGTCTCAGTCAACCGAGGCTTGGATAATAACAAGGTTTATTAACCAAACAGATAGAATACATAGAGAGAATGGCTGAGGCTCTCGCCCCAGGTGATCAGCTGAAATTACCCAGGTAAGACCCCCTATTGTAGTCGGGAGGAGCCCTTTATAGTTCAACAAAGGGGGTGTGTGGTCCCATTTGATAGGTCAGATGGGGGGGAGGGGGTACAGGTTTGGGGGACACAGGGGAGGGGGGTGTCTTATTCCACAGAGAGGGGGGGGGGGGGCACAGGTAAAGGGAACACAGGGGAGGGGGATATATTTACATGAGGACATATTATACCACAATACTCACTTTTCTTTCTTATAATGTGGGTGAGATTAATGTATAATATACCAGGATTGTTTGGAACAGGTAAAAGTGGGGATAATAGTTTAAAAATAGAATTATTTACATACATGATTAATAGAATTATTTACATACATGATTCATGACATGATCGACTGGACTGCGGTCTGTGTTATTTTGATATCAGAGATGTGGGAATAGATATCACCCTTTTTTTTTATTAATCGCTCAAAATACCTATATCAATGAGTGGTCCTCATCTCTGATATCAAACAACAATTAACATAATCATTAGAAGCTATCGCTGTGCAAATATCTTGGCATACCTTCAGTCGTTCATGTCGTGACTCTGGGGAGCTAATGTGATTGTTGTGCATACAGGCATCGTAATAAACCAATTAAATACATGCACAGGGTGAAAAAACAAAATTGTGTTCATAATTATTAGGAATCGGATTTACACATAAGGCTAATGTGTACAAAAACATTTTAACAACCGTTAACCTGGTGGTTAATAAAACTAACATGATTGATTATGGGAAACTGTTCACAAATATATATATATATTTTTGCACATTTTGTGATGATTCTTGATGAAATTACTTAGGATCCAGTTGTATTTAATCTGAGTTTGAGTGTCACTTTCATCTGTGATTGCCTCAGCTTTGTTGGTTTTTACTTAGAATCAGGCAATTTTCTCCATTTCTTCTCTATAAATGAGGAGATAAAACGTCTTATGCATCGCTTCTGTATGTAATTCTAGTGCATATACTATCAATGGTTCACCATACAGGTGCAAAACAACGTTGCATGTCCTCTTCTATGAGAGAATAAAACAACTGATTATTTCTTGTCTGACAATACAATTTTGTAACCTAAGTAATTCTAATGTGATGTAATGTGATCATGTGGTCACTTCTTCCTTCAGCAATACATTTTAGCTCATTATTACTAACCATTGTTAATGTTTTCTCATTGATTTCTTTTCATCACATCCCTAGTTCATCGTTTTGCAGATACATACAATTGTGTGAAAAGTTTCCTGCTTGTGAAGGTATTAATCTGAATGATGTTGCGTCGTTGTTGACAAGGTGTTCTCTGTCGGTCGTGTGGCAGGGCCAAACAGTAACACATAAAAATTTAATAAATACATACAATAGACATTACCTTAGTGGCTAATGTGTCAAAATAAAATTGAAAACCGTTAACCTAGTGGTTAATATAAAAGGTGATTATGATAATCGTTATGCATTGTTCTGTGGTCAAAACAAACTTGGTGTCTTGGAACAATCCAACTGGTTCTGCCCTGTTTAACAATACCATTTTGCAATGTGACTCTGTGATCATTTCTCATTGTCATTATAAAATTACAGTTCTTGTTTGTGAATCTGACAGTTGCTGTGAAGTGTTGATCATCTGTTCTCGGTCGGGGATGTGTCCTTCTGTGTGACCTGCTGTGTGTTGAACGTATCGTACATTCAGTTGATGTTTCTGTGAGCCTGTCGTGTGGCAGTAAGACAGTCTCATTTGCTATGTGTCTCTTCTTGACGATGCAGTCGGGAATATTCACTGGTCGCCGTCCATTCCCTGTCAAGGGTCACTTGTCTGCGCTGCTCTCCATCACCACCACACATCCGCCACTGTGCTCACGCTTGGCTCCCATCAGGCCCAGAGACATGGTGGTCAGGGCGTTTTTTAATGTGTTGTGCTGGTTTCGCTGTCCTCTCCTCGTCATTGCGGTACCACTTGATGGAGGGCGAGGGCCCGCCGGTGTAGTGGCTAGTCAGTAGGACGCTCTCTCTCACACGGATGACAATCTTGTCATGGGAATCCACCTTGATGGTCGGGGCTTTGGTTCCCATCTGCAGGTGATGGGTTTGGTCATCCAGGGACATTCCCCGGGTGATGACGTCAGCTGGGTTGTGTTTGGTATCCACATACCTCCAGCTTGCTTCTTCTGTTAATTCTTGAATCTCTGTGACTCTGACTCCCACGAAGACTTTGTATCTGCATGAATCAGACTTAATCCATGTGAGTACTGTCGTGGAATCTGACCACAAGATTGTTCTATGCACCGGAATGGTGAGTTCACGTTGGATTAACGTGGCTAGATGCGCTCCTGCGAGGGCTGCGCAGAGCTCTAGACGTGGGATAGATTGTTGCTTACGTGGGGCTATTCTTGAGCGGGCCAGTATGAAAGCAGTGTGTATCTCTCCTCCCATCTCTTGGGCACGCAAATAGGCAACCGATCCGTAGGCTACTTCGGAGGCGTCGCTGAAGACGTGTAGCTCAATCTCGCATGTCTCTGGCCTCACTGTGGATGGGAAGTAGCTGCGGCGTATATTGACACCTGGGAGTGAGCGGAGTTCCGTCTCCCACTCTCTCCATGTTGAGGCAAGGTGTGCGGGTATTGGGTCGTCCCAGCCCTGGTCCTTGTCCCATAGTGCTCGTATAATCATCTTTGCCCTGGTGGTGTAAGGTAGAATACATCCCAACGGGTCATATTGTCTGGCGAGTGTTCTGTACACACTCCGTCTGGTGGTCGGTATCGCCGCCGACCTTCCTTGCTCTGGAGCCAAGGGTTTGTGTCTATAGTGGAGCGAGTCTGTTTTGAAGCGCCAGACTAATCCTAGTGTCATTTCTTGGGCTTCTCCTGGGATTGTCGCCATCCAGGTCTCGCTGCTGGCAGCCTTGTCTGCGGAGGAGAGGCTGCGCAATACGTTCGGGTCACGCGTCGTCTCACTCGTCCTGTCCTCTCACCAATTCACGATCTGAGGATGATGAAAACTGTCTTAGAAAACCTCCTCACATAAATGATTCAACGCCTTTCTGCTAAAGTGGAAAATCATTTTGGGATTAATTCAATTCATTGTAAATAAAATCACTTAATTGACAATAGGAAATGCAAGCCAATTGCATTAGCAGTGATTCCTTACGTCAAGAAGGTCACATTCACTACAATTTTATCAGATCTTGTGTCTAACTAGATCTTACAGCATTAGGCTTTAAATACAATTTGTAAATGAATGGCCAAAGTCTTGAATCAGATAAAATAGCTCCTTGTCTTCATATTCTGATGGTCTTAAATTGAAGTTGATCTTACCTCAGGCCGCGTACGATGGTGTGCTTCTTCAAGATACTTACCTCGCCATGACTTCTCGGTTGTTCTTCGCATCTCAGTGTGGCTCATCATAGCATAGCATGGGGAAAAAACATAAAATCTAGGTAGCCAGTTAATTTTGCATGAAAAACAATCATTTCTTATCATCTAACCCTAACTAACCTTACTGTCATGCATTTGTCCTAATAAACTAATCTACACTGTAGCACTCAACACTTTGATGACCATTGTTACTCAGCTTATAGAGGTGTGCCCTGCCTGATGTCCTGTCTTACAGAACCTGTGAGTCGCTTTGGATAAAAGTGTCAGCTAAATGATCAATGTTGTTGATATCTTGTACATTTAGATAATTGTGTTTCAATTTTGGTGGTTGATAATTTTGCAGTCATGGAAAGTATTAGTTGTTAAAAGAATAGTCTAAGGAAAGTCATGCATGTTATTGGTTATAAACAGAGAATAGAAGGAGGGGATTGTAAGTAGTTGTTTTCATCATTAATCTTTCATCTCGGGCACTTCTCTAATTCATGTGCCTTTTGAAAAGAGATGATGAAAACGACTGGTTAGTTATTGTTAGTATGGGAGTTAGGTAGATTTTCATAACTGCAAATTCATCATCTGTAACTAATTCATGTTAATTAAGTGGTTCTCTGTTGCCATCCACCGCCAGGTGAGTTCATCAAGTCTGTGGTCACGAGTGCAGGCATTTGCATTGCTTTGTCTCCCAAGTGCCCACTCTGAAGAAATTTACATGTGGGTGTTTTGGATGTAGATTTGTTCCAAATGGTCAATCGATTGTCTCTCAGCTCTGCACTGTCTCTCGGTTGACATGCAAATTGTTGGATTTTCTGTCTTTTGTGATACAATTTGGGTGTAGTCATTCACTGTTTTGCATCTCGCCTCAGAGCCAGATCTGTAAATACAAACACATGTTAATTTTCCACTCTTTTCTAAGACCTGGGTGAATCCTCTTTGACTGTCTGTGTGCTCAACAAACATTAGCTAGATCTCATCCATCCCGTTCTTGGATGTAATGATAGTGTTATCATTTATCAATCATATCGCATATGTACACAAGCATCATATGAATGTGGACCCACACATTTTGAATCATGTTTAAAATGTCTTACAATGGAAAGGGCTAGTTATCTTTCATTGGTTCTTTAGATAAACACATTAACTCAAGTGAATATAACCTAAACATCTTACTTTTAAACATGATCTATGTTGTTTGTGCCCAAGTTTTTTAACATTGAAAGCTTATAAAGTCTAATCTAACGCTGTTTATGTGGACTACAAGGTACGCCCACAGATGTATTATAATTCTGAAACAGACATTGTAATTAGCTTTATGTGACTTATAATGTGTAAATTAAAGCAACATAAACACTCAAGTGATCTGAGATAGTTGTAATTTACTGTAACTGAGATGATAGTTGTGTACCACAAACAGTACTGAATTTGCAAATCTGGTATGTCATAAATGTACAGATGTAGCAGTACTGACTATCTGTATGTCATGTATGTCATAATATGTCCTGATAAATAGAAAATGGGGGACCCTGATGTAAACAAGACTAAAGTCTCTCTCTGGTCTGCATCCCCTTAACAATTGTGTGTATTGAGCTGTACTGTATTGTACCCATTCTGCAATCTGTTAATAAAGTTTTCAATCAATCAATCAAAGCATCTATATTTATGATTTTCATACTCACCGGGGAAAGCTGCAATGTTCGGTTCGTTTCTCCGGTGGTCTGGGATGGTGCAACCTGCATCTCGCCACTGCAACTCAACATTTTCCAATGGCAGCGCGCACATATATATACAAATAAAACATATACTACACGTGGATTTCACGCACCCTTGGCCTTGGGTACATTACACTTTACGTTCGCTTATGGATAGTTTAATATAAAATAATAACTTCACGGCGCGCATAGCGTCACGTCATTGCTCCATGCGACGTTCGTGTGTTCTCATTCGCCTCGGAAATAACGCTTTGCAATTCATACAGTATTTTTTCCACGAGCTCTCAATAGCCTGGAATTCCTATACCAGCGTTTTGTTACCGAATGAACGCGCCTGTGCATATGTGAAACGTAAACAAACTGAAACGATAAAACTATACTTCCCCAAATGGTTGTTCCCGTGGGCCGGTGTTCTGCGGAATCCGGAAATTACTATCCTAGTTTGTTCCCGTGAACTGCACTTCAATGTTATTCTTTGTATAACGGTAACTCGTCTCTCAATGCTCGTCGCGCTATCCGCAGCCGGTTCTTGACTCAATAAAGCAACGCGACGGGTCCTATAATACTTGTGCACATACAAACGAGACTTAAACAGACAAACAAACATTAATACATATAAGTTAACGTGTGTGTATATCTGACTGTATTGGATCGCTTTACGTTTAGTCGGCCAACATCTGTTGCGACAAGGCATTCATACCCTTGATATATAACTACACATCGTTATTAAAATCATAACGACCGAACCTGACTTCGAAATTTACCAGCGATATATTAGATTATATATACCTTTTAATCATACTCTCGGCCTCTTAACCCGCGACTAACGTCCTGTTTAATGTACTTTTCCGCGACTGATGTCCCGTTTAATGTACATTTACGTACTCCCGGGACATCGCGTAATCATGTACTAACTAGGACATCGCGTGATCATCTTCCCGCTATCTGTATTGATCAATTGGTTAATTTAATCCAAAATACATCGTTTTCAGGAATGGAAAAGATTGTGAGCTTAGTTTGAGGTTGAAACAATGAATATTATGACGCTACTCTGGTAATTTCTAATTATGATTCCATCAGCTTCTCGGTCCTAACTTCCCGCCTCTTTGCAAAGGAATCACAGAACGTTTTTTAACAGAGTAGCGTTTTCAAGGATATCACATCTAATAAGCCCATGTTTCTTGCCTTGTTGCCTATTTTTTTGTCTGAATTAGACTTGGGGTAGCAATCCAACGACCTGTATTGTGTGCCTTAACTTTTGGTCGGCTCCGACTCGACCTGGAATAGCACTTCAACCTTTGTGCCTAAACTTTTTTTGGGACTAGCACATATAACCCATCCTTTCAGAACCTCCTGATAAGGACCCAGGTGCACGCGCGCCCTGGTAACGATTCTCAATACAGATCAGATATATTAATGCACATTATTCTACTCAGCCATGATCTCAATATTGGACAACATTCTGTAATATTCACCTGGCACAGAGAAAAGCGGGAAAGTTTTAATTCCTTTCCATACATTTTTTGGTCGACCAGTCTATATACTCACTTTTCTCTGTATAGATGAAACGATACAGCATGCCGGGAGGACGCAAAAAGTCCGTCACAAGTTCGTAGACGCCAATTGTGGGATATTTGTGGATATCCTGATGAAGAATGTCTCAGTCAACCGAGGCTTGGATAATAACAAGGTTTATTAACCAAACAGATAGAATACATAGAGAGAATGGCTGAGGCTCTCGCCCCAGGTGATCAGCTGAAATTACCCAGGTAAGACCCCCTATTGTGGTCGGGAGGAGCCCTTTATAGTTCAACAAAGGGGGTGTGTGGTCCCATTTGATAGGTCAGATGGGGGGGAGGGGGTACAGGTTTGGGGGACACAGGGGAGGGGGGTGTCTTATTCCACAGAGAGGGGGGGGGGGGCACAGGTAAAGGGAACACAGGGGAGGGGGATATATTTACATGAGGACATATTATACCACAGTAGTGAAAGGTTAACCGTCTGTAGTGTGGTAGTGAAAGGGTTAACTGTATGTAGTGTGGTAGTGAAAGGTTCTGTAGTGTGGTAGTGAAAGGGTTAACCGTCTGTAGTGTCATAGTGAAACTGTTAATGTCAATTCTCTGCTCATTTTATGTCGTCTATAATATGTCTACATTACTGCTGTGAAGCACTTTGGGCTGCAATTCTTGTATTGGTAGTATTATTATTCAAAAAACCACATGCAATTGTGACTCATCCATTCACCCTCCGTTACTATGGACTCCATGGACCTCGCTCACTTGGTCAAAGTTCAAATTAGTTGAACTTTGACCTGCGAAATCGCTCGACACAAACTACATCCGCCCAATGAGGGGGCAGCTGAGAGGACTCAGGCTGCTGAGCCGTCAGTGTGATTGATTGACCGAGGTGCATCACACCAAGCACAGCCCACATCTCCCGCAGCATGCCTGACCCACGGCATAAGGCTTTAGTACCGTGAACTCTGGAAGGAGGTCAGGATTATTCATCCCAGCTGAATAAATGAGTGAGGAGGAGGAAGGATAGTCAAGTCAAGTCAAGTCATCTTTATTTCTTTTTTTTATTATTATCTTTTTCCTCATTTCTTTTTCCATTTTTGTCGTTATGCCAATTCCCAATCCCCCTTCCTGGTCGTTGCGCACTCTACCCCCTACCGTCGGTCCGGGAGGGCGGAGACTATCACATGCTTCCTCCGCTCCGACACGTGTAGCCAGCCCACCGCTTCTTTTCACCTGGCAGCGTGGACTCTCACTGAGAGAGTGTAACGTGTGGAAGGATCACACTACCTACCCTTGCTGTGCAGGCCCCCCGACCGAACTGTAGGAGTCGCTGTTTACAACGACCAGGACCCACCCTCGCCGGGTTTCCCACCCTCTATCACTGCCAATTGTGTTAGTGTGGACGGTCAGCCAACCCGGAAGCACCGCAGCTGGATTCGATCCCACTGTCTCTGTGGTGGTAGGCAGACGCTTAGTCCGCAGCACTACCCGGCCGCCCAAGTCATCTTTATTTCTATAGCACATTTACAAATGACTAAAGCCAAACCAAAGTGCTTTACAGGTACATGATAAAAACACATACACTACAGTAATAAGTAAAAAAAAAAATACACCAAAATTACAGAAAAGGTACTGTGCAATGCACCCCTGGGCCAAAAACGTCCCAACTGTAGATAATGTACATACTGTACTTGGGATAACCTTGTCTCCAGATTTATTGCATATCCCCTGAAATTAAGTCAGGCAGTTTTTCTGGGGCAAAAGATGAAGTCTGCATTATTATTTATTTTAACTAGGGATGTCCGATATTATCGGCCTACCGATATTATCGGCCGATATCGGCATTAAAATGTGATATTGGAAAATATCGGTATCGGTAATTTTTTTTTTTTTTTTTTTAACATTTCTATAACCTTTATTTACCCAGGCAAGCAAGTAAGAACAAATTCTGATTTTATTTATTGTCAAAAGTATGCATAATGTTGTGTTAATTCCACAACAAGAGATATGTAATGTTAATTACCTGAAATTATTTCATTTTTTGGGGGGGGGGGACCCTGCATATATCGGTATCGGTTGATATCGGTTGATATCGGTATCGGAAATTAAGAGTTGGACAATATCGGTATATCGGTATCGGTAAAAAAGCCAATATCGAGCATCCCTAATTTTAACCCTATAGTTTGCCCTGCAAAGAAAACACTGCACACATTGTACCCTTGGGACAAAAAACGTCCCTATTGACTCTCATGTTAAACACGTTAAAAAACGTTTTTTGAAAACGACGCCATTGCAGATTGAATTTGAAAACAAATTTATTTTTTCATCTAGGCCCCTTTATGGACATTTACATATGCATGATTACTCATTTTTTTCAAGATGGCAGCATTGCGTCATCTATTTCCGGTGGCCACAGCTTGTGTGTTTACTGCTTGTATCCTGCAATGCAGTTTGTTGAAGTTATGTGTTATATACGATTGCATGTAACTGTCTAACTGTTTCCACAAGAGGGCGCTATAGGTGTAGCTATTGAAGCTGATGCCAGGTAAGAGGTATAAAAGGAGATGTTACCTCCCCATCTGTCTCTTCCTCCGTCGCCTCTCATAAGGAGTACAATACAGACCCAACATTGAGAAAAAGATTAACGGTGTCAATTATATTATCGCACGATACTAGTCTCGCGTTAACACAGCGCGATACTAGTCTCGCGTTAACGCAGCACGTTAACACCGTTAACGGCCCAGCTCTAATATATATCTAACCCTAACTAACTTACTGTCATGCACTTGTCCTAATAAACTAACCTACACTGTAGCACTCAACACTTTGATGAACATTGTTACTCAGCTGATAGATTTGTGCCCTTCCTGATGACTTGTCGTACAGAACTTGTAAGTCGCTTTGGATAAAAGCGTCAGCTAAATGACTAAATGTAAATGTAAATGTAAATGTACTCACTAGGTCCAAAAAAATCATGTCACATCACCCCCGTAGCAGACTACAAAGAGTGACACGTTCAGCCGAATGCACAATTGGAGGGGGGCTTCCCACCCTCCAGAACATTTACAACAAGCGGTGCAGGGGGAAGGCTAAGAGAATCATCAAGGACTCCAGCCACCCGAACAACTGCCTCTTTGAACTGCTGCGGTCAGGCAAGCGATACCGGAGTCTTAAGGCGAGCACAGAAAGACTCAGAAGAAGCTTCTATCCCCAGGCCATCAGGCTGCTAAATGAACAATAAACACTATGCAACAACCATCAAATGCACACAGCACACACACCCACACGCACACACTCACTTAAACAAACAACACTCTGCAGCACCCACTCTCCACACTTTAGATCACACAAACACACTTTATATTTATTGATAAAGGATTTGCACTACAACTCGTACACCTACTGTAAATTGTACCTAAATTGCACCCCATCCCATTTCTGCCTTGCACTATATAGTATTGTATATTAGTACACTGCATAGTATTGTATATTATATGGTAACTCAGTTACGTCTATTCTGCATTGAACATTGTACATATGTCTATACTGAACACTGTGACCTCATTTTTTACTTCTAATTTACATGCTATACAATGTTATTTTATTTCATACTTATCTTGTCTTGCACAGTCTCTGGAGCGTAACAGTAAGAAGCATTTTGTATAAAAGTATTCTGTACTTCTGTATGACAACTATTAAAGAAACTTGAAACCCCATCCTAGCTTCCCTGCAATGGCTCCCGGTAAATTTCAGGATCAACTTCAACGTCCTGGTGTTCGCCTACAGGGCCCTCCATGGGAAAGGCCCCCTGTATATATATATGTGCTGTCAGGCGATTACAAAAATGTATCTAATTAATTACAGGATTTGTAATTAATTAATCGTATTTTAATTGCATAACCATTTTATGGCTGATATTCTATATTCTATAATGATATTTCTAATTAGTTAATTGAAGTTTAGTTTTTATCCCAGGGCCATATGTGCACTAAACTCAGCTACATTTTAAAACAACAGTCTCCTTGCACCCCCCACCCCCCACGCACACGCACACACACACACAACATTAAGAGATAGTGCAATTATATTTTATACCCCCCTGTTTTATGTTATTTACGCCCCACCCCTGTTTTTATATTTAACACTGTGTTTAGGACTGTTTTTATATTTTTACTAGCACCTAGGGTTGCATTTTTAAATTTCGTTGTAACAACTGTAACAATGACAATAAAGATCTATTCTATTCTATTCTATTCTATTCTATTCTATTCTATTCTATTCTATTCTATTCTATTCTATTCTAAATTGCACGTGTCCGGATGGCAGAATTCAGTACTGTATCTACAAAACCTTCTGTTTAATCATCTTCCATCTATTAATTTGCTTAGATTTTTCAGGTCTAGTCAATTTGTGCATGGTGTTATTCACAGTCAAAGATAAAAAAAAAATTGATATTCTCATTTGGTTCATTACAATTTACTCAAGCCTAGTAACAGACAGACACAGTATTTCGGACACTGAATACATTCCCTGAGATCCATAGATGTCCCTAGAATCAGATACCAAGAACATGCAAATAAAAATGTCTGTAAATGTGTATTCTACGTTCTTATGGAATGAATGAGATAAAAAGAATATATATAATTTTTTTTTATTATTATTTTTTTTTATAAATGTTGAGTTAATTTTCATAACACGATAATTTGCTGTGTAATTAATTAATCTAATTAACACGATAAACTGACAGCCCTAATATATATATATATATAAATATACAGTATATAATATATACAGTACTGTATATATACAGAATTATTGTACTATTAAATAAAAAAGATTAAGTAGTAGCCTACGGTATCAGAGCTAAAGCCGTTACTGAAAATGTCAGCTATTAGTTTTTTGTTAGAGCAGTAAGTGTATACACTGCAATGGGTATTCTCAGAAATCCATTGCTTAATCACTCACATCAATTTGCAGTTGTTTGTTCACAGAGAACTCTAATTATTGTCATGAATTGGGTCTGGGGAAAGATAGATTTTATTTCCCCCGATTCCATACCATTGCAGAGAAACACAGCATCTCTGAAAGGAAAATTTGAATTCTGAGTCAGGATCTGAATCACTTGAGGTTAAACCGAGGTCACATAGGTTGGGTTTCAGATAAGCAAGTGTTATAGATTAGATTGTGAAGGCTTTTGTTTTGTTTTTTGGTTGCCCTGAGATGGACATCGGGGAGACAGTGGCTCGGGAGGTAGAGCAGTCGTCTGGTAATCCGGAGGTTCCGGGTTTGATTCCTGCTCCTCCCGGGCAGCGTGTCGAAGTGTCCTTGAGCAAGACACTTAACCCCTAACTGCTCCCGATGAGCAAGTTGGCACCTTGCATTGTTGCCTTCACCATCGGTGTGTGAATGTGTAAAATCAATGTGAGGAACAAATTGTAAAGCGCTTTGAATAAAAGCTGTTATATAAATGCAGCCATATACCATTTATATCTGTACATATCCCTACATACCAGACTACTGTTCCAAGTGCTGTTCTATCAGCAACCCTCCCCTCCACCACAATCCTTAATTACTGCACACAGTAATCAACACTCTAGTGCAGGGGTGGCCAACCAGTCAGAGACTAAGAGCCACAAAAATGACTGTGGTACCACAAAGAGCCACACCATATACCGCCTTACAAAGCTTCCCCATCCCAGTCATCATAACTCACTGGTCACGGCGTAGTCCACAGGAGTCTGGTGGCAGGTTTCGCCAGGGCGCGAATGCCTGTCATCTGTGCCCACTGTCACAACCACCCAGTAAACTAGGACCTAAGGCTATCAAAATGGCCTTGTTAAATGCCCGTTCTATAGCTAACAAATCTTTCATCCTAAATGATTTTATTACGGCCAAAGATTTGGACTTTTTCTGTCTCTCAGAAACATGGCAAAGGTCAGAGGAATATGTATTTTTAAATGAGCTGTGTCTGCCAAACTTCTCTTTTACCTGTGCCCCCAGACCCCCCCGGTCAAATGCCACCACCAGTCGCGTAGGAGGCGGCTTAGCGCTGGTGCACAAGAACTGTTTTTCCTCCAGGGCTGTGCACTCTATTAATACACACAGCTCCTTTGAACTTTTAATCACCAAAGTGGGGTACACCGACCCATTTTATTGTATTTTAATTTATCGACCCCCTGGTTTTAATAGTTCTTTTTTGACAGATTTTAGCGATTTTCTAACCTCCATCATCAAACTGGAAAAAATCGTTTTTTTATTAGGGGATTTTAATTTCCATATTAATAACAGTAATGACAATTTTGCCACCAATTTTATTTGTACCACTGAATCCTTCAATTTTGTCCAACATGTCTCGGGCCCCACACACAACAAAGGTAACACACTTGATCTTGTTTTTACTCTTGGATTAGACATAGATAACATTGTTTATGAGGAAATGATTTTAAGTGATCACAAATGCATACTTTTTAATTTAGTTTTTAAAACGGACACTATTTCAACTAAGCGAGTTAAACGCTCGCGCATGCTAAATGACCTCTCAGCAGAAAAAATTTCCACAGCCTTTGAGAGCAGTGCGGTGCCATCTCTGAACGTTAATGGCGACATTGATACTTTAGTCCATGCTTTTAACCGGCACTGCTCAGACATTTTAGATGTAGTTGCTCCTCTGAAATCCCGCACTGTTCGCACTTTAAATTCCTCTCCCTGGCTAAATGAGGATATTCGTCGTTTTAGAAGAAATTGCCGGTGTATTGAGCGAAAGTGGAAGTCCACTCAGCTTAATGTACACCGTCTTCATTTTAAGCAACTTTTAACTGATTTTAACAGTATGGTTAAGGATGCCAGAGCTGCCTATTTCACAAACTTAATCTCATCTAGCAAACTAAACCCCAAAGTCCTATTCGACACCATTAATACCATTGTCAGTCCACAAACCCCTGTCACACCTGTTTTATCTGATAAGGACTGTCATGATTTTCTCCTATTTTTTGTAAATAAGGTTGCAAATGTCAGGGCAGGTATTACACCCTCCACCTCAATCCAACCGTTATCTCCCAACAGTCAGTCTACTCTAAATTCCTTCTCACCCATTTCCCTCAACGACCTAACAGAGCTAGTGAGAAGCACAAAAACCTCCTCTAGCCCATTAGACACCATCCCAACCTCTCTACTAAAGGACGTTTTCAGCACTATTGGTCCCAGTCTGCTTTCCATCATAAATCTCTCTTTGGTCTCTGTTTCTTGTACCTGGTTCAACTAAGTCGATCAAGATGTCATTATCCAGCTTCAGTTAACCCGATGTTCGAAGCCGGGATTTTCCTGTTCCTCGAAGGTGGATTCAGTCTCGTTAACTCAAGCCAGACTTGCGACTCAGGCTAAATGCGCACGGCCGCTTCAGGCGAAAAGCCAGCACGTATCGATGGCAGAGATCCTGATTGATTAATTGATTTAAAACTTTATTGACAGATTGCAATACGGCTCAATCGCCTCGCCGACAAGTTAAATGCGTTATCTATAGGCTAATTTTAAGTCCCTCATTACCTCAATCAATCAGATTATATTTCTTTAAACTTGCCTGCTGGATTGAATAATCAAATGAGATCTTGCTAGCGAAAATAATTAGTTAAACTTATACAGAATTACGATACGGCTCTCTTACCCATTGATTGATGTATAGTCGATCTTTAACTTATCTCCAATGTGGTCTAACGGGTTGTTGTTTTGACTATCACGCAGACGACCGGGGTTCGAGACCCTAGTCTTTTCCTTCTTTTTGCAATATAGGAATAATTCAATTTGGTGCACGTTGAGAGCTATATAAAGAATGACATCCTCAATGCATGTAGATTTATAATATTTTAACTTAAAACCAGGCTACTTTGGCGTATAATCATTAATATTATATTCAAAAAAATCATATTGGAAATACCAGGTTTTGAACCCCGGTCGCTGGGTTGGCAGGCTTGAGCACTACCGCTGCACCACTGTGCCAGATGGGATAAATTCATTGTTTATACATTAATGAACGAGAGACCCGTGTTTAGAATATCCTTTGTTTTGAATGAAGTTTATCTCTTTATCCTCATTCATTAATGTGACGTCAACGGCTCATTCAATTTCTCAAATCCGTCAAACAGCGCATCTCATCAGACATCTTAATCCCAGTTACAATTAAAATAACCACATAATGTGTACATCGCACGAGCGAGCGCCACGGTATATATAACGTGCATTATTTAGGACAAAGTGAATTTAGTATCAGCATTTTGGGTCTATTTTACATTTCAAAAGACCCCTCTGGAAGAATGGAGCACAAAAACGTAATTCAGAATGGTATAACGCAGATCCTAGGCTGTGGGAATAATTTCAGGAAACGAGCTGTCACTTTCTTTGCGGGGGCGTGGCTCTGCGTGATCCGGCTAACTTGAACTTGAACTCTGCTTTCGACCAGGCTCAAACCTTTGGATCTGTTGTCATGGTGATTTGGAAAATCCACGTACGGGGAACCGGAAAGTCCGGCTAACTCAGTTATCCAGTTAAAGTTATCCGGCTAACTCAGTTATCCAGGTACAAGAAACAGGGCCCGTCAGGTCCCCGCCTACTTCAAACAGGCAATCGTTCAGCCGCTTTTAAAAAAGCCAAGTCTGGACGCCTCGTTACCAAGTAACTATCGGCCCATCTCCAAATTATCATTTATGTCCAAGATTTTAGAAAAGATTGTTGCCAACCAGCTTATATCCATTTTAAATGAACACCACATTCTCGACAAATTCCAGTCGGGATTTCGTAAGCAACACTCCACGGAAACTGCACTTTTAAAAGTATCCAATGATCTAATGATGTCCGCCGACTCAGGTAGATGCTCCATTTTAGTGTTACTGGATCTCAGTGTTGCATTTGACACTGTGGATCACAACATTCTGTTAAATAGGCTCAGAGATTGGCTGGGTGTCACAGGGAGTGCACATGAGTGGTTTGAGTCCTATCTCTCAGGTAGATGTTTCTCAGTCGGAGTAGGCCCCCATGTGTCTGAGTCTGTTACCCTTTCCTGTGGGGTCCCCCAGGGCTCGGTACTTGGTCCGATTTTATTTTCACTATATTTGCTCCCATTAGGACACATTATTAACACTTTTAAAGGCATCTCCTACCACCTTTATGCGGATGATATCCAGCTGTATTGCTCTTTTAACCCTGATTGCCCTGATGATTTTAATTCTAATTTTATTGTTTTAAATGAGTGTCTGTCGGCCATTAAGGCCTGGTTAGCTAGCAACTTCCTCCAGCTAAATGAGGCCAAAACCGAGGTGCTCATCGTGGCCTCTGATGGCGTTGCATCTAGGGTGGCTGGTTGCCTTGGGCCCCTAGAAACTAATGTGAGCCCCAACCTCCGGAACCTTGGGGTAAACTTTGATCATACTATGCACCTCGACACCCATATCAAGTCGGTGACCCGCACCTGTTTTTTCCATCTCAGGAATATTGCTAAACTCAGGTCGATGGTTTCCCACTCTGACCTAGAGTTGATCATCCATGCCTTTGTTTCTTCTCGTCTAGACTACTGCAATTCGGTTCTCACCTGCCTCAATAAATCATCCATAGACCGCCTCCAGTTCATACAAAATACTGCTGCAAGACTGCTGACCAGATCAAGCAGAAGGTGTCACATTACTCCAGTTCTGGCCTCCTTGCACTGGCTTCCTATACATTTTAGAATTAATTTCAAAGTCCTGGTGCTCACTTTCAGAGCTCTGCACGGCCAGGCACCAGAATATTTAACTGACCTGCTGGAACCATATGTGCCCAGCAGGACCCTGAGGACAGCTGACCAGGACCTGTTGGTCATTCCGCGCACCAGGCTGATCACCAAAGGTGACAGAGCCTTTCAGTCTGTAGCGCCTAGACTCTGGAATGCCCTTCCTCGTGGCCTAAGAGCTGTATCGTCTGTTGACATTTTTAAAAATCAGCTAAAAACATTACTGTTTAAACAGGCCTTTGGGTAATGTTTGAGCTTCTCCTTCAGGTATAGAATATGTCTTTTGTTTTGTTTTGTTTATCTGTGATGCATTGTGTTTTGTTCTATCTTATCTCTTGAATGGTTTCTTGCTTTTTATTTAAATTTTATTTTATTTCTGCTGTATGTAAAGCACTTTGTGAGCTGTCTCTGTGAAAAGTGCTATATAAATAAACTTTACTTACTTACTTACTTACCAGCGTTTCTCAACCTTTTTTTTCAGTCACGGCACCCTTCATGTGTTTATAGGTCTCACCCTCTGGCCTCTGAAGTTGCTAATGTATTTTTTATTTGGGCCTCACAGGGTTAAAAGTACCCTGTGAGACCCACGGTTGCAAAATTACAAAAACACTTTTAGCCATTTAAAAAAATTATGTTTATTTAAAGGGGCTATGTACTGCTATTCCTAGCACTATTTGGGCAACTTTACATAATTGCTGTGAGTCTATGTAACACATCTGTAAGGTTTATTCCAAAAATAATCATTGTTTTATATTTCTAATCAAGTACTCAAAACCAGCATTTTTCTGCCTCAAGATTTCAAGCTGTTATTGGCTTGGCTCCACCCATACTAGCAGAATGCTTTGAGTGACAGCCACCCACCAAATAGCTCCGCCCATCTCCCCGTCCTTCCTTCCAGGTGAACACTTTATACTACTAATACAACATGGCTGTACCGTATATTTGGGATCCAGAGAGCGACCCAGACTATGTTTCGGAAGAAGAAGTTGAGTTGCAACAGCGAGGCTTGCAAATAGTTTCCGAGTGGTAAGTTTATGTTGTAACGTTAGTATAATGGCTTGCCGAAAAGAGCGAGTAACGTTAGTACTTACTTCTGACCAGCTTGCTTCGATAGCTTGCTATAAGTAACGTTACTTTGTTTACCTCTGACTAGTTGTGTTTGTATTGAGCAGTTTTTAATTATGACTAGCTTGCTTCAATAGTTTGCTATAACGTTACTTTATAAAGAGCAGCATACCGTTATATGCAACAGTTCTGTACGTGCGACCAGACCTTTGGTAGTACTGCACATTTGACCTAATGTCCCCCCGCAATTATAAAGAAAAGTTATTTGGGAACATGCATCCACTGTATGTCAATTGTAATAATGAATTTAAAATGGGGGACCCTGATATAAACAAGACGAAAGTATTTTCCTGGTCTCCATCCTAGCATCCTATAGCAGTTGTGTTGGTATTGAGCAGTACTGTATTGTAGCCATTTTGATCATTGATAGATTGATTTCCTTCACCCTCAAATCAATCTACTAGGTGTACGTGTGGAAATTGTGAAAGGATGCCAACCGAGGCGGAGAATGTGTGCTGCATGGAGGTTCCTGAGGTACAGTAGTAATGTCACACAACCTTGCATCTCGGGGACCGGCGTTAGCAACCGGGAGCGATGGCTAGCTAGTTAGCACCAGCCGGGGACCGGCGTTAGCTCTCGGGAGCGATGGCTAGCTAGTTGGCACCTAGCCATCGCTCCCGAGAGCTAACGCCGGTCCCCGGCTGGTGCTAACTAGCTAGCCATCGCTCCCGGTTGCTAACGCCGGTCCCCGGCTGGTGCTAACTAGCTAGCCATCGCTCCCGGTTGCTGACGCCGGTCCCCGGCTGGTGGTAACGCTAGCCATCGCTCCCGGTTGCTAACACCGGTCCCCGGCTGGTGCTAACTAGCTAGCCATCGCTCCCGGTTGCTAACGCCGGTCCCCGGCTGGTGGTAACGCTAGCCATCGCTCCCGGTTGCTAACACTGGTCCCCAGCTGGTGCTAACTAGCTAGCCATCGCTCCCGAGAGCTAACGCCGGTCCCCGGCTGGTGCTAACTAGCTAGCCATCGCTCCCGAGAGCTAACGCCGGAACCGCATCAGGCTTCAGCTGATAAGTTCGGCATCCACGGGAAAAGCGTGCAAAGACGTATTAGTAGCTTTACAGCCAGGAACAGAACATGTTCTGCAGGGTTTGCTCATCGTGGAAGATATGCAAGTGACTGCACTCCTGTTTCTAGGTAGTAGGTACCTCTCTATTCTAGGTAGAATGGGGGCGGGCATTAGCTCCAACCACAGAGCCAATCGCATCACTGTGCGCTACCCAGAGCCCGAATGACGTGACTCAGGCCTTCAAATCAAAATGGCCTGATTTACTGGAGGAGGAAAGGGGCTGGGCTGAATCTGGGCAATCCGCCAATATGGTATTTAGACACTAAAACACATTGATACGAACTCCTATTACTATAATACAATGCTAGAGACTGAAAAATGACATTTATAGTACATAGCCCCTTTAAAAAATGTTAAAGGGGAACTATTTTACTATTTCTTTCACTATTTGGGCACTTTTACACAATTCCTGTGAGTCTATGGAACACCTAGGTTTAAAAAAAATAAAAATGCATTGTTTTGTATTTCTAATCAAGTACTCAAAAAACGCATTTTTCTACCTCAAGATCTTAAGCCGTTTTGAGGCTGGGCTCCAACCACTGTGTGGCCTGGTGCCAACTGCCACATCAACTGCCACATTATTATGCAGCTGAGAAATCTCTGACATCACAGATATGCACATTTTCAGATGACTCAGTTCAGTGAGGGTGAATATTGTGAGAGGAGAATTGGAAGAATGTGCCAATATGAGAATTAGAGACATAGATCCTATTAATATATGTCCAGATAGCTAAGAAACAATGTTAAACACTCAAAAAGGCCATTTATAAGATAGTTCCCCTTTAAGCACATGTATAGTCAATTGGTCCTGTTGTTCAGCCTGACAATGCTATTTGATAGTAAATGTGAAATATGTCCCACCCTCTGGCCTCTGAAGTTGCTAATGTCTTTTTAATTTGGGCCTCACAGGGTTAACCTCTTAAACCCGAGATATACAGTAAAAGTGTATATTTTCAGCGTTACGTTTGTTTACAATTATTTTAACTGTTATTAGTGAAATATAAGATTATAGAAATCTCAGGGCATTGAGTCGGAAACCGGTGCATATTTACAGGAGGAAGTGGCACATCCAAAAGTGAGTGTAGTCTTTTGAAGGAAGAGACTCAGGGCTTTCAAATTTCGAAAAACTACCCTACCCAGCTCACACCAGCCCCTGTCAATCATCTGACTTCTGGATTTCTGTGAACGTCTTGCAAAAAACGGTGTTGCAATATGATGAAAAATGATGAGAAATTTACATTATAAAAAAGATGGCAGAAATCAGTACTGTATCTACAAAACCTTCTGTTTAATCATCTTCCCTTTATTCATTTGCTTAGATTTTTCAGGTCTGGTCAATTTTAGCATGGTGTTATTCACAGTCAAAGATAATTTTCTTTTAAATAGAATTGATATTCTCCTTTGGTTCATTACAATTTACTCAAGCCTAGTAACAGACACACTATTTCTGACACTGATCCATTATGTCCCTAGATTCAGATACCAAGAACATGCAAATGTTTATTCTACGTCCTTATGGAATGAGTGACATAAAAAAAGGTAAAAAAGTAGAAAATAAAAAAGTAAAAAAAAAAATTTTATGGATGGAAGAGCCACACATTGACGGGCAAAGAGCTGCATGCGGCTCGCGAGCCGCGGGTTGGCCACCCCTGAACTAGTGCCTAAGCACTGCACACAGTAATCAACACTCTAGTTCCTAAGCACAGCACACAGTAATCAACACTCTAGTTCCTAAGCACAGCACACAGTAATCAACACTGTAGTTCCTAAGCACTGCACACAGTAATCAACAATGTAGTTCCTAAGCACTGCACACAGTAATCAACAATGTAGTTCCTAAGCACAGCACACAGTAATCAACACTGTAGTTCCTAAGCACTGCACACAGTAATCAACAATGTAGTTCCTAAGCACAGCACACAGACATCAACACTGTAGTTCCTAAGCACTGCACACAGTAATCAACAATGTAGTTCCTAAGCACTGCACACAGTAATCAACACTGTAGTTCCTAAGCACTGCACACAGTAATCAACAATGTAGTTCCTAAGCACTGCACACAGTAATCAACACTGTAGTTCCTAAGCACTGCACACAGTAATCAACACTGTAGTTCCTAAGCACTGCACACAGTAATCAACACTCTAGTTCCTAAGCACTGCACACAGTAATCAACACTGTAGTTCCTAAGCACTGCACACAGTAATCAACACTCTAGTTCCTAAGCACTGCACACAGTAATCAACACTCTAGTTCCTAAGCACTGCACACAGTAATCAACGCTGTACATGTACATGTCAAAATACTTCCCAAAGGTCAGTGAATACCACGATCACAACACCAGAGGGAGTTCCACAAATCATGTTAAACCCAGATTCGGCTCAAACAAGGGACTAAACACGTTTCGCAATTATGCCACATCAATGTGGAACGCCCTACCCAAAGCTGTAAAGGAATGTGAATCACTACCCACTTTCAAAAACACTCTCAAAAAACACCTACGGGAGACTGCAATTCTAAACTGGCCCCTGTAAATGTCCTAACACAACCCCCTCCAATGTACAGTAAAAATTACCAAGTATGGTCTTGTCAATATTCCAATGTACAGTTTTGCTTGTACAGTTGTACAGTGTCCCCCACCCACCCCTCCTACCCAACCTCCCCCCCACTCCTACCCAACCGCACCCCCCCCCCCACCCACCCAACCACCTCCAATGTACAGTACCCCCCCCCCCACTACCCAACCTCCTCCAATGTACAGTTTCTACGTCAAATGTATATACTTTTTCTCTGGACTCTTTTCGTATCACAAACAGTACTGTATTTGCAAATCTGGTATGTCATAAATGTATAGATGTAGCAGTACTGTCTATCTGTATGTCATATATGTCATATATGTTACGATGAATTGAAAATGGGGGACCCTGATGTAAACAAGACGAAAGTCTTTCTCTGGTCTGCATCCCCTTAACAATTGTATGTATTGAGCTGCACTGTACAGTACCCATTCTGCAATCTGTTAATAAAGTTTTCAATCAATCAATCAATCAATCAATCAACAGTAATCAACACTCTAGTGCCTAAGCACAGAACACAGTAATCAACACTCTAGTGCCTAAGCACTGCACACAGCAATCAACACTGTAGTTCCTAAGCACTGCACACAGTAATCAACACTGTAGTTCCTAAGCACTGCACACAGCAATCAACACTGTAGTTCCTAAGCACAGCACACAGTAATCAACACTCTAGTTCCTAAGCACTGCACACAGTAATCAACACTCTAGTTCCTAAGCACTGCACACAGTAATCAACACTCTAATTCCTAAGCACTGCACACAGTAATCAACACTCTAGTGCCTAAGCACAACACACAGTAATCAACACTCTAGTTCCTAAGCACTGCACACAGTAATCAACACTCTAGTTCCTAAGCACTGCACACAGTAATCAACACTCTAGTTCCTAAGCACAGCACACAGTAATCAACACTCTAGTTCCTAAGCACAGCACACAGTAATCAACACTCTAGTTCCTAAGCACTGCACACAGTAATCAACACTCTAGTTCCTAAGCACTGCACACAGTAATCAACACTCTAGGTCCTAAGCACAGCACACAGTAATCAACACTGTAGTTCCTAAGCACAGCACACAGTAATCAACACTGTAGTTCCTAAGCACAGCACACAGTAATCAACACTCTAGTTCCTAAGCACTGCACACAGTAATCAACACTCTAGTTCCTAAGCACTGCACACAGTAATCGACACTCTAGTTCCTAAGCACAGCACACTGTAATTTTTCTTTATTTCTATACATTTTACTTAAATATTTTATTATAATTTGTATCATCGTTTTATGTAGTTGTTCTATCATTTTATTTGTTCTTTTTTAATGTCAACATATTATTTAAATTATTCAAATGGACCTCAAACATGTTCCATTCTGATGTCACAGTATGATGTCATAATCAAACATTCTAGAACATTTATGATGTCACAGTATGATGTCATAATAGAACATTCTAGAACATTTGTGATGTCACAGTATGATGTCATAATCAAACATTCTAGAATATTTGTGATGTCACAGTATGATATCATAATCAAACATTCTAGAACATTTGTGATGTCACAGTATGATGTCATAATAGAACATTTTAGAACATTTGTGTACAGTATATAATTCAACAATTCTCTCAGAAGATCTCAGATCTCAGAAGACAAGTGAAGATCTCACTTGTTGTTTCTGGCTATTTGTCTGTAAGCTTGAATATATTCTGTAGATACAATTTAAAATCCCCACATGGAAAAGGAAACAATGTCCTGTACAATCCTTATGAGCTGCGTCTGGAGGGAAGGTTCTGTGATGTGGTTATTAAAGTCAACAGCACTGAGTTGAATGCCCACAAGGCCCACCTGTGTGACTGCAGTGACTATTTCAGGTAAGTTTAGCTTGGTTCAGGTTAGCTTGGTTCAAATGGCCTCAAACATGTTATTATTTATTATTCAAATGGCCTCAAACATGTTCCATTGTGATGTCACAGTATGATGTCATAATCAAACATTCTAGACCATTTGTGATGTCACAGTATGATGTCATAATCAAACACTCTAGAACATTTGTGATGTCACAGTATGATGTCATAATCAAATATTCTAGAACATTTGTGATGTCACAGTATGATGTCATAATCAAACATTCTAGAACATTTGTGATGTCATAATATAACATTCTAGAACATTTGTGTACAGTATAAATGGAGCTAGAGTATAGGCCGGATAGGGAGAGGACGAGGTCTCCCCTGGGAGAGTACGTTTGCTGTGGAACGGTGGCCAAGCCTTGCCCACCGTCTTGCTGTGGCAAAGGGAAGGAGTCGGATGGTGTAAAGAAGAAGAAGAAGGAAGAGGAAGAACGGCAAATGGAGCTACGAATTTCCAGAACGACCGATATTCGCGATCAGTGGAAGGGCGAGGGGTCGGAGTACAGTGGGGAGGAGAGTGAGAAAGAAGAGAGGGAGGAGGAGGGGTGGGAAACGGTGGGGAAGAAGAGGAAGAAGCGGACGGAGAGGAACGACAGCGATGGGGATAGCCATGGCAAGGGTGAGAGTAGGGGGGATGAGAGGGGGGGAGAAGGGGGGAAGAGGAAGAAAGTGGGGGACGATAGCTCAAGTGGGCCGGGAGACGAGGGTGCTGGAAAAGATGTGGCAAAAGAGGAAGTGATCCATATAGTGGTCAGGCTTGAGGGGGAGAGGGGTGAGGGGAAGGTAGGTAGGCTCGAGTGGCCCAAACTCATTGCCGCGCGACTAGGAGAGGTAAAGTACGTGAAAGTTTTGTGGGATGGGAATCTGGCCGTAGGGTGTGGTAGTGAGGGGCAGGTGGAGGTGGCTAGGATGATGCGGGGCATTGGGGGGGTGGGTATAAGTAAGGTGGCGAGAGTAGGGGAGAAGAGGGGGGGGGGATGTAAGGGGGTGATAGCTGGGGTACCGGTCGAGGTTACAGTAGAGCAGCTGGTGGAAGAGCTAATGGAGGACGGGCGTAATGGCATAGTTAAGAGTGCAGAAAGGATGAAGAGGGGAGCGGAGAGGGCAGTGACGGGGACGGTAGTGATTACGTTTGAGGGTGGGGTTGTTCCTAGGGAGGTGTTTGTGGGGCATAGGATGTATAGGGTTAGGGAATTTGTTCATGATCCTCTTAGGTGCTATAGGTGCCAGGAGTTTGGCCATATAGCTACCACGTGTAGGAAGGGGCTGAGGTGCGCTAGGTGTGGCGGGGAACATGAATATGGGGAGTGTGGAGAGGGAGTGAAGCCGAAGTGCTGTAGTTGTGGTGGGGAGCATAGTGTAGCGTTTAGGGGGTGCGAGGTGATGATGAAGGAGGTCGCGGATCGGATAGAGAGAAGGGAGGGTAAGTTGACGTATGCTGGGGCGGTTAGCAAGGCAGGACGCCTGTTGCTTCTTCCCAATCCAACAGTGCAAAAATGCTTCCGCATTCGTCACCGCAGGCCACTACGGTAAAGCGCCTTTCTTTTCAGGCCCGCTTAGACAAATGCTATGGCATTTCCGCGTACATTGCAACGAATCACTTGAAACCTCGGCTGGCTGTCTATTGCCATTCTCTAAGTCAAACTCTAACCTTAACCAGCTCCTTAACAGCGCCTAAACTTAACCCTTCTAACCTTAAGCAACTCCGAAACAATGCCTAACCTTAACCAACTCCGAAACAATGCCTAAACTTAACCGGCGAAATGAACGCACGTTAAAAAATATTGCCATTCTCTAAGTCAAACTCTAACCTTAACCAGCTCCTTAACAGCGCCTAAACTTAACCCTTCTAACCTTAAGCAACTCCGAAACAATGCCTAACCTTAACCAACTCCGAAACAATGCCTAAACTTAACCAGCGAAATGAACGCACGTTAAAAAATATTGCCATTCTCTAAGTCAAACTCTAACCTTAACCAGCTCCTTAACAGCGCCTAAACTTAACCCTTCTAACCTTAAGCAACTCCGAAACAATGCCTAACCTTAACCAACTCCGAAACAATGCCTAAACTTAACCGGCGAAATGAAACGGCGAAAGAATGCGAATGCACGTTAAAAAAAAAAAAAAAAAAGGAATTGAAGGGAATCGAACTCGCCAGCAACGAGCCGTAGGATCCACAGCCATGCAGTCTTGCCAATTGAGCTATTTCTGGATACTGAATAAGGGGCGGTTACTGGCATATAATGAGCTCCGCTCGTGTCGAACCAAGGCGGGATCTCATGCGCATGCGCGGGCACCTCGTGAGCACGCCGGCGCACGCACGCACCTGAGCGAGCACGCCGCCGCCGGTGCACGCACCTGGGCGCTGGGCGACGGAAAATGAAAGGCGCATTACCGTAGTGGCCTGCGGTGACGAATGCGGAAGCATTTTTGCACTGTTGGATTGGGAAGAAGCAACAGGCGGGCAGGACAGGGTAGCCAAGAAAGGGTGCAGGGGGTTGAAGGAGGGCATTTGGCAGTGAGGGTAGAGCAGGTGGAAAGAGAGAGGGGAAGGGAGGAGAAATTAGGTATTGTGGCCTTCGTGGCAGGGGTAGTTACTGGTATGGCAGAGGCTAAGGGTAAAACAGAGATGGTGAAGATGATTGTTAGGATAGCGGTTCAACATCTGGGATTGGAAGGTCTGAACTGTGGCAGGTGGTTAGGAAATTGGCTGAGGGGGCTGCGAGGGACAAGGCTGCGAGGGACAAAGCAGCCCAGGATAAGATAGCAGGGGTCAAGGTGGGTCCCGCGGAGGGGGGCTCAGACAGGAAGTAGCAGCAGTAGCTGCACTCCAATGGTCAATGTAGTTGATGACGGGGTCCAGTAGAAGAAGAAAAAGAAGGAGAAGAAGGAGAAGAAGGAGAAGAAGAAGAGCCCATAAAAAGAATTGCGGAGGGCAGTAATACGCCACGATGCGTCTACTCTGCCGGAAATTCAAATAAGAAGAAGAAGTTCTCAGATCTCAGAAGACAAGTGAAGATATCACTTGTTGTTTCCGGCTACTTGTCTGTAAGCTTGAATATATTCTGTAGATACAATTTAAAATCCCCACATGGAAAAGGAAACAATGTCCTGTACAATCCTTAATGAGCTGCGTCTGGAGGGAAGGTTCTGTGATGTGGTTATTAAAGTCAACAGCACTGAGTTGAATGCCCACAAGGCCCTCCTGTGTGACTGCAGCGACTATTTCAGGTAAGTTTAGCTTGGTTCAGGTTAGCTTGGTTCAGGTTAGCTTGGTTAGTAGCCAGATACCATACTGTACTTTTACTGTAAACAGATACTATACTGTACTTCTACTGTAAACAGATAATATACTGTACTTATAATGTAAAATATACTATACTGTACTTCTACTGTAAACGTATACTGTACTTCTACTGTAAACCGATACTATACTGTACTTCTACTGTAAACAGATACTATACTGTACTTATACTGTAAACAGATACTATACTGTACTTCTACTGTAAAAATATACTATACTGTACTTCTACTGTAAACAGATACTATACTGTACTTCTACTGTAAACAGATACTATACTGTACTTCTACTGTAAACAGATACTATACTGTACTTCTACTGTAAAAATATACTATACTTCTACTGTGCTAAGACCCTATACTTCTACAGTGAAAATATATTACTACTAGGGCTGTCCCCGACTAAGGATTTGGATAGTAGACTATGATTGGCCAAAATTTGCTGTTAGTCCACTATTAGTCGACTACCATAAATCCTCAAATAGAGGAGGGACCTCCAATAAAGGAGGGGCCTCTTATGATGGCCGGGGGTTTGATGCATTTAGACAAACACAGGCCGGTCTCTAATATAAGGTCGCAAAAAAAACGTTATTTTTTTATTTTTCGTGCCGTGATATAGAATGAGATAAACTCTTGCCAATGGAAATCAAGTGCTGCCTCCCGCTACACTGACCGTACATTAACGTTTCCCTCTGGTTAGCTTTAGCGCTAGCCGCTAGCTAACGTTGTCATAATATCTAGATCTGTGGTGTCAGCTGAATGACGTTGACTTCGTTTGCAAACGTTAACGTTCGCTATATGGCGTTGGCAGGAGAGGCTGGCGTTGTCCAGTTGACACATTACAGATCATGATGCTATGATAACGTTAGTAGCTAAAGGATGTCAACAACTCGATTCGACTGAGGAAGTCGAGAAGGTACCACACGCTAAACCGTCCCCGGACCCCGCAACCTAGTAGACAGTTCCAACTTCAGTGTGTGAATTACATTAATCCCACAATTACTCAACTGCACTCAATATTTAAATACCAATGCTAGTCTAAATAAATGTAGACAGACAATGTACCTATTAAAAAATAAAAATTAAAATAATAATAATAATAATAGTAATGCAATAAAAGTCTGAAAATGAAGGGATTATGTCCATGAGTGTCATTTTTTTAAATTAAGGCCTGCCTCTTATATAAGCCTCTCTCTAATAAAGGCCTGGTGCTCTTTGCAGCTGAGGTAAATAGAAGACCCGTCCTATATTTGAGGATTTACGGTATATATAAAAAAAGTTTGAAAAAAAGTATAATATATATATATATTTTTATCATTCCATTTTTGGGTGTGGGGGGTGCTTAATGTCTGAAGGAGTCGACTGAAGACTTCTTGTCCTCTGCAAAAGCATGCAATTGGTCCACTGATGGATACATCTTGATATTTGTCTAGTCTAGTGTGTTCATTAGATGGGTGAAATCCTCTTTCAGTGCCTCTGTGCCTGTTTTCTTAGGCAGTTGGCCTCTGGTATGCATGCCATTAGTGTTAGCCACGCTTCTAAGAGGTTGGCAGTCGACTACGGCTCCTTTCGACCGATTAGTCGACTATTCGACTAATAGGGGTCAGCCCTAATTACTACACAGGACAGAATGTTGCTTACTGTTTACTCATCAGATATCTCTATACTCTGCGGCCCACAGAGCCCTCTTCACTCGCTGGAGCGACTCAGAGCAACTCGTCTACACTATCCCTGGGGTGTCCACGGGTATGATGCAGCTCATCATAGAGTACGCCTACACACGCTTTGTGCCGGTGACAGCAGAGAACGTGGAAGAGCTTCTGGTGGCTGCAGACCAGCTTCGCGTCACTAGCATAGTAGGAGCGTGTTCTGACTTCCTAGAAGGCCAGCTGTCTCTGGAAAACTGTGTCGGCATCTGGAGGTTCGCGGACAACTACTGCTGCCCTGACCTGAGGCGCAAGGCCCATCTCTGCATCGTGTGCCACTTTGAGGAGATGTTGCACGTCTCACAGGAGTTTGTGGAGCTGTCCCTGCAGCAACTGGTGGACATCATCGAGAGGGATGACCTGAACGTGAAGAGCGAGGAGACGGTGTTCGAGGCCGTCCTCCGTTGGATCGACCACTCCCGTGCGGAGCGTAAAAAACACATCACTTTGCTGCTGCCCAAGGTAACTAATTGTATTACGGATACACAAACATGGTTGCTAGTGCCTGAGCCACATTTATTTTAAATTACATTTTTATTATTTTACTTTTTCTTGTTTGTTTGTCTCTTGTCAAGGTCATTATGATTCATGTTACTGTAATTATTGTTGTCGTCGCTGTTGTCATTGTTATTATTATTATTATTATTATTATTATTATTATTATTATTATTATTATTATTATTATTATTATTATTATTATTATTATTATTATTATTATTATTATTATTATTATTATTATTATTATTATTATTATTATTATTATTATTGTACTGTTATGTTCTGTTTTATGTATGAAAATAAAATAAAATAAAAACATTTATAAAAAATTAAATAAACTAATTGTATTACTGTGCATTACATTAAAACAACACTAGGTTCCCTAGTACAGTGGTTCTCAAACATTTGGGTCCAAACTGTTCCCTAGCAACAGAAACCGTCTACAACCGATGTCTAAGTTGTACCCGCTGTCTGCTTGTCTCTCCCCAGGTTCGCATGGGCTTGATGAGGCCTGACTACTTCAGGAGCAACGTCCAGAACAACCCTGTGGTGAGGGACAGCCACGACTGCAGTCCCCTCATCCTCAGCGTCCTGAACCCCCCTGGCTCCGACAGGCTCCCAAACCCCCTGACCCGCCCACGCCGGCCCCAGGAGGTCCTATTGGCCATCGGAGTCCAGGGTGGCATGGAGGCTTACAATATCCGAGCCGGTGGATGGATGGACGTGAGCGTTGAGGGGGAGAGTCCCCGGGCCAACTCCCATGCCACCGCTTATCTCCACGGTCTGGTCTACTGCGTCGGTGGCTGTAAGTCTCTCAGCAGTGTGCGCAGGTTCAACCCCGTCACTTGCAGCTGGCTGCAGGCGGTTCCCATGCACTCACGCCGCAGTAACCTCAGTGTGGCCGCGTTGGACGGCTGTATCTACGCCATGGGAGGGTTCGACGAAGGCGTGCATCTGAACACCGCCGAGCGCTACGAGCCTGAAACCAACCAGTGGACAGTGATCTCACCCATGCTGGACAGAGGAGCGACGCAGGGGCAGCAGCTCTCCAGGCCAAGGTGGGTGGAACTGAGGGACACAGGGTGCTAGATGAACACAAGGAACGTTAGATCAGAAATCATAAATGTCTTTATTGCCAAGTAAGCTTGCACATACAAAAGATGTGTCTGGGTCCTCTGATGCATCAACATTAACAGACAATTAAAGTAGAATGAAATCAAATGGAATATATAAACTAAATTAGAATATTCTTTCTTATTACAGGTTTACATCTGTGGTGGCCTCACTGTGGTGACTACAACGGGGCGAAGTGTCTGCTCACAGCTGAGTGCTACAGCCCAGACACCAACCAGTGGACTCTGATCGCCCCCATGAGCAGCAGGCGTGGCGGAGTGGGAGTCGCTGCGTACGGAGGACACGTCTATGTGGTAGGTGCACACGGAGACAAATGCTTTATACTAGATATTTCTATAGATATGTATCATTTGACTTGCAATGCTTCTGTGATGCCCTCATTTCCCTAAGTGGATTAATACAGTGTCTGCCTGCCTGCCTGAGCCACACACTAAAACATTCCTCTCATGTGTCCTGTCCTCAGGTGGGAGGGTGGGACGGTATAAACGGCCTGCGTAGCGCGGAGGCCTACAGCCCCTTGACTGACTCCTGGAGCGCCCTGCCCAACATGCTCACCCCCGCAGCTACTTTGGCATCGCGGTGCTGGACGACCTGCTCTTCGTGGTCGGAGGCTACAATAACCTCATCTCCCTCTCCAATGTGGACCGCTACGACCAGAGCAGCGACAAGTGGACTGTAGCCGAGCACATGGAGACCCAGCGCGGTGACCTAAGCTGCTGCATAATGCATGGCCTGCCATTTAACATGAGCCAGTACGCTGCTCCCCGTGGAGGAGGAGGAGGAGGAGGAGGAGGAAGAGCATGAGGAGGAGGAGGAGGAGGAGGAGGCTGAGGAGGAGGAGCAGGAGGAGGAGGAGGAGCATGAGGAGGAGGATGAGCAGGGTATGAGGAGCAGGAGGAGGAGGATGAGGAGGAGGAGCAGGAGGAGGAGGAGGAGGAGCAGGAGGGAGGAGGAGGAGGAAAGGAGGAGCAGGAGGAGGAGCAGGAGGAGGAGGATGAGGAGGAGGAGCAGGAGGAGGATGAGGAAGAGGAGCAGGAGGAGGAGGAGGAGAAGGAAAAGGAGGAGCAGGAGGAGAAGCAGGAGGAGGAGGAGGTGGAGGAGGATGATGAGGAGAAGCAGGAGGAGGAGGAGGAGGAGGAGGAGGAGGGAGAGGAGGAGGAGGAGGAGGAGGAGGAGGAGGAGCAGGAGGAGGAGGTGAGGAGCAGGAGGAGGAGCAGGAGGAGGAGCAGGAGGAGGATGCGGAGCAGGAAGAGGAGCAGGAGGAGGAGGATGAGGAGGAGCAGGAGGAGGAGCAGGACAGCACACAGTAATCAACACTCTAGTTCCTAAGCACAGCACACAGTAATCAACACTTATAGTTCCTAAGCACAGCACACAGTAATCAACACTCTAGTTCCTAAGCACAGCACACAGTAATCAACACTCTCCTAAGCACAGCACACAGTAATCAACACTGTAGTGCCTAAGAACAGCACACAGTAATCAACACTGTAGTTCCTAAGCATGGCAAACGGGGTGAGTAAGGGAACACGTCTGCCCTACGATCGGACACAAGAATGAAAGTTCACAGCATATAGAACGGACATTCATACACAGCAACGTACCTCCGAGGAAGGTGTGATAAACATGAAACAATATATTTTCCTTGGCATGAAACGGGAAATCGTAATCAAAGCATCGGGGACCTGCATGACACTTTTGTCTCTATTCATTATTCAATATCTAGAAGTTCTTGTTGTTGTTGTTGTTGTTGTTGTTGTTGTTGTTGTTGTTGTTGTTGTTGTTGTTGTTGTTACTACTGGCACCTTCTTCAGCTCAATGAAAGTGACCTGTCCGTCTCGTGTCCGTCACGCAGCAGATTCAGGCCCACGCGAGAAGTTGAGAAGAAGACCGCCGGTGAACATTTATTTTTACAATCTAATACTGTAGGCTGTAGCCTTTATGTAGATTTTTTTTACAAGCCGATTATTAATTCCAATATAGAATATTCGTTGACAGCCCGAATGCCCAAGAAAAAAGGAAAATAAAATAAAATGGCCCTAAACCACTGAGAGACTAGAAACACAATGGCACAAGGGTATAGGCAAAAAAGAGTGGCTAGGGTTGAGGTACACTTGTTGGATAGGGACACCCTGAAATCAAATGGATGAAAACATTCCTCTTCGTGCACTGCGTCTTGCAGACCATCGGGTTTGTAGTGATTATTCTGACCCTGATTACTACTGTCAGCCAAGAGAATAAATACTATACCAAAGTACCTTTTCCTAAATGCTCTTCCAAGGGACCTGCCGCAGACAGAGTGGAGGTAATGTTATTAACTAAAGTTATTGTATTGACCTGGCATCAGTACACATGAAGGCATGCAGGATAACAGCAAAATAAATCACTAAATAAGCCAGTAGTACTGTATGTACAAAATATCAACTGAGTCACGACTGGCTATAAAATATCTATATACTGTAGATGTATTTCCCCTTTGCAATTTCTTTTGTAAATCGTGGAATGGATAAACTGGAAGAAGCGTAAACACAAAGGTCTCTCACTCAATACTTGACCAATTACAAAAATTGTTGTCCTTATAATTAATTTAGACCACAGAAGATGGAAAAATAAGGTCCGGGCTTAAAAGTACCGGAATTCCCCTTTAAGAGTTCAACATGCCTCTATTCAATTTCCTCAGAATGTTTCAACCAATTCTACACGGCCATCATTGAGTCCATCCTCACCCACTCCATCATCTCCTGGTTCCCTGCTGCAGCGGCAAAAGATCTTGCCAAGCTGCAGCGGGTGATTCGCTCCGCGGAGAGGGTGATCGGCTGTCCCCTGCCCTCCCTCAGGTCCCTGCACGACTCCAGGGCGCTGAAGAGGGCGAGAAAGATCATGGCCGACCCATCCCACCCCGGTCACAGCCTCTTCACCCTGCTCCCCTCTGGGAGAAGGCTGAGGATCCCAAAGGCTGTGAAAGCTCGACACAGACTGAGCTTCTTCCCCTCAGCCGCCAGGCTGATCAATGCCTCAGGCCCCCCCCCCCCCCCCCTCGGTACCCCCCCCCCCCCCCCTCTGCCCCCAAGTGACACTGGCTAAATGACATTGACTGCACTGCACTAGTCCGTACTGGATCTCTGCACACTTCACTTTATATATATATATATGTATTTTATTTATTGATTAATCCCCCACTGCACTGTTTCGTTTCTTGTCTGTGTTGGTGTTTGTTTACTGTGAAAAAAGGAAAAATGCATACACTGTATGCTGCAACAATTACCAATGTGTTACACAATGGCTCAATAAAGGAATCTGAATCTGAATCTGAATCTGAATCTGAACACAATTAACTAAGTCATACTGTATGTGTTTGTTTATGGCTCTTACATACCAGATTACTGTTCCAAGTGATGTTCTAACAGCACCCTCCCCTCCACCACATCCTTAATCCTGCAAATAATCCTTCTATATACCTACTTATACACCTGCATATAACCCATACAACTCTGCATGATAGCATGTACATATACACATCTGTCTGTACATATCTGCATATAATCCTTTTTACATCTGCAGCCATAGACTCACCTCAGTCCATTGTGCCAGTAGCCATCAGGCTCCACAACCAAGGACAAGGACTGACTTGGTTAACTGCAGTTAACAGTTAACTGTCTTTGAACTACTGAACCCTTCTGCACAGACTCTGGTGCACAAGGACTCGCATAGCATTTACTAATTTATTCACCTCTTCAGTCATATTTATTGATAATCTGCATAATCTGTTTAATTATACCAGGGTAGATTCAGATTTTGTAAGAAGTATTGTAATTGCCTCTGCCAGTTTTTCGTGCGAGTAGCCATCAGGCTCCACAACCGTGGGCACGGACTGCTGCCAATTGCCGGAGAACTGGTTAGGACTGTCTGGCTCTTAATAATAAACACTGTTAGGACTATCTGGCTCTTAATAATAAACACTGTTAGGACTGTCTGACTCTTAATAATAAACACTGTTAGGACTATCTGACTCTTAATAATAAACACTGTTAGGACTATCTGACTCTTAATAATAAACACTGTTAGGACTGTCTGGCTCTTAATAATAAACACTGTTAGGACTATCTGACTCTTAATAATAAACACTGTTAGGACTGTCTGACTCTTAATAATAAACACTGTTAGGACTGTCTGACTCTTAATTTCTTTGTATATTTTGTATGTATACAAAATATAGTTTGTATTTGTCTTCGTATTACTGTATTATTATTATTATTATTATTTATTATTATTATTATTATTATTATTATTATTATTATTATTATTATTATTATTATTATTATTATTATTATTATTATTATTATTATTATTATTATTATTATTATTATTATAAATAAATAAATAGATAGATAGATAGATAGATAGATAGATAGATAGATAGATAGATAGATAGATAGATAGATAGATAGATAGATAGATAGATAGATAGATAGATAGATAGATAGATAGATAGATAGATAGATAGATAGATAGATAGATAGATAGATAGATAGATAGATAGATAGATAGATAGATAGATAGATAGATAGATAGATAGATAGATAGATAGATAGATAGATAGATAGATAGATAGATAGATAGATAGAGATAGATAGATAGATAGATAGATAGATAGATAGATAGATAGATAGATAGATAGATAGATAGATAGATAGATAGATAGATAGATAGATAGATAGATAGATAGATAGATAGATAGATAGATAGATAGATAGATAGATAGATAGATAGATAGATAGATAGATAGATAGATAGATAGATAGATAGATAGATAGATAGATAGATAGATAGATAGATAGATAGATAGATAGATAGATAGATAGATAGATAGATAGATAGATAGATAGATAGATAGATAGATATAGATAGATAGATAGATAGATAGATAGATAGATAGATAGATAGATAGATAGATAGATAGATAGATAGATAGATAGATAGATAGATAGATAGATAGATAGATAGATAGATAGATAGATAGATAGATAGATAGATAGATAGATAGATAGATAGATAGATAGATAGATAGATAGATAGATAGATAGATAGATAGATAGATAGATAGATAGATAGATAGATAGATAGATAGATAGATAGATAGATAGATAGATACATACATACATACATACATACATACATACATACATACATACATACATACATACATACATACATACATACATACATACATACATACATACATACATACATACATACATACATACATACATACATACATACATACATACATACATACATACATACATACATACATACATACATACATACATACATACATACATACATACATACATACATACATACAATACATACATACATACATACATAAATAAATAGATACAAATATTCTCATATGTTATTCTCCCTCTCCTGTTGCTACTTTTCCACCAGAATTCCCCCACAGAGACAAATAAAGACCCATTTTATCTTATCAAAAATACATGTTAATTTCCTTCAAGTTTACATTAGAAATATGTTGATTTCCTTAAAAAGTCAACAGTGGGAAAAAAATGACGTATGTTAATTTAGTTGGAGACAGTTAAGTGTCCATTTGTCCATCCCTTCCTGTCCCTTTTCTCACTTGGCTGAGCCTGACAGATACAACCGTTCCTTCTTAATCCCATGCATTTTTAAACAACTACAGGGATGCATACTGGGAACTCATTTCCAACGACTCCGGCCATATTGTAATAAGGGGGAGAGATAGTGCTGGCGTGGTGCTTTGTATCGATCTCAGGCTGAGCTCCCTGAATTGTGATTCATTACAAAACCTAGCAAAGCTAAATAGAGGACTTAACCCTTTCACTGCCGCGCTACCAAATGGTTAACCCTTTCACTGTGACAATACGGAAGGTTACCCCTTTCACTGCCACACGACAAAGGGTTAACCCTTTCACTGCCACACTACAGAAGGTTAACCCTTTACTATCACACTACAGACGGTTAACCATCTGTAGTGTGATAGTATCAAATCAAATCAAATGTATTTGTAAGGCCCGACAACACACGTTAATGTCCCCATGGGCCGGACACGTCTTCTTTAAACAAGTCAAGAAGAAACATCACAATAAATCAAGAACAAAACAAAAACACCATGAAGTCCAAAACATTTAAAATAAATGAATGCAACACTCCCAGACATACACCACGCGACGGTAAGGAAAAACTCACTAAAACCTAGCAATAGGAAAAAATTCTCCACAGGCAATGTGGAGGAGAGAAACCTTAGAAGGGCCGTTCAAGGGGGGATCTCCCTTCTTAGATGTCGGTGATAATAGTGTTGCAATAAAACAGGCGAAACAGTTGGTAAGTATGCACACATATGTGTAATGAAACACAGATAAGTGCATGCAATAGCAACTGAACATTTTGAAAGATTGAAAAATAGAGCTGATGGCGGATCTATTTGAGGCTTAGGGGTGGCGCAGAGAGCGTCGCATCCTCCCGGTCATCATCACGGGACGTCCACCACTCCGGTCATCACCACGAGACAGCCACTCACAGGGAGACAGGGAGACGCGACAGGCGTTAGACAAGGGTTAACCTTCTGTAGTGTGGTAGTAAAGAGTTAACCTTCTGTAGTGTGGTAGTGAAAGGGTTCAAATGCCCTTCTGCCTTAGGGGTGTGTGTTTGCATCCTGTATGCGTGAGAGTACGCTGCGTAGCGCACGGGTGCCATGTTCATCAGCACGCCGCTGCTCCTGCTCTTCGAGATACCAACGTTATTAAAAAGTACGTTAATGCATTCAGAGCTAATTCCCCTCTCCACACTACCTCAGAATTTCTAAACCCAGTGCAATAATTCAAAATAACGCATCATGACTGCCTGAATGTAATTTTTTATTTATCCCAAGGGGATCGATAAAGGAATATCTTATCTTATCTTAGTGTAACACCATTCACTAGTCCTCGGCTAACGAGTCGAACCCTTTAGTTGACTGGTTCGCACCGTCGCCTGTGGTCTGGGAGGGGGGGGGGGGGGGGGGGGGGGGGTCCGGGATCCGGGTTAGATTCCCCGAATTCGCTACGATATGAATTAATAACTTTTTATTTATATAGCACCCTTCACAGTACGAATGCACAGGGTGCTTTACACTACAGCTTATATAAAAAACACAACAAAACTAAATCAGAAATAAATGACAACAACAACAGACAGCAGTTGAAAAACAGTGAAACCAGATAAAAAAAAGTAGAATAAAAGAATTTGGATAAAATCATGAGTCACTAATTAAAAACAAAACTATAGGAACAGTGTTGTGCTGTCTTGTAATTTTTCATGTAACCTGTTGAAAAGGAAAAGAAAAAGAAAGTTTAAGAAGAGTATGTTGCTGTGTGGGGGGCACAGGTGTCCCTGAACAATATTAGAACTCCATGAGAGAACATCACATCCCGACACTGTGGGTCGACATGACCGAGTCGCTATGTATCCGCTCCGTATTTCAGAGCACAGTAACCGAGGGAGACGGGGGGGGGGGGGGGGTGGGGCTGGGGGGGGGGGGGGGTTTGGGGCCATGTTGAATATTTTAACGTTATTGTTCTTGTGCTGAAATTGTTGTTCATCTCAAAATGCCTGTAGCAGCTCCACCCCTCAAATCATGTGTCCTTTGGAGACACAGTTTTCATACGGCAATCATTGAATTATTAAAAACTGTGTCAGTGGGGATGTCGTAAATATGCTCATTTTCTCTCTCTCTCGCACACACAAACACAGTACACAGTGCACTCTACTAAGGAACTCTTCGCTCACAAAGCAGGCAACATAACGTTGATTTTTTTACCCAGATATCCCAGACAGACTATTATTTTGTTCCCTTCATTTCTTTTCTCTGCAGAGCATTCTGATAGACGTGGAAAATACAAAGCTGACAACATGTGGGTTAACCCTTTCACTACCACACTACAAAAGGTTAACCCTTTCACTACCACACTACAGAAGGTTAACCCTTTCACTACCATACTACAGAAGGTTAACCCTTTCACTACCACACTACAGAAGGTTAACCTTTCACTACCACACTACAGAAGGTGAACCATTTCACTGCCACACGACAAAGGGTTAACCCTTTCACTACCACACTACATAATGTTAACCCTTTCACTACCACACTACAGAATGTTAACCCTTTCACTGCCACACTACAGAAGGTTAACCCGTTCACTACCACACTACAGAAGGTGAACCATTTCACTGCCACACGACAAAGGGTTAACCCTTTCACTACCACACTACATAATGTTAACCCTTTCACTACCACACTACAGAATGTTAACCCTTTCACTGCCACACGACAAAGGGTTAACCCTTTCACTACCACACTACATAATGTTATATATCGTATAGCTCTGCTCAGCGTCATAGTGCAATACTCTTCATATCCAGTATTGAACTGAAATAAATTCTCACCTGTACCTTTAATACCATCATCTGTCTGGCCACACCCCCATCCGCTACCTACATAAGCGGGGGTGTGGCCATACCATTAGCTCCTTCTTCAATTTTCACCATGTCAAGTGCCTGCAAAGTACCACACTTTGAAGTTTGCTGAATTTTTTGAAGAAAGTAGAAGATCAAGGAGCTACGTTGACATTATATCAGAGGGAGGGTCCTGGTTTGAAGCCCACGGTAGTCAATCTAGTGGGCCGTGACCAAGGTCTGTGGATAAAACCCAGGATCTTTTGGACGAGCGGATTCTTCTCTGTCATGTGAAGGCCCCATTTTTCAAGTTGAAAGTTACCCTCACGAGGAAAAGTGGGTTTGGTGCTTTATTATCGGAAGCTCCACGCTCAAGTCGGCTGCAGCCTATGAAGGAATTGTGCCGACACCGCTGTATATCTGTCAATCACTATTCTGGAAACTGTGTTGATTTCTTTTTCTCTTCTCTCTTAGGATGAGGAGGTGAGTCAGACGGCGGCTGTTGGCTTATTGTGTTCTCCTGTGCAGTTTCGGTGGTAGCTGCTTAGCTTGCGTGCTAGCTGGGTGAGCTAACTGTTAGCCAGTTAGCTGTTAGCTGCGGCGCTGGCTCGTTATGTTCACTAGGCCGGGAGCGTTAGCTTGTTGCTACCAGTCGGCCTGGGTTGGCTGTTAGCTTATGCTACACCGTTGAACATTAGCCGTGAGGATAACAGGCCATAACACTCTGACTACGATGTCATCTTTGACAGAGGATGTTAGTCGGCCCTACACCGTGTTGCCCCGCCAGTGAGGACTTTCGCCAACATGGAGAGACCAGTGGTTGCAGTCCTCTCAGCCTGCGCTCATGGTGTAGGTAAGTGTGCTTCTGGACACTTAATGCCTCTTCCTTCCTTCCCTTCTAAATGTTTTGTAATAACGATGTTTTTTCCCAAAACGTATGTTGCTTCACTACATTGGGGATACGACATGTGTTGTGTGTGAATTGTCTTGTCGCTTGTATAGTTCTCTCTACCTAGAAAATCTGCATTGTTTTTTACGTGAGTAAAAATGAACTGGTTTGGTTGTGATGAGAACTTGTGTGTTCATGTAACGTTAGTTAACGTGGTTGAGCTCACAACTAGTTGGGTTAATAACCCTGCAAAGCTATGCTTAGTGACATATGATCGAGGGGTGAGTCCTTCTCTCAGCCTGTGATGACAATAAACAGGTAGCGTGTTCACATATTAACAGGGGTACCTGTAAGGTGGGGAGGGGTGATTCCCCCCGGTTCCCTGGGGCTTGCCCCCCTCCTCTCAAACATGTTTTGTTTACAATATATAGTTTTCACTATGTTTGTGGGGATACGGTGTAATCCCTCAGCTTCTGCTGGGGTTGTGCTCCTGCTTGAGAAAAAGTTTTTTTCCCTAGGGAAAATAATGTTTTGGTCGCTATCATGTGGACTTAGCAAGGCTTGTGGCCAGTACGTAATCGAGGACTTGTGTCTTCTCTCGTTATGAAAAACGGCGTTCCTCTTACGGTAGTGAGACTGTACTTTTGCCTTTTTTGTTGTGATGGAGGGTTGTGTGTGTCGTTAAGATCCACAACTGGGTTAGGTGTTGGCCTACAGAAGTCACATGTGTAAGCTCTGGTAACGGGGCTCTTAAAGGGGCCCTCTCTGGGTCTGTGTTTTTCTTTGTAAAATTCAGATGGCAGGTTTCGCACATGCGTCTATGTGAAGCTGTTAAATGCTTCAGGTAGCATGCTATGACTGGTGGCATGGCTCTACTTTGTCATTACATTGTATCAGGGGTGAGGGGTCATAAAGGGGTGAACTGGTAAAACCTTCCTCCCCTTTTTCTGATTGGTCAGGGGTTAAAACCCCCTGCCCTTCGGGCTTCCTGTCACGTTGCTTGATCAGCGCGTTACAGGGTAGGGGGGGGGGGGGGGGGGAGGGAGTTTCCTGGTCCCACGCCATATTGGGCGGTGGACCACGGAAATTCCCCCGCCATAGAGTACGTCACTGGGCGCGTTTCTATTGGTAAGACTTCCGTGGGTTATTCAGGCTCCATGTTATGGACCTCTGTTACAGGGAGTTTCAGAGCCTCCTCCTCAGGGAGTTTAGAGCCTCCTCCTCAGGGAGTTTCAGAGCCTACTGTCAGTTAAGACCCTCCCTCCCAGTGAGGGAGCCTCCTCAGAGTTTCAGAGCCTCCTCCTCAGATTGTCAAGGTGAGTAGAACTTAAAAAGAAGTTTTGCTCTGTTGTATGTGTATTGAGCTTGGTGGATGATGCAACGCAGTAGAGACGTTTGTTCTTCTGCTCTGCTCCCTACTGGTAGTGTGTGTATTGGGTCAGAGCCTCCTCCTCAGGGTGTTTCAGAGTCTTCTCCTCTGTTAGTTAGAGTCTCCCTCTCAGTGAGGGAGCCTCCTCAGAGTTTCAGAGCCTCCTCCTCAGAGAGTCCTAATCCAATTGTTACATAGCTCAATGTTGCAATATGTCTTTTCAATCTATTGCTCACGTGGGAAGTCTCTCTGGGGGTTCCCCGTCCTCTCCTTTATGGAGCAGGTTGACGGGGTATTGTTTAGGGAGTTCCCTGACTCCTCGCCGGTAATGGTCTGTTGAGTCATGGTTCCCCCCGTCATAGGGTACGGCGCTCCCCGTCCCCTCTTTTATGGAGCATGGTTGACGGGTGTTGTTTTCCCTCAGCCGCGTCGTATGGGACCTATGTCCGTATTTTTTCCTGTGAAAAAAGCGGCTTCTGTCGTTCTCCCAGGCGGCTTGGAGGAACGGTATCTGGTGTCTTGTTAGACTATCCATTGATGGGTTTTGGGTCTCGATGTGTACATAGTGCTGGCCCTGGGTGCTTCTGATAGGGATCACGCATGGGCTTGCGCGCCTTGGTTGCTCATCATTGAAACAGCGTTTTTATGGGGCAACTGGGATGGAGTTTGTCTCTTCCGAGCGCCAGTTTACTAGGTTTGTCTCGACGAATTCTCGTTCATATCTGGGGGATGTTAACGGAATAGATCAAAGCATAGGTAGAGGGGTCTCACGCCCTTGGGATGGGCCACCGACCGCGGTACGAAAGGGACCGTCTGGGTGGGCCCTCTATAATGTTTTGGATCGACACGCATACCTACCCCCTTCCTAGTGTTGGGGATGTCGGCGTGATTAGGGCACGGGACTGATTCTGGTCGAGCCGGTCCAGGTCAGTTATCTGCTGTTCTGGTACCCTGAGGGACTTATGCTTTTTTTGGGGGGGGGGGGAAATGCTGGGTCGGCCCGGGTGTTGCAGGGTTTGACGTTATGGAGATGTTCGTGGTTGTGATTACTACGTATTGCCCCTCACTGTTGCTTGGTCCATGTTGTGTTGTACCTTGCGCTGCGCTAAGGGGGCCTGGTCCTTCTCCATTCTTTTCGCCCCTCTCTTCTCCTGCTTAAGCATGGCTAGGAGGGGGCTGTTGAGGTGTTTCTTATGGAACTCCTCTGGCATCCCTGTGTTCGTCCCGGTCCGAAATTGTTTCGTCGACCCATAGGCCTGGGATAACCCCTTTTTGAAAACTGAAACACTTGTACTGCGGTATAGCCAGTGTATACCCGCAGTTGTGTTTTGGAGGTTTTTCTTGAGGGGTTATAGGAACAACCACCTCATGTTTGAACCAAGGGGGTGGTTGGTTCAGTCGGGTTAGGCCCCTTGAGTGTGCCCCCGCACGTTTCATGATGTCTGCCAATCGTGTCAGCCTTCTCTGCCTCAACCCCTCTAGAGATTGTACTGCACAGCACCCTCTCCCACCTTGACCGTCAGAAGGGGGGCTATGTGAGACTGTTGTTCATTGACTACAGCTCAGCGTTCAACACCATAGTCCCCACCAGACTGGTGGACAAGCTGATCGAGCTGGGTCTGAGCTCCGCTCTGAGCGCCTGGATACTGGACTTTCTGAGCGAAAGGCCCCAGGCGGTCAGGGTGGGGGGTCAGACCTCCAACACCATCACCCTGAGCATCGGGTCCCCCCAGGGCTGTGTTCTGAGCCCCCTGCTGTACTCACTATACACACACGACTGTGTGGCCAAGTTCAGCTCCAACTCCATAGTGAAGTTTGTGGACGACACAGTGGTGGTGGGGCTGATCTCGGACAACGACGAGAAGGCCTACCGGGAGGAGGTTGAGGTACTGGAAAGCTGGTGCCAGGACAACAGCCTGCTCCTGAACATTGGTAAAACCAAGGAGCTGATCATGGATTATAGGAGAGGACAGCAGGAGACACACACACCACTGAGGATAAACGGGGCTACCGTGGACAGGGTGAGCAGCTTTAAGTACCTGGGGGTCCACATCTCAGAGGATCTGACATGGTCAACACACATAGACTCAGTTGTAAAAAAGGCAAAGCAGCGACTCTACCATCTGAGACAGTTAAGGAAGTTCAGAGTATCTGGGAAGATACTCCAGTCCTTCTACTCCGGAGCTGTAGAGAGCATCTTGACTGGAAACATCACTGCCTGGTATGGAAACAGCACGGCACAGGACAAGAAGGCCCTACAGAGAGTGGTGCGCTCAGCCGAGCGTACCACGGGTATTGCACTACCACCCCTGCAGGTTCTATACAACAAGAGGTGCAAATCCAGAGCCTGCAGAATAATGAAAGACCCACACCACCCCAACAACAGCCTGTTCATGCTGCTGAGGTCAGGCAGACGCCTGCGAACCCCAGCTACTAGGACAGAGAGGCTTCGGCTCAGCTTCTTCCCCCAGGCCATCAGAGTCTTGAACACTGAACTCTCCACACACAAGCACACATGAGCACACACACGACACACACACTGTACACGCTCACACACTAGCAGCCACTTTAACATGAGCAAGCACACACTCATGCTGCACACGCCCACACTTATGGCCACTAAGGAAAGGTCACTTTAAAAATAGTTTAGTATAACCTGAGATTGTATAAAATAGCAATGTAAAGAAAGACCCAATGCCTCATCCGTAGCTAACAGTGTATTGCACTACCACAGGACCTAGCATGTCCTCCAGGCTCTGTAAATAACTTATGTACAAATACCGATATACCCTACTATGTTACTGTTTATTGCACAATGTTGTTTTATTGGATTCTATTATATGTTGTTACTACTGTATTGCACATCGTTGCGGGCAAGACCACCCGCATTTCCTTGTATACTTGTATGCCATGACAAATAAAACTCTTGACTTGAGAGTCAGGGTTTTTTTGTGGAGGCTGTGACATGGTGCACAACAATGCCAGCATACGCCCCTTCCGCCGGGGTGCTGTTTCAGCAGACCCCTTTGGCGCCTGTCTAGTCCGCAGTGATCCAGGCTCAGGTCAAGTGCCTGTTGCCTGGATTGAGGGATCGACCTGTTCTGGGGGTCGTCTCCCCGGTGCGCTGCCTGCTCCCGCTGTGGGTGTAGCCTCTTGAGTGCTCCGAGCTTACAGCCATTTCAACCTGAACACGCCCTATCTCGTTCGATTTCGGAAGCGGTATATGTTCAGGCCTGGGTTGTACTTGGATGGGTGACTGCCTGAGTATACCAGGATCAGTGAGCTAGGCGGTATGCTATAGGGGAGAAGGGCCTGCTCTTGGATGGGCCCTGTCCGAATACGCTGGCGATGTGGGGGGCGGTGTCACTAGTGACCGCCTGGTGAGGTCTCGATGTTGTGGCGCCATTGGCTCTCCAGGCCCCCTTTTTCCAGGGGGGTCCAGTCCCTTCTGGGTCTGGGTCCTCCTTCGCGCTCCGCTGCTACGGCCTTGCCACGGGGTTGGTTTTTCTCTTGCCCCCGTGATATTAGGGGTGGTAATGGGGGTTTGTTCCTTTCCGTTTGTTCCCTAGTGGCATGCGGGTTGTGCGTTTGTGTAGTCGTGGGTACGCCCCATGGTTTGCTCACCCTGTGCGTTGAGTTGCTGAAGTCTCCTCTTCGCGCAGTCGGACCCGACGCCCCGTCCTCCGCTACGGGGGTTCGGGGGGCTCGGGTCCTCCCCGGTTCTGATGGTTGTGGGGGGCCTCAGCGGGTACATTTGTCGAGCTTCAGCTCTGCTCAGCTCCTGTGTTGCACTATGACGCTGAGCAGAGCTATACGATATATAACTTACGGTTATGTATATAACCATAGTTATATGAGTATAGTGACGCTCAGCGTCAGGACTCACTGAGGACCCCTTGATCTTGCCTTGTGGTGAAAGATTGGGAAGGAGCTGATGGTATGGCCACACCCCCGCTTATGTAGGTAGCGGATGGGGGTGTGGCCAGACAGATGATGGTATTAAAGGTACATGTGAGAATTTATTTCAGTTCAATACTGGATATGAAGAGTATTGCACTATGACGCTGAGCGTCACTATACTCATATAACTATGGTTATATACATAACCGTAACTTAACCCTTTCACTACCACACTACATAAGGTTAACCCTTTCACTATCACACTACATAAGGTTAACCCTTTCACTACGACACTACAGAAGGCTAACCTTTTACTACTACACTACAGAAGGTTAACCATTTCACTGCCACACGACAAAGGCTTAACCCTTTCACTACCACACTACAGAAGGTTAACCCGTTCACTACCACACTACAGAAGGGTAACCATTTCACTGCAACATGACAAAGGGTTAACCGTTTCACTACCACACTACATAATGTTAACCCTTTCACTACCACACTACAGAAGGTTAACCTTTCACTACCACACTACATAATGTTAACCCTTTCACTACCACACTACAGAAGGTTAACCCTTTCACTACCACACTACAGAAGGTTATATGCCGTATTTGCTATCGCGTTCCGCTCTGAGCCGTATGAGATATTCTATATTCTATGATACCTATTGTATCCCCTTACGAACAAAAAATACATGCACCACACCTGTATGGGTCTCCGCCCCCATGGCGGCACCGCCCATATAGCAGTGACGATAGTCACCACACACCCTTCCTCTATTTTCGTCCCAGCGTACTCGGATGCGTGCACCGTACGATAAACTAGTAGGATGAAAAGATTAGATTCATAATGTTGGAAGCTTACCGGAGGTTGCTGGCCCCTGGCATCTTCAACGCATGTTTTCGGAGACACGACGGGCCTGTGTTGATGTTCCTCGTTTGATGACAGCACATCGAGGTTCAGCTGTACAAGGCTGGCTGTCGGGCCGGCTTGTACTCAGGTGTCTTCAGGCATGGGTATTAGTGTTAGTAATGCTGGTTTGTTTTGTTAACACAACCGTGTTGTGTGTTGGCGCCGGGGGCAGGATGGTTTGGTGAACGTTCTCTGCAGGGAACGGTTTCCAAGCTGTCTTGGGCGTGCTGCTAAAACATCTAAAGCTATGCTACATGCTATCGCTACTGCCACATGCTATTACTACTGCTAATTGCTATGCTGTTTTAATGTCTCCGCCGTGAGATGTTGTCACTCTCCCTCCTCTTGCCCGGTTCATCAATGAAGGTCAGTCGGTAGCTGTTGTGGGGTTTTTTGAGTTCTATTTACCTTTTTCGGGTAAATGGGTTGACAACGGGGTAGGTCGTGGCTAGGTTCCTAGCCAGGTATTTTACCTTGTGTTCCGGCGGGGTTTGTTGAACGGTGTTCCCATCTGGGTTGGCGTCGGGTAGTGGGGCTATGGGTCCAGCCGACATGGTAAACATGTTGCGTGTCTGTGCACAGGCAATTGTTGTCTTGGGTCCCACATTGCCTGGCGTTAGGCTGCAGTAGTATAAGGGCAGGGCCGCCTGGGAGAAATGTGAGGCCCTGTGCGTTTTTAGACGCGAGGCCCCCCACCTCCTGGGGCGGCCCTGTGTAGGGGGCTATTGTTTCGTTTTGTCACTCTGCTATGAGAAGGTCTGTCTTGCTACAGTTTTCTCTCCTCTCAAACCATTCATACTGACGGTCAATCGGTATACTGGGGGAGTAGTGCGGGGGGGGGCTTTGTTTACCTTTTTTGGTAAATGGGCTAAACTGGGGCTGGTGTCCTGTTGTGAATATTTTGAATGAAGACAGGTCTGGTCCGTCTCCCCTTAAACTTTGTGTGTATGGGTTTGCTCATTCTACAGTTTTTTGTGGTTTAGCTCTTTTATTCATTTAACCCTTTCATGGTGCACACCACAGTGGAGGGTGCTGTTTGCAATCACCACTGGTGCTCCATGTTAACATCAGTCCTTTGTTTTTGATATATTGAAACAATGCCCCGCCCGGTCGACACCATGGGTGGGTCGGCCTGGCGAGTGGCTGGTGGGCTGTTAAGGCTTGTACCGCCACGGTATGGAATTGGCAACGATTAGAACTGTGTTCGAATTGCTGTTTTTTTTCTATTAAAAAAATTGTGTCTGGTGGAGGGGCCTTGAGGGCCAGCCGACGTCGACACATCGCGCGAGGTTGTTGACGTTATTAGCTTTGACCCAGCCGCAAGCTATAACCGCTCAGGGTTCCCCTCTCCGCAGGGGATTTTGGTCTTCTGCTGGAGCGCGGGCGGTATTGTCCTAGGCCCTACACCGCCTCACACCGCGCAGCCAGAAGAAGAGAGAGCACGGCCTCGTCAGCGGCGATGACGGGGCCCTCGACAGGCGGCCATGTTTTTCCCCTGCCAGAGGTATCCTGGGCGTTGATTCGACAGGTGTCCACAAGGCCGACAGCCTTGGCGGCCGAGGGATCGGCCATGTAGGATGGGTTCGGCTTGAACAAACAAGCCGTCACCGTCCTGCCGCGAGCAGCCCGCTCTCCGATCACTCCCTTCCCCAACACCAGCGGAAGAAGTGGGCTCTGATTGTTTCCTTTGGCTGCGGGCCACGTGCCTTCGTTGATGCGCGGGCGGCCCCACTTTTCGCTTCTCATGGGGACAGGGGCTGACACCCAGTTGATGGCTGAGCCTGGGTCTGTCCGTGAGAATGTTGTGCTGTCAAGCGGCTCCCACACCTTGAACTGTGTTGGTTGAGCCTGGTGTTACGTCTGTCAACTTAAGTGTTGTCAGCAGGGGGGCTCGAAACCTTTTGAGGCACACAGTGCGGGCTTCCCCGGCCTCGCCTTCGCCAGGCCAGGTATCATGTTGGTGCCTCCCACTCCTGAAATATTGGCAAGTGGTCGCAGCTCACATGGTTTGGGGTGGTAGTAATATCACTGCAGGGCTACGGTGTGTAGGAACCCATGGGGGCCTTACACCTTGCATGTCCGGCTGCAGAACAACTCCTTCAGGATGTTCTGGAGGGGTGTTCAGTGGGGGGGCTTTTTTCATCGGAAGCCCCCCGTATCAGACCGGCCCTTTCTGTCGGGGTTCCCCCTTGGGTGCGATTGCCTCGTGGGTGGTGTCAGGGTCAGGTGTTCCGACACGGAACGCGCTCCTCGCACGGTTCCAGGGTTGTCTACGCACAGCGGGGGGACCGGGCCAACTATCTACAGTTCCTGGCGGACCTGCGCCACGTGACGGCGGGTGCGTTGGGAGTGTCGTCACATATGACTACGGCAGTACCATATGTCGAGGTAGATGGAGAGAACGGTGAGGCGGGGACTTGTGTTTACACAACCCCACCCGTTTTCAGGTTTGGTACAGACCCTGTTGTCGGGGTCTCCAGCAGGGACAGCTCTGGTCAACGAGATCCAATCTCTGTGGACGAAGCAAGCCATCGTCGTGGCGTTCTCCTCCCGGTGTTCTCAGCCCGAGAAGTCGGGAGGGTGGGGTGTAAGACCCAGGCTGGACCTGTCCCATGGGAAGGTTCAGCATTTTTTGGATCGTCTCCTACCTGTTGAACACTGTCAGGTGGGGGTCTGGTTCTCCTCCATAGACCTGTAGGATGCGTATGCGCATCCCCGATCTTCCATCCTAGGGCTTACCTACGCTTCCTTTGCAGGGTTAGCGTATGAGTACCAGAGGCTGCCGTTCGGTTTTCTCTGGCTCCCCGCATCTTCACCAAGTGCGTGGAGGCCGCACTGGGGCCTCTGCGTCGTCCGGGGTTACGGGGTGTTCTGCCCTGATGACGTTCTGGTCCTTCGCGGTCAAGGTGGATCGTCAGGTCTCGTACCAGGCAGGTCTCTACCAGCCTGGGGTTGCTGTAGACTGGATGTAGAGTATTCCTCTTCCCAGTCAACGGTTGGAGGGCTATGGGCATCCATCTCAGAGCGTGTTGTCAACACGCTCGGGAGGTTCCGTCCTAGGACGGTTACGGCGCTGTCTCACGTCGCGTTTTCACCGACGCCTCCCTCGCTGGTGATGCGTTGGGCCAACGCAGTAGGGGGCAGCTGGCAAACCATGCTGCCCGGTCTGCGCTACGTTCAATGTGTTGGTGTTGAAAGCGGTCCTTCTGGTCCACAAATGGAGTTGATCAGGACGGACGATACGACGTCAGTGTCGTGTATCGACAGACAGGGAGGAGTGCGCTCCCCCTGTCTGCACCAGGCGGCGGGCGGCTGGCTATGGGCATCCTCCATCTGCACGGCCTGAGGGCTCCCCACATCCCCGGCAGGGAGAATGTGGGTGCAGGTGTACTGTCGCGGGGCGGCCCTCATCCTGACGGGTGAGGATTGCGTCTGGACATGGCCAGGCGGGTCTGGGACCGATGCCGTGCCGCCAGGGATTCTTCCCCATACATCTGTTAGGTCAGTTGTTGGGACGGGTACGTTGAGGGGCGCAGGTTCTTGATCCTGATGGTGTTACCATCTGGAATGCGCATGCTCCCTCCACTGTCGCGCTTACGCGGGCAGATGACGTATGTTCCAAGTGTGGTGTAAGGCGGGGGGCCGGGACTCAGTCTCCTGCCCCCTGGATGCTGTCCTTAGTTACCTCCGGTCTCTCCTTGATAGACTGTCGGCTTCGACGGTGAGGGTATATGCAGCAGCTATATCCTCCTATCATGAGGGGTTTGAGGGGATGTCTTGTTCAGCCACCCTCTTGTGAAGCGTTTCCTGCTTGGCGCTCGACGCGTTAAGCCGGTGCAACGCTCCTTGGCTCCGACTTGGGATCTTCAATTGGTCCTCGGTCGGTTGTCCTTGGCCCCGTTTGAGCCGCTCGAGCAGGCGCCGTTGGGACAGCTGTCCTTCAGGACCGCGTTCCTTCTGGCTGTCACTTCCGCTAAACGCGTAGGTGAGCTCTGTGCTCTCTCGGTACGTCCGGAGTGCCTGTCTTTTCGGACCGATTGCGGTGTCACTCTGCGACCTGATCCTGCTTTCGTGCCTAAGAATATCCGGAGTTCCTTCCGCTCCCGGGATATTGTGGTTCAGGCGTTTCGTCCTCCTCCTCACACTAGTGAGTTAGTTGCGGGCCTTCACCTGTCATGTTTGGGGGATTTACCTCAGCCGTACTCAGGATTTCAGGGTTACCGACCAGCTTTTTGTCTGTTACGGTGGGGCTTGTGCTGGTAAGGCACTGTCGGAGCAGCGCCTGTCCCATTGGTTGTGCGAGGGTGTTACCCTCTGCTACACGTTGGCTGGGCAGGATCCCCCTGGGGGCGTCAGGGCGCACTCCACTCGTGGGGTGGCTGCCTCTGCCGCTCTCCTGGGTGGGGCCTCGGTGGAGGCCGTCTGTGCTGCAGCTTCATGGTCCTCCCCGGGCTCCTTTGTAAGGTTTTTCCTCATGGACATGACCGGGGGTTCTGTCTCCCAGGCGGTTCTGGGGTCTGTGGCCTTTCCTGCTTCCCGTCCTTTGGTCGGGTAGCAGGAGTGTATGGGTATGGGCCACAGTGTGTTGAGTCACACGTGGTTCCGCCTGTACGGTGTGTTCAAGGGGTTCTAGTTTCCCTCTTGTTCGCATTCAGGTGGAGTTGACTGCGCCCCCCCTTCATTAGGGAGGATGGGGTGACAGGGCTCCCCGCACCCCTTGATGTGGGCTTACGGGTCCTCAGGGGGTACATTTGTCGGGCTTCGCGTCCGCTCTTCCCCATATCTCATACGGCTGAGAGCGGAACGCGATAGCAAATACGGCATATAACGGTAGGTTATGTAGATAACCTAGTTATATTAGTATTGGCTGAGCGTTCCGCTCTGCGCGGCCCTGAGTTCCCTCTTGAGGAATCTTTTTCCTGGGACGGGTTATTGGCGAGGAAGGGTGTGTGGTGACTATCGTCACTGCTATATGGGCGGTGCCGCCATGGGGGCGGAGCCCCATACAGGTGTGGTGCATGTATTTTTTGTTGGTAAAAGGGATACAATAGGTATCATAGAATATAGAATATCTCATACGGCTCAGAGCGGAACGCTCAGCCAATACTAATATAACTAGGTTATCTACATAACCTACCGTTAACCGTTCACTACCACACTACAAAAGGTTAACCCTTTCACTGCCACATGACAAAGGGTTAACCCTTTCACTACCACACTACATAAGGTTAACACTTTCACTACCACACTACATAAGGTTAACCCTTTCACTACCACACTACATAAGGTTAACACTTTCACTACCACACTACATAAGGTCAACCCTTTCACTACTGAAGGTTAACCCTGTCACTACCACACTACAGACGGTTAACCATCTGTAGTGTGGTAGTGAAAGGGTTAACCTTATGTAGTGTGGTAGTGAAAGGGTTAAAACAATGATTGATTCGGCTCCGCGTGTCGGTAACAATTCATCATCTGCTCCATCAGTGTGCCTGTAAAGAGCTGAGTATCAAAGAGTCCTTCCTTTCATCTCCTCAGGAGGGAGAGAAGCACACGCTGCAGCGCTGAATGGTTAAACAGTGACTAATGCCTCATTTATACTCAGACGTCCGAGTGGTTGCGAAGGTTGAGGCGAGCCCTGCCGAGCTCCCGCAAGCCTACCGGCGACGTCTACGTGCAGCTGGCCAGAAATGTAACTGGACGCGATGCTGACACAGAGCCGCGATTGGCCGATGCCCTGTGCTGGGCCGGGCCGTGTACGTGTTCCTCTGACGTACTTCCGTATTTACCGTTTTATCATCTCGGGAGCTCGGGCGGAGCATTCCGTTATCGATCGTGATTCACTACATTACAACATGGACAGAGGGCGGTTAGGTGGCCGAGCGGAGATTGCGTTCGTCACCAAGCCCGGAGCTGTGATCTGGATTCGCCTGTTCGAATCCAGCTCACAGCTCCGGGGTTGTCACCAGCTTGGCTGGCCGTCTGCACTAATACAATTGGCTGTATTAGAGGGTGGGAGAAGCTGGCGGGGTGGGTCCGGGTCGTTGTAAACAGCGACTCCTACAGTTCGGTCGGGGCGCCTGCTAAGCGCGGATAGGACTTGAGGGGGATAGTGTGGTCCTCCCACACGCTACGCCCTCTCGATGAGAATCCGCGCTGCCAGGTGAAAAGAAGCGGTGATTGGCTGGACGTGTGTCGGAGGAAGCACGTGGTAGCCTCCACTCTCCCAGATGATCTGACTGTGGGGGGTAGGTGCGCAGCGACCAGGAAGGGACTGGGAATTGGCATACGACTAACATTGGGATGGGAGAAAATCGGAGGAAAATGGAGGGGGAAAAAGATAAAAAAAAAAAAAAAAAAAAAAAACATGGACAGAATCGAAGAAAGACTAGCCGAGGAAGTCCGACGATATAGCCGTTTGTTACAACACGACGCAGCACAGCCTGCCTAGTGGTTCGGGGGTGTACTGCAACCCACGCGTTGAACTGACGTGGAAGTATGTTGGTCTAGCTCCCACGCACACAGCTGACGTTGAAGCAGATCTCAGCCTCTTTTTTTTTTAAACTTTGACCAGTCAGCTGGTTCTTCTTAGCGTTTATCGCTTTTTCTGGTCAAGCATGACCGAAAGAAACAGGTTGAATAGGATATAGATCGGGGGAAAGACACTCTGAGAAAATACGTTGAGTCCGGGAGTCGAACTCGTGTACCCCAGATCCGTGACGCGCACGGTTGTCCCCGACGCCGAAATGGCGCCGAGATACGCGGTGAGCTACTGGAGCTCCCCCAGATCTCGGCCTTTAACGGGTACAGACAGTGGTCACTGGCCACTGGTCATAATGGGTCTCATTCACCAACGACTTATGACAAAAAGGGCTTTTCCTTAGGGCCATTTGAGACCTTTTCGGGACGATTTTGGGATTCACCAACTGTCCCAATAAAACATGTATAATTAATATTATATTATAATATATTGTCTATATTCATGTCTTGCCCGAAACGGTCTAAAATGGCCTTAAGAGAAAGCCCTTTTTGTCGTAAGTCCGTTGGTGAATGAGACTGTCTCTGCACTCATCCTCCGAACCAGCCTTCGAACTGCGAACGCTCCATTCACCTCCTCCCGCCACGTGACCATGAGGGTTTTAATACCACAACAATCTTATCCGGTTCTGCCACCTGAAAAGGATCCAATTCAGGCGAGAGAACCGGGTTGTATTTCAACGCGGGTTCCAACCGTGACAAGAGTGTAGAAGTGATAAGGGGTCAAATCAACAAAACTACAATTACGGTCGTGACATGGCTCCTCGGTGCACCGGCCGATCCTCCCAGTTCCCAACACATAATTGGACAGATTCCCTGGGAGATAAAATTCTCTCTCTCTCACTCTCACTCTCACACACAAACACACATTATCTCCCCCACCTTTCTCTCTCTCTCTCTCTCTCTCTCTCTCTCTCTCTCTCTCTCTCTCTCTCTCTCTCTCTCTCTCTCTCTCTCTCTCTCTCTCCCTCCCTCCCTCTCTCTCTCTCTTTCTTTCTCTCTCTCTCTCTCTCTCACGCACACAAATATCGTAAGTGCAAATTAGATTTATTTTGAACAAGAATGTAGGAGATGTGGGAGAAGAAAAAACATGAAACGGCCTCTATTCACTCGGTAAGAGGAAAAAGCAACAACCCGAGGAGGCCGGGACGACAACAACAAAGCCGTTATTATCGCTGGGATCTCTCCATCTTTATTTCCCCGACAGTGGAGACTGGGGCGGCGTGTGGCAGGCGGAGATGACAAGTGTCTCTGGGCAGGCTTTCTAATGAGAGCAGGGAGTGGCCATCAGGGCTTTTCATCTTAGACACATGGCCAGGGGAATATTAGGAATGGGCGGTCGTGATGGAAACTAGTGACAGATTGTAATGAAGTGACACAAAGTGATATTAATGGGCCAGTCGGCACAGTAGGATGGGGGAGGCGTATGGGAGGCGTTGGGGAGGTGGTGACGTGTCGTGAAGATAGAGGCACACCGTAGAATCGATAGAATGGCCATCCTATGTTGTGCTCAGGTTGGGTTGGATGCGTTTGTGCATGGTCACCTCGGCCGTCGGTGTGTGAATGTGAGTGAATGGGTGAACGTGAGTAAATACAGACCATTTACCTTTGTTTACACTGTTTATTTTTCTCATATTTTTATATTCAGATCTAATTGTGTTGCCTATATTTATGTCTTTCTACTATTACCCTGCCCATACCTGTACCTCCTCTCCCCCATGCTGATATTTCCCCAAGGGGATCAATAAAGGAATATATCTTATCTTATCTTATTAAGCAGCACATCATAGCAACACAGGGGAGTGGAGATACATGTATGGGCAGGGAAATAGAAAGACAATAAATAGAGGCAATACAAATGTTGAATATGAATATAAAAAATAGAATACAAGTAAACAGTACACAGTACACAGCTCAGCAACAGAGAGCTGTCGGGCGCTATTTAAATTCTGCAGAATTCTGCATATAATATGACCGAATTCTGCAGAATTTAAATAGTGCCTGACAGCTCTCTGTTTCTGAGCTGTCTTCTTGCATCCCACAATCCCATTTTGCTCCTTGGATTGTAGATTTATTAGGTTACATGTAAATAACCTGAATAAAAAACAATAAAGAGGGGGGGGGGGGGGGGGTGGCAGGTCTCTACAGCCTAGGGCTGGTATCACCCTCTGTGGTAGTGAAAGGGTTAACATTCTGTAGTGTGGTAGTGAAAGGGTTAACATTCTGTAGTGTGTTAGTGAAAGGGTTAACCTTATGTAGTGTGGTAGTGAAAGGGTTAACATTCCGTAGTGTGTTAGTGAAAGGGTTAACGTGTAGTAGTGAAAGGGTTACCTTCTGTAGTGTGGTAGTGGAAGTGAAAGGGTTAACCTTCTGTAGTGTGGTAGTGAAAGTGAAAGGGTTAACCGTATGTAGTGTGGTAGTGAAAGTGAAAGGGTTAACCTTATGTAGTGTGGTAGTGAAAGTGAAAGGGTTAACCTTATGTAGTGTGGTAGTGAAAGTGAAAGGGTTAACCTTATGTAGTGTGGTAGTGAAAGGTCTCCAATGGAGTTGTCTTGTAAACAGCTCGCTTTTGTTTATGTTCTCATTTCCACCTAAATAGACAGTTTTCTGTTGTTGTTCTATAGTGTACAAGCTGAATACATGTCCTACCTCGTATAACCTCTGCAAAGTCCATTTTGGCCGCTATCTTCGCTCTCGCAATGTATCCCATCAGTATTACGTTTCTCTTTCGGTTTTGCAACGTTGTAATGAGTTTCGAGCTCCTTTGATTGACAGGCAGTTAGCTTGTTAGATTTTGAGGCGGATCGTATAGACGGTGGTTCTGAACCTTTTTTGGAGAATACTATGAGTAAAAGTAAACAGTATACACAAGGTGCAGTATATACAAGGTACCCTAAATGGCATGATATATGTCATACGTTGTAGTCTGTGTAGGTTTGGTGGTAGGAGTCAGACACACTTGGATAGCCAATTCAAACTTGAATGAGGCATTATTGTTGATAAGAAATAGCAGCCAATAAAAATGACCCATAACGGTTTTGAGTGAGTGCATTGTGTTATAGCGAAATGGAGAATATGATCTTACTACAGTCAATTTGACATGTTCCTGGATTAGACCCATTATTATGTGCAACTTGAGTAAAATTTTGGGTGTCTGATCAAAATAACCTCAAAGTAATGACTGTAAGTAATGACGAGTGTACTGCCTCAAGGAACAAATCAATTGACTGGCTCCTGTGAAACCAGTTTTGTGCCCGGAAATTACTCGGATGTGCTGCAATCACATTGGATTCATGTTATCAGGCGACCTCTTCACCAAAATACAGTAGGTAATTTGCACTCAAATGTGTACCTTACAAATGGTAGACAAGGGCGCCACGTTACTGCGCTCGCAGTATAATCGCAGCGTCAGGGGTTCGAATCCGGCACGGGGACCTATGCTGCATGTCCTCCCCAACTCTCCTCTCTGCCTGTCCTATCCGAAAAAATGCTCAGTACTGTATCTACTAGGGCTGTCATTAACGATTATTTTGTTATCGATTAATCTGTTGATAATTTTATCGATTAGTCGATTAATCTCTAAACTATTAATTTACCAGAAAAATCAACAACAATTGATTCTACTTGCAATTGAATATTTCAAAAATGTTTAACGAGTATCCTCAGCCTTTTTAGCTTTAGATATTATTTTTAAACTACCAGCCAGATATTTTTTTACTGGCCAAAAATTATAAATGGCGTTTTTGTATATTTCCATGAATTATTATAATTATGTATTGTGTGTTATCTCTCCAATCCACGCTATGGTAGTGCCAGCACAATAGATATACGATTAAAATATTTTTTTAATATATAGGCTATTTACATATTACATTAATATCTTCCTTAGGCTCAGGAATCAGCATTGTTAATGTAGTGAAATGTGTATTATCATCAACTATCCAGTTCGTTGTTATAGTGTAACTTTTGGCTACTTCCTTGATCATCATCATTGAACGTACAGAGAGAAAGAGACAGAGGGACAGAGAGAGACGGGCTCAAAAACAGATGTGGTGATGGCACACCTTACCACCGATTTAAACACATTTGTTGACAGCAGACAGAGATTCAAACATAATCACCAGCAGCATATTGACACTATTTGTCTTTTTCAAAGGAAATCCACTTCACCCTCTTATCCAACTCACTCACTTCCAATTTCAACGTTCTAAAACTTCTTATCACTTGAAAAAATCAAAAGCATTTTCTTTTTTTACAGAACTAAAAAATACTTCACATTTTTTTTCTAATTATCTTCACATAGAAATGAAACAGAAAACCCAATTATATAATAAAAAAAGTGCTCAAATAGTGGTTGAAATACTATATTGAAGTGTCCGAGGCTTCAGCTGCATTTAGTGGGAAACAAACACACTCACCTGTCATTATGTTCTGCCCCATCATGGCTCCAACCACCACATCTGTCATTATGTTCTGCCCCATCATGGCTCCAAACACCACATCTGTCATTATGTTCTGCCCCATCATGGCTCCAAACACCACATCTGTCATTATGTTCTGCCCCATCATGGCTCCAAACACCACATCTGTCATTATGTTCTGCCCCATCAAGGCTCCAAACACCACATCTGTCCTTGAAATAACAGGCATTCCCAAGAACACAGTTTGCAATGTTCCTCCATGCTGTAGCCAGGTGTAGCTTTCTAGTAGCTGTAGCCAGGTGTAGCTTTCTAGTAACAGGCTCCCCATTGCTGCACATATCCGCTTCAAGGCCCTCGACCTAGCATACCGTGCGGCAAAGGGAACCGCTCCCGTCTACCTCCGGTCAATGGTCTCTAACTACACACCCTCAAGACCCCTACGCTCTGCATCTTCTGGCCGCCTCAGACCTACTCCTATCCAAGCTCCCGGAGGGTCATCAAAGAGAAGCCGCCTATTCTCAGTCCTTGCCCCACAATGGTGGAATGAACTACCCATCCCAGTTAGGACAGCCGAATCCCGTCCAATCTTTCGCCATCGACTAAAGACTCACTTCTTCAACCATTATCTGAAATGATTAAAAAAAAAAAAAAAAAAAATCTAACCCTAACTAACCGTACTGTCATGCACTTGTCCTAATAAACTAACCTACACTGTAACACGCAACACTTTGATGAACATTGTTACTCAGCTGATAGAGTTGTACCCTTCTTGCTGTCTTGTCGTACAGAACTTGTAAGTCGCTTTGGATAAAAGCGTCAGCTAAATGACTAAATGTAAATGTAAATGTAGTTGCTGTAGCCAGTTGTAGCTTTCTAGTTGCTGTATCCATATGTAGCTTTCTAGTGGCTGCAGCCAGGTGTAGCTTTCTAGTTGCTGTAGCCAGGTGTAGCTTTCTAATTGCTGTAGCCAGGTGTAGCTTTCTAGTAGCTGTAGCCAGGTGTAGCTTTCTAGTTGCTGTAGCCAGGTGTAGCTTTCTAGTTGCTGTAGCCAGGTGTAGCTTTCTAGTTGCTGTAGCCAGGTGTATCTTTCTAGTTGCTGTAGCCAGGTGTAGCTTTCTAGTAGCTGTAGCCAGGTGTAGCTTTCTAGTTGGTGTAGCCTGGTGTAGCTTTCTAGTTGATGTAGCGAGGTGTATCTTTCTAGTTGATGTAGCCAGGTGTAGCTTTCTGTTTTAAATCTTTTTATTTTTCATGAGGTTGCACATTCAATCGACAGATCTACAGAATGTTCAGTGTCACTCTCATGAACAATTTTCCTTGTGCTCCCCACTCAATCTATTCTCCCATCTCTCACTCACACTTACACACACTGGGACATACACACACGTACACGCGCACACATGCGCATACAGGCACACACACACACACACACACACACACACATGTCGTATATTTGGCTAGTACTCTTCTCTGTCTACGTGTGTGGACGACCACCGGCCAGGTGCGAATGTAGAAGTGCAGATGAACCGAGTCCCACACAGGTGCGATTTGAGTGGTATTCAAGAATAGGCTTTTATTGAAGGCGTCCTGGCAAAACGGTCATCTCAAAGCATTCTCTATGGCAAATACACACTCGTTCTGGATTCCCCAGTATTCAAAAGTATTTAGTTACAAAGTTCTGGTCGTACAAAGTCTCTTCTTCAGCAGTTTTAGCAATAGTTTCAGCAGCAGCAATTGGAGCAAGCCTTCATCGTCGCTCAGTTGGATGGTGGTGTTGTCTTTCTCTTCTCTTTTTCTCGTTCGTCCCTCCTCTTCTTCTCGGGGAGCGTGCTTTTAAACATTCCAAGCACGCCCCTGCTGCTAGCGTCATCAGGATGACAGACACAAACATACAACCAACCAGAACCACCGGGGGCCATCTTTAAAATATGAGACAGAGAGAATCCTCCCTCTTTCTCTAACGCTTCTGTTATAGCACAATTCCTTAATTTGCTCAAAAAAGACTTGTTGCATTATATCATGTCATTTCTTGTTAAACATGTGTCTCTGGTCTGGTCCTAATACACATCTTCATGAAATCCCTGAACAGATTTGATTATCAGATGAGCATTTTGGGTAATTCCATTAATTTACAGAGGTTCCAATATTTCAATAATACTTAACTATCATAGGGTCATCCAACACTACATGAGTAATGCTTCAGACTTTATTGTTTATCCAAGCATTTGATACTAAATGATTTACTTGATAATTCCAGTTATCGGTATTAAGAACCAATCTTTTGATATCTATTTATTCAGAATAATAATATAATAATAATAATAAATAAATAATGTCCTTATTATTTTTCTAGGTTTGTTTACTGTCAATATTATCTAGATATTCTACTTAATCCAATTTTCTCTCTCTGCCTCTGCTGGGCAGGGCTATTTCACTAACTGTGGTCCACTCTGTTATCTCACAGCTGCTTCTGATCCTAACGACCCTGGGGGCATGTATGGTCCTGTATCGGCTTACCAGTGCTCCTCTATAACCCACAGCTGGCAAAAAGTCCACTTTGAACTGCATCATAAATTCCTGCTAAAGTTCTGTGTAAACATGCCCGGTTTGTCCTGAAGGCTATTTTCAAACAAACCCTGCTTGGCCTCTGTCATAGCTGACTGATTCTCAGTTGAATTCCCCATGGCCCTACTCTCTATCTTGACAGCCATCTGTTATCGGTTAACCCTGAGTTGAAACATCTACCAAGCTATCTTACAGCCCGTAGTGTCCCCATGATGGACTGGTCCTGTGTACTGATTATATTTAAAGAAAAGTCCCCTTATTAACCACAATTTCACCCTTTGATGTGAACACATCACACAACCAGGTTTGCATCCGTACTTAATAAAAAAAAATATCATACAATATCTATTCCTACATAAACCTAAATTATTGTACTAAAAAATGTAAAATAAAAACACACAGGATTACTGTAAACAAACCAACTTTGGACTGTTATCCTTAGCATTTATACATCCACAACATTTTCCAATTTAGCATCATCAAAGCAACCTTAACCCTTTAATTATAACACCATCAGTATTAACACTTTCAGTGCCAGCAGGGGGCGCACGATTTAGTGCTTGAATGCCCATCATCCACTTCAATGTTAGCGTTAATAACGCCTAATCTATGTTTTAAATTATGGCTATGTGTCTAATCTGCCCGTCGCTTATCAATGACTCATTTTCCAGTCAACATTGTCAAAGCGTATTGTTTTTTTTTATCGGTTAATTTCCGTTTGATAGCATTTTGAAAAGCCCTTGTTTTCAAGGAAAATAAAAAGATTCCATAATAAACGCCCTGTACTGATATATTCTAGAATACACAATTTTTTTTAAATTTTTCGGCCTATTTATGAATTGTTTTCAAATAAACGCTAGATTATCGATAGTATATGTGTACGTATGCACGCTGGGGCCGCAAGCTGAAAATCGATTACCTCATTTCCTCAACATCACACACACACACACACACACACACACACAGGGCGAACGCTGAGAGCTCAGCGAATACAACTCTGATTATCCCAAGACTTGTAAAATAGATTCCTTACCTCAGATCAGATGTTCTCCAAAAAGATCATTCCAATTCCTGATTGCCATTCCAAAAATCGATCGCTTTTATTGATCCAACGCTGGGTGCTCGAAACACATATTCCACGCTGTTCTGAGGGACCAGAATGACTGCAATCGGCTCGGATTACATGCCTGAGAAGTAAAATGTGGAATCCGGATTTTTCTTTTCTCATCCATTTTCCAGTGTCCATTCCAAAAGGGTGCATTACCATCTGGGAGACGATAGGGGGCGCTTTTTTCACATCTGAGCTCCTGATGGGGCTGGTTTCCCAACGAGAGACTCGGTTGATAAAATATGAATTCAGATTGCTAATAAAAAAATAACACGCTAATTGTCGTGGTGGGCATTCAGGGGGCGGGCTGATAACACGTGTTATGTCGTGGTTGGCTCTCAAAGTGTTTTAAGAGACAACACAAACTAATAGAAATGTCCTGATTTTTACTTAGGAAATCCTGTCAATTACCTAGCGCAGGGGTTCCCAAACTTTTCAGGCCGGGACCCAGAAAATAAGGCGTCAGAGAGCCGCGGCCCAATGCACATCGTCAGGCTTTTTTTTCTTTTTTTTTTTTTTGCCAGGTGACCGATTGTTTAAGCCAAATATCACTTCAATCCTATTAAGTTAGTTCAAGTTAGTTATTCATTTATATGTGCTATTTATGAGAGAGCTAACTTGTTGCAAAATAATAATGATAATAATAATAGCCTCATTAAAATACTATTGTTGCTTCGGTTGTTTTCAGCGTTTTATGTGCATAATCTGTTATTTAGTTTGAAATGTTCGTTGAAATAAGTAGATTTTTCGTTTTTGTTTATTTATTAAGTTAATATAAAACCATATAGTCACATTCTAGAATACAATAGAATAGAATTTTAGAATACAACTAGAAACACTGTCCTGGCCTGCTTCTAAGTTCAGTGGCCTGACATTTTTTTTTTTTTTTTTTTTTTTTTTTTTATCATCTCGCGGCCCTCCCGTGGCTGCTCGCGGCCCACCTTTGGGTCGCGACCCCGACATTGGGAACCACTGACCTAGCGTGTACTTAGATCAATGTGTCTTGATTGTGTTGTTGTCCTCTACTCTACTGAAACCGCATTTTTTTTACACATTCTGAGAGAACATTTTGAAAGAGGGGAACACCGAAATTTCATTCGAGTTATGGTTAATATTTCCCTCGTGTATAACGAGAGCGACTTATTCTTCTTCTCCCTGGTTAAGGAGTCTCCTGCCTAAATGCCGCACTTAAGTCCACGGAAGCGAACTCCTGCTCGCCTCTGTCCGTTTCCTGGCCCTGTGCCAAGAGTGGATATCCTTGGTCCTGAACCAAGGTTTCTGGTTCCTGGACAGAATTACAACTCCACAATTGGACAATGCAAGTTATATACACACAACAGGTGATTACAGTTCAAATTCCACTTCTCCATCGAGCGCTTTTACCTACAGCCTCGTCAACTGCTCTCTCCAAATCACTATGTTTTGTTATCATTCTCTTGGCTTCAGCATGCTTTTTACACAATTAAGTCACATAACTCTCATACTGGTTGTGCTTCCCATATTTATTGGTGGTACCTTGGTTATTGGCTACACCTTGAGTTCAAACACAAACCCACTTACCTCCCCCTGACCGTGTTCACTAACACGGCCAATCTTGTTCTCCTCTGAGATTCCCAGTCTGGAGAGGCGGAGATCTGACAACCATTCCGCTTTGACCCATCTGCACACATATCACAAAACACCGTCTTAACTACGTGTCAACTTACACCACTTTGACCCTTTTAACCTCCGTCCAGTTAAGAGTACCCCTCTCCCGTTTGGATGCACTACTTCCCCTACTTAGATACACCTCTCACCATAAGGTTTAGGTAGACCGCACACCGAAACAACCAGCTTCTCAGGGCTGCCTTGTCTTGACCCTCCCCCAACAGAGATGCAGGTCTCCACTTCCAGGCCAAGCTCTCCTCCCATGAACGGAAGAGGTACTCATATTACCTTCGGGCGCAGTATTCAGGCTGGGTCCCTTTCCAATTCTTAGGTCTTACTATCCAGAAACCTCTGAATCAACACGCCTTATCCCTCTGCTTCCCAGCATTTTCTTTTCAAACCTGCTGATCACAGAATCACAACTCTCCTACTAACGCATTCGGTTTCAGCTTATTGTGGCCTGACTGTACATTGAGCCGGACGCATTTATGGTAGGGATGCACCGATATGAAAATTTGCCACCGATACCGATACCGATTGTTCAACTAACACAATCGGCCGATACCGATATTTTGTGGCACATTTTTTATTATAATAAAAAAAAAATTAAACTACTGTATATTTGTATGTCTCTAAATGTTTTGATGAATTGAAAATGGAGGACCCTTATGTAAAAAAGCCGAAAGTCTTTTTCTGGTCTTCATCCTCCAGTCCACTGAGTTGTACTGTATTGTACCCAGTGGTGCAGTCGTAATATGGGAACTGGTAACACGCCACGCCACGTGCACGCGCGCGCACGGGTACGTGCATGCGCACAGAACAGATTTTTATTTTTTGAATTAGAGAAGCTGAAAAAGGTAGCAGGATGTAGCCTTCAATATATAAAGAAATTATATTGTCAACAGATATGGTTGAAAAACAAACAATGTTTTAAATGTAATAGTAGTTACAATTTCTTTAATTGAATCAACTTAAACTAGAAAAGTAAATACAAACTAAATTAACAATGTAAGTTACATTGTTAATTTAGTTTGTATTTACTTTTAGTTTAAGTTAATTCAATTAAAGAAATTGTTTTACACACAAACACAAAAGCAAACTTAAAATAATCAGACAACTTGTGTTTACTTGAAGTTTGTGTGTGCATGACTCCTAGTGCACAGCAAGGGAGGTTTGGTGATGAACCTTGTGGTGCGCTCACACCCACTCACGCGCGCAGTTATACACACACACGCACGCACACACGCACACACAAGCGCATATACGCAAGTGCAATCTTTCTATCATACACGCTCTTCTTGCTCTCTATTTGTGTCAATGTGCGCGCGTGAGAGCAATTGGAAAGCTGGCGCGCAGCACGGCAGACGCTTGATTCAATCATAAGCAGGTAGACCCCCATCACGAATTCCGAGCCACATTAGTATTCACCTCCACTGCCGTCACACAGAATGAAGGGGGGGATGCATTCAGATAGCCAACACCCAGACACCTAGTCTACCTGCGCCTTTTGTTATGTAAAACGGTGGCCGCCGGCCGGGTACTTATTCACAACGAATGGATACAGTGCATTTTTGTGTGCGCGTACACGCGAGTACACATCCGTGCGCGATCGCGCGTACTTGGTTCTGCCTCAGTGATCCAATAACACGGCGTGTAACCGCGTGTGTGCACGACTGCACCCCTGATTGTACCCATTCTGCAATCTGTTAATAACGTTTTCAATCAATCAATCAATCAGACAAATGTATAGAAAAGCTTTTATTATAACCATATAACAAAAAATTCTATTATTGTCTATGAAAATGTTTTAGCCCTATGCTTGACTATTATTTTAGGCATGGCAACAAATAAAATAATAATAAAATGAATAAATAAAATATTAAATTAATAAATAGGCTACACGTCTCTCTTTTTGTGTTACAAATTGTGCTCACCGATATGAACATAGGCCTCTTTACTTACTTAAAAAAGGAAACATCAAGAAATATGTTTATGGTATTAATTCCACCATGCCATGTGTGTTTTTATTTTATAATGCTCATGAGTCATGATTATTGCTGAAGTCTGAGTCATACAATACTCACTGGCTTTCATAACAGACTAACTTGTCTTGCTCAAGACTTGTTTATTAGTTTTAATAAGAGAGCACTATCTCTCAACCAAAGCAATGCAACAGAACAATTTTGATTGACAGTCGATTCTGCCAATTACGTCACACCGCTTGCACCCGCCTCTGCTGTTCTTACCACCAATCAGCAAGCACTTATTTGTTTTTTTCTTCGGGGATGTCCGCCATTGATTTTGACGAGAGCTCAACAACAAAGCTAATAATGTTAGCTCCCCACCGGCCACGAGTGGACTACCAGCGCTCCACAGGAGTACTAAACGAGGCATAATGATTTTAACGAATTATGTTATAATAAAAGCTTTTCTATACATTTGTCTGATTGAAAACTTTATTAACAGATTGCAGAATGGGTACAATTCAGTACGGGCTCTCTGAGCAAAGGAAGGAACTGAGATATGAATGAGTAATGCTTGCTATGTTCGGGTAAATACGCTGATGTTATTGAACGTGTAACTATATAACGTTAATGCCACAAAACAAATGCCTTTGTTAATCATAAGTAGTAACTTTGATGCAGTAGCGTGTGTGTGTGGGGGTGGCGTTGTGCAGGTCGCTTGACTGAAACTTTTTTCAAAGTTTGAATGTGTGGACCAGATTGACGCGACACAAATTGATGGATATTTATCGGCTACTGCCATCGGCACATTTGAGCTTATCAGCCGACAGGCCGATGGCAGTCAACAAGGCACTTCTCGGCTGATACCGATACCCGACCGATATATCGGTGCACCCCTAATTTATGGTCTTCATACCCAGTTGATTGCGATCTCACAGTCCGTCATCAAGTCAGGACCCCAAGTGGCTAACTGTCCGTAGTACCTATCAGCCACTTAGTTTAGAAACCGACGGTCTCATCCCCACCCCACTTAGCTATGGGCATGGAAACTTTGAACGTTTTCACCAGAAAAGAGACTTCTGAATTTGAAGAATAATAAGACAAAAACACATCTCATATGCAGACACTAATTTTTGGGACAAACCGTGTCAGAGATAAAAGACATAAGGGGCCATAAGGAGAACAAGGGATATTTCCATTGTTCCCCTGTTACAACACCAGAAGATTGGGAAAGACTAAAGTCTGTGACCTCAGCCAAGTGGCCTGAAATGAACTCACAGACTCTAGTGCAAACCAGACTGGTGAAGACAGCATACGTGGTAGAAAAGATTGCCAAAATCATACGCAGTTAGAAAAGGAAAGATTTGGCAAAAACAGAACTATTAACACACACACACAAATACACACCAAAAAATACATTGGTCTTCTGGGTACACACACACAGAAACAGATATATACACATAGGAACTACACTTCTACACCCACCCACCAGAGCTCGACCAATAAGAAACACAACCACCTAGATTGCAACATGTCATGTGATGAAAGAGTATAAAGGTGACAAAGTAAGATGAAGATGTTAGGATTTTGTTGGATTTCATTGTTAACTCACTGAATAAAAACAGTTTCCTCAAACCGCGGAGATTCTGATCTGAACACAGCTGCCTGGTGTCTTCATTTTCTGATTTATTCTATATTGCACAAAGTCAGAGAATTCCACTACAATTGGAGCCCAACGTGGCTAAAAGACTTATGGGTCTGTATGATGAGCAGTCTAATGGATCCTTACCACTTTTATGCAGTACCGTGATGTTTGCGAAGCTCATTGTTTGAGGAAGTGCCTTATTGCGTCCAAAGTTGTTAATCATTCCCATAAAAATGGGTTTCAAGTCCACCAGTACTCCTTATATAGCTGTGCCGGGAAGCCATCTGGTCCTGGACTTTTGTCTATAGGCATTGAATTAATTGTTGCTAGTATTTCCTGTTCGGTAAAGGGTGCATTAAGACTCTCTTGATCTGATTCGGAGAGCTTTGGCATTGTTATACCTTCTAAAAATCTATCCAGTTCATCCTGTGTGTAATTATTTTCAGATTTGTATAGTATATTGTAATACTCCTGGAATGCCTGATTGATTTCTTTTGGATGATATGTGATCCCGCCCTTGAACCGAATTGCTTTTATAGTCCTTTCGGCTTGTTCTTTCTTTAGTTGGTGGGCTAATAGTTTACTGGGTTTGTTGCCAAATTCATAGTGTTTTTGTCTAACCTGATTCATTTGTTGCATGATTATATTTGTAGTCTTGATATTTAATTTGGCTCTGGCAGTTACTAAATGTTTCCAGTTGTCTTCTGTTGCTGCAACTTTATGGAGGGCTTCGCATCTTTCAATTTCTTTTTCTAGTTATTTTGTGTGTGCGATTTCTTCCCTTTTACTAAATGATGTGTATGAGATAATAAATTATGTCCTCTTAAAGTGGCTTTAGCAGCTTCCCAGATTATGTTTGTGTCCATGCTAGGATCATTGTTTTCATCTATATAATTTTTTATCCATACCTTCATTTTGATCTGAATGTTTCATCCCTCAGCAGTGAGGTAGTGAACTTTTCTCCATCCAGACGAACGGTCAAGTCAATTCTCGCATGGTCTGATAGTGTGATTGGATTGATACAACAGTTTTTTACCATATGCAGATGTCTTGAGTAGATCAAAAAGTAATCAATCCTAGAATATGAGACATTGGCGTTTGAATAGTAAGTGTAACTGAGGGGTACAATTCCCTGACTGTATTAATAAGTATGGTATCATTAAACCACTACTGTCTTATGTACATTACTACTGGCCATACAGTACACAGGTATCTTATGATGAACACTTCCCACAATGACTCGGTTCCACACAAAACTGGGTTTAAGTATTTATTAGCAGCAATGATAGTACATAATATACTTTACTTTGGATGCGCTTATAAGGCAAAGGAATGTGCGTAGGCAAATCAATAACGTATGTCCATTCTCATATTACGCAGGAGATAATAATACAACCTGAATCTTAGGAATTATATCTATGGTACTCTGGTAAGATAGCGGGAGATACTGGTAGGGTCCCTCCGGTCGTAAGCCAGCAAGGGGAGAGGATTTGTCGGTAGTAGAGTCTGGGTCAACGATGATAAAGAGACTCCAAGTACAGGAGACGGTGCAATAATATCTTGATCCGCAGACGAATACAGCTGTTCTCCGTAGCATGCAGCTCCGCATGGAAGAAAGCTAGCCGGCCTCAGGCTCCTCACAGGGTAAATCCCACACAATTGTGGGTGTAGGCGATTCTCCGCTCCATCAATTACAGGACCAAAAGCAAATATAATCCAGCCGAAAAGGGCTATGCAGTCGTCGGTAGGTTATCCAGTGTACATGATCCACACGGTCCTCGTCTAGGGCTCCTCGGGTGAAAGCGCCAGGGTAAGCAGCCCAGCCTGGATAAGCACACTAGCTGGTACGAGGAAACGTTGTCACTGGTCACTGTAGAACGGTAGCCGCACGATACACTATACATAAATAGACTATTACTGAATTAATAGAATAGGTCGAACTCGACGGTACAGCGTTAAACTCTGATACTTCAGTTATTAATTCGCACGCGGTCTCAATGCTCTATTTGGGGCCAAACAGGCCATACTTCACCGCACGTTGTATCGTGGGTGAGGCTTCAACTTATTGGGTAACTCTACTTCTGTATTCACCTGCGCCGTATTTATACGTTAGGTGAACAAACTAGTACCAGCTTTATTCCTGTCTCATATCCTTGCGCAGAACCGTTCATGTCCAGGCAAGTCTTTGGCGGTGACTTTGAACCAGACCTTGGAGGTATGGCAATGGCGCCCAAGGGACCGCTGTCCAATAGGAGAACAAAATATTATGGTCTGTACTAGGCTAAAGGGATATTCCGTGTATATGTACAAGGAATACACAAGGGATATCAAACGATATACAAATATTATGCAATATATATCAATCAATAAATATATATATTCGGTTTAATCTGATCCTTCGTAACAGTAAGTGTAGTCTTTAACCTTTGGATTTAGTTCACGCCACACATCAACTAGGCCACTTTCTTTGCATAAACCTTTGAGTACTTTTATGGACTTTGGTTTGTTACTTTTAGACTGTGTGGTCTTGTCCATCTTCTGATTCAGTGCACAGTTAAAGTCTCCGCCTATGACCCCAAAAACTGAAAAGCAATACCATATCTGACATAAATGTAGGGTCATCTGTGTTAGGAGCGTAATATTAAGGAAAGTGGTAGATATTCCATTAATAGAACCTGAAATCAAAACATACCGCCCATTTGGGTCAGTGATTTTTTTCTCTAATTTAAATGGTGTGGTTCTATTGATTATAATTGATACACTTGTCCCACCAAATCCTTTTGTAGCTTTAGATGTTCAATTTCTGATAATAATGTTTCTTGCAGGAAAGCTATATGTACGTTCTTATTTTTGAGAACAGATTTTTTTTGCCCTTATAATGGGATTACCCAAGCCTTTGACATTCCATGAGTTTATTATCAAATCTGACATAATGGTTGCAAAATCTTATTAATATTACTTATGAATGTGTCAAGTTGTTCGAAAGCATATATTGTCACTGTATGCATTGAGATATTTAGAAAAGAAAAGAAAAAACAAGAAAGAAAGAGACAATAACATACAAATACCCACCCTTGTTGTGGTTCCCAGACCCACAACATTGTGTTGGCTTCACTTTTAGTAGGCCAGAGAAAGAAAACAGTAGAGAAATAAAAACTAAAGAATACTAACGTTTTCATAAATGGTGTAGTGCCCAAAGCTCCTACCCTCATTTATTTTAACCTCTCCCCCCACCCCCCCACTTCCATCATGAAAATAGTTCTTCAATTTCATCCATGCTTAATTGTGTAGAGTTGAGAGAAGCAGTCATTGCGATATTATTATAGCTTACAAGTGTTGACGTCTATCGTGGGGTAAACCCCTTTCAAATGGTACAGTCCGTGTGACGTCACTCGTTGTTGCAGGAAGTATGAGCGCAAACGTGACTGCAGAACGATGTATACAAAACAGATTCAAGCAGATCTAGACTAAATAATCAACACACACAAGCTTTTCGTAGATGGATATTTCTACTACATGATGTTCATGAGGAGGGGGTTTAACAACGTCTTACCTCCATTCTTGGTGGCAGAATGCAGAGTTAATGTGAAACTTACGACAACAGTTCGATTGTCTCGAGAAACTCTTTCACCGCCTTTGGGTTGTTGAAGAGGATGATGTTGTCCTCGTGAAGGACGCGCAGTCGATTTGGATATGCAAATCCTCGGAAGATATTCTTTTGGATGAGTATTTTGATCACCTCGTCAAATTCTCTGCGTTTAATCCATACTTCTTTTGGCAGATCCTGACGAATGGTGAGTTTGACTCCCTTTTCTTGCATTGGTGTCCTCTTTGCCATTTGTAGTATCAGTTTCGCATCTCTGAACCGTAGGAGACTAATCAATGTTAGTCTTGGTGGTTTTCCTGGCTCAGGTGGGGTTCGGCCGGAGCGCATGGCTAGTTCTAGGTCGATTTGTTTGCCGGGGATCTTAAGCCAATGTGGTAACTTCTGTTCAATATAGTCAATGAGTTCTTGTCCATGTTCGGATTTTTCTGGGAGACCCAGTAGAACCAAGCTCTTCATCCTTTCTTTGTTTTCTAGTATGTCCACTTTTATTTCTAACGCTTGTATTTTCTTATTTGCACTGTCTGCTGTCTTCTTGTTGGTTGTCAGAGTGTCTTCAGCTGTTGAGACCCGGCTTTCTACTTCATCCAGGCGTAGCTTCTGTGTCTCCAGTGCTTGGTTGGTTTTATTTAGCGTGACTTTGATTGCGATACTTCGGTGGTCATATCTCCCAAGCGTGTGTTGATGCCATCCAGTCATTCTACTACCACAGTATGTTGGTATTTTAATTCTGACATAATTGCCTGTAATGTAGGTTCAGGTTCATCCTTTTCGGTTTCTTGTGTTTGGTCCTCGCCGAATTGTTTGCCTTTGCATGTCGTTCGACCAGCACCACCACGACCACCACGATCTAATGACATCTTGTTGTCTGTACTTTTGACTCCAAGTTGGAATAAAGGAGTAGTTAAATGTGGAGGTAAAAAATGAAATTAATGTCGAGGAAATGCGGAGCTCTCAGCTCAGGCAGCCATCTTGTTCCCCCGTCTGCCTATGGACACCTAGCTACCCAGGTGTAGCTTTCTAGTTGCTGTAGCCAGGTGTAGCTTTCTAGTTGATGTAGCCAGGTGTAGCTTTCTAGTTGATGTAGCCAGGTGTAGCTTTCTAGTTGATGTAGCCAGGTGTAGCTTTCTAGTTGCTGTAGTCAGGTGTAGCTTTCTAGTTGCTGTAGCCAGAGGTAGAGTTTGGGAGTAGGTGGGGAAAAGTGACTATAGCTGGGCAGAGAAAGTGCCGATCTATTCAGACCATAGTTTCAGATCCTTCCGTTTTCGGGAAAACTTCCCTCACAAATAGCCAAAGTTCCAGACAATACTTTCAATTGGTAGAATAAACAACCACTCAGTGTCATGATCTGGACTTTCTGGACAGGCCGCCGCCCTTGCCGCCCTTCATATGGACCTTTACGTATACATATATTGTCAAATCTGTTGTTGTCCTCATGTATTCTCATTCTGTCACAATGTTGAATCCCTACCTGGCTCAAGACCTGGCTGCCTATGTTCTTGTTCCCTGTGTGTATTCATATTCATGTTCCTGTCTAGTCCTAGTCTTCCCCGTGTTGTTATGTTACATCATGTTCCTGTCTAGTTCTAGTCTTCCCCCTGCCTGTTAGTTCGGTGTCTAGTCTCCTTCCTTTGTATTCATGTGTCCTGCCTGTCAGCCCCCAGCTGTTCCCTGTTGTCTAATTAGTACCTGTATATATTCTCCTCGCCCCTGTCTTCCAGGGTTGCGTCATTGTTTGAGATCCCTGTTTATGTGTTTGCTATTTACCATTCTCCGGAGTACCCTTCCGTGCTCTCCAGTAACCAGCACCTTTCCATGCTTTGTTATTTTCCCCTGTGACTTGTATCCTCGTGTCTTGCTCAGTAAAAGCGTATTATTGGAACGTCGACTCGTTGCCTCGTCTCTCTTACCCTACACACACTGTCCTGCGATTGAATCCTATACCTCTCCTAAACTCCAAACTATCACACTCAGATTGTAGCCAACCCCTCAAAGTCTCAACTACAACCATGTGAAATGGGATTATTCTTTCGTTTGGGACTTTTGAGTTTTTAACCGAAAGGCGATGGGTGGACCGTCACCTATTAGGAGTTCAATGTGCTCTCTCTGCTATTTACAATCGTCTCTGAGGCTCAAAAGAAAAAAAATCTTTATTTTACAGCTAAAAAAAAAAGTTTAGATGTTGTAGATATAGGGGTGTAACGATACATCGAAATGCATCGATTCTAATGTGACGATTCAACTGCATCGATTTGAAAATGTTAGAATCGATTAAAATGGAAATTATCTAAATCTATCTTGAAGCGCTGAGGACACAGACTCATTGTTCTCTCCGCCATGATAATAATAATAATAATAATAATAATAATAATAATAATAATAATAATAATAATAATAATAATAATAATAATAATAATGAGCGCAGAGCTCGGTCTGTGTCCTCAGCGCTTGAAGCGCTTGAAGTGCTGAGGACACAGACCGAGCTCTGCGCTCATTATTATTATTATCATGGCGGAGAGAACAAAACGAAGACAACGCACGTTGCCACAAGTGCAATAAAACATTTGCAAGTATGGGTGGCAATACAAGCAATTTGTCAAAACATCTGTTGTCAAAACATAACATTAGTCTCCAGAAATGCGCCGTTGGGACTTGTTGTCATGTCGCCTGGATGCCCAGGATGCGGTGTCACTCGCGGTCAGATACTAGTAACGTTACGCGACGCATAGAGGTTCTTTCACATTGGCTGGGGGAAGGGGGGGGGGAACGTTAGCGCGGATGACAACCAGGCATGCAGTGGTGGTCAAACGCGGTTAAACGCCGTTTAGGCTACGTCACTGAGGCAGAAGTGCGCGCAATGATTGTTGATGATGATAATGAAAATGACTCGTCGCGACGTATACCCCGGCCGGCACTTATCACCTAGACTTTGCATAATAATAGGATACCGACAACCAAAATACAAGCCCTGTAGGTGGGGGGTTGCTTGATCTCCCGACTGGAAGGATGAGACAAGTTGTGCTTCAGTCTGAAGGAAACTGTCCTTCAGTAAACTAACTCTAAGTTACATTGTTAATTTAGTTTGTATTTACTTTTCTAGTTTAAGTTAATTCAATTAAAGAAATTGTAACTACAATTACATTTAAAACATTGTTATGCATAATAATCAACTGTTCTGTGCGCAACCGAGGGAACATGTATGCGCGTGCGCGCGCGTGCACGGGAGCGCGCGTGCACGTGGCGTTTGGCCTTGGCCCATATTACGACTGCACCACTGATGACAACCAATCATGCGGGACATGGTCTCAATATGCGTGACGCGTGAAAGGAGACAGAAATGTTGTACAATCACGCGCAATGCGTGACGTCTGGTCACCCTAGCACACAACAGGAATGTGGGCGTGACAACCAAAAAGCAAATACCAACCACCAGGTGAAAACATACCAGTCTGACAGCTGGATTCCCGGGAGAGGGAACCCAGAACGTTACACACTGGCTCAAGTTACATCAAATGAAACCTGTTGCTACCATAGATATATATAACCTTCATATATGTCTATGGTTGCTACATCAAGTACAAACAAGGAGCGCCACTTAGTGACAAAAACATGGCACTGCAACAGAATACCGATTTAAAAATATACAGTATATATTTCAGGTGACGGCAGAAAAACGACCTCGCTAATGGAAGCTGATATTTCACTGTAACCAAAAATAGCTCTCCTCTTCTCCCCTCCTCCTGCTCAACCCCCATGCCTCCCTCTCTCCCTCTCCGTCTCTCTCTCTCCATCTCTCTCTCTCCATCTCTCTCTCTCTTTCTCTCTCTCTCTGTACATCAATGGTCATGTGCTCATGTTGTGGTGAATTTCAATGCTATTTCCTTTCTTACTATCATCATGGACTGATTCCACTGACTTCGATGAGAGAGAACAAATGTGGAAATAACTGGATTATGTCTGAGCAGTTGAGACATCATTATGCAGAAGTCCCAGTGACCCACGCTATAGATTATTCTACATGTATTAGATAATAAATAAACAAACGTCATTATTATTGCATTGTTTCCCATTGTGCTGCACGGCCGTTATCAGACCTCCAGGATGCATTTGCATTTCAATTGACGTTAATCTAAAACACTTCTAAAATCTATCCTACTTATTGTGTTAATAAATATATAATTTATAGATTATAGAAATGTATGCCACTCGCTCGGCCACAAAATCATCACAATTTACTTGTGTAGCCGGTGTGATCTTACTGCGTTGTGTTTTTCGATTCGACCCCTGTTAAGGGATCGCCCTGAGTGGGAGTTGAACCCCAGTCTCCCGCGTCGCAGGCGGCATCACAGACCACTATACCAAGAAGTGAATTCACCTCTTGCTACTGGGTCTGGATGCCTCTGGGGAGTGAGTTTACTTGCAGTACCGCTTAACGTCCACAGCCACTTCACTTACTGTACCTCGTGACTGTGGATAGACTGCGGTACCTCCGTTACACTTGCCATGCTGCTTTTACAGTGTTTACTTTATGTCATTTGAAGCTATTATACCACCACTTATGCTTGTTGTATTTATTGAGAGAGCCTTTCAAAAGCATACTCGTATTATGTATATTATGTGCAATGTACAGTAAAAGCAACCTCGAGCTGAATGATAATACGTGTTTGCAAAGGAGTAGGTTTGGTTTCAACATGGGGGCACTTAAGGCGGGGGGGGGGGGGGGGGGTTCCTGGACATTTTGAGAATCAAACACTTCATTGCATTCTGGTGTACCTTTCTGCAAAGTTGAGATGGTACGGTCCTGTAGGGCTGGAAATGTTGGTTAATAGTTACAGGTTATTAGGGGCGACAGTGGCTCGGGAGTATAGAGCAGTCGTCTGGTAATCCGGAGGTTCCCGGTTCGATTCCCGCTCCTCCCGGGCAGCATGTCGAAGTGTCCTTGAGCAAGACACTTAACCCCTAATTGCTCCCGATGAGCAGGTTGGCACCTTTTCATGGTTGCCTCCGCCGTCGGTGTGTGGATGTGTGAGTGAATGGGTAAAATAGTGAGGAACAAATTGTAAAGCGCTTTGGATAAAAGCTGCTATATAAATGCAGCCATTTACCATTTATACACAACAAATGTTTTGACCCCCTACTTGTTGTACCTCTTTTGGGGAAGGGGTTGTCTTTCATATTAACTATATATTTTGAGGGGGAAAATGTACCTCTTCTCAATGTAAGTTCTCGAGTATCGTTGGCATAACAATGGTAGGAGAAGCCATGAGACATGATAATGTTACCCAGTGATTTAGTGTAGAGGGAGAAGAGAAGGGGTCCTAAAACCAAGCCCTGGGGGACACCCGTCTGCAGGGGGGCGGGTGGCCGACAGGGTCCCTCTCCATGACACTTGGTAGGAGCGGTCATTGAGATATGATGACAGCCATGTCAGCGCAGAGCCAGCCACTCCCATTCCTGCGAGGGCCGCGAGGAGGATCTGGTGGTTGACTGTGTCGAAGGCTGCAGATAGATCTAGGAGAATCAGAACAGAGGAGAGGCCTTTCGCTTTTGCTAAGTGAAGTGCCTCTGTGACCGCAATGAGGGCTGTCTCTGTGGAGTGACCAGTCCTGAAGCCTGACTGATTAGGGTCTAGGAGGTCATTCTGTAAGAGATAAGCAGTAAGTTGGTTGGATCCAGCACGTTCAAGTGTTTTAGAAAGGAAGGAGAGAAGAGAGACAGGACGGTAGTTGCCTATGACGGTAGGGTTCAGGGATGGTTTTTTTATGAGGGGCGTGACTCTGGCTTATTTTTGGGAGGTGGGGACCACCCCCGAGTTGAGTGAGGAGTTGATGGTTGCAGTTAGGAATGGGAGGATGTCTGGTGCTATGGTCTGGAGCAGTGGTTCCCAACCTTTTTCCCCCCAGGGACCCCCAAACATCTCTGATGAAATTCGCGGACCCCCTCCTAATAAGATACCATAAAATATATATTTTTTTTTCATTTTAATAACAAACTGCTTATACACAGGCATATGCATCACAATTAGACCCACTGTGCTTCTTTGACTTGTGCCTTCAATCAACAAATCTCATCTTGCACCATATGCATTTCAAAATGTTTGGCCAATATTCAAATGCTGTATTCATCCTCTCAAATCAGGCCCTAATGGTGAACGGTTTGCATTTATGGAACAAATCAATGCAACAAATTAAACTAAATATGAGACAGGAAATTCCAATCAGTAGCAGAGAGAATCTGTCCTAGCTGGGTTTAATACCGTTTTTTGTCATTTTAATAACAAACTGCTTATACACAGGCATATGCATCACAATTAGACCCACTATGCTTCTTTAACTTGTGCCTTCAATCAACAAATCTCATCTTGCACCATATGCATTTCAAAATGTTTGGCCAATATTCAAATGCTGTATTCATCCTCTCAAATCAGGCCCTAATGGTGAACGGTTTGCATTTATGGAACAAATCAATGCAACAAATTAAACTAAATATGAGACAGGAAATTCCAATCAGTAGCAGAGAGAATCTGTCCTAGCTGGGTTTAATACCTTTTTTTTGTCATTTTAATAACAAACTGCTTATACACAGGCATATGCATCACAATTAGACCCACTATGCTTCTTTAACTTGTGCCTTCAATCAACAAATCTCATCTTGCACCATATGCATTTCAAAATGTTTGGCCAATATTCAAATGCTGTATTCATCCTCTCAAATCAGGCCCTAATGGTGAACGGTTTGCATTTATGGAACAAATCAATGCAACAAATTAAACTAAATATGAGACAGGAAATTCCAATCAGTAGCAGAAAGAATCTGTCCTAGCTGGGTTTAATACCTTTTTTTTGTCATTTTAATAACAAACTGCTTATACACAGGCATATGCATCACAATTAGACCCACTATGCTTCTTTAACTTGTGCCTTCAATCAACAAATCTCATCTTGCACCATATGCATTTCAAAATGTTTGGCCAATATTAAAATCCTGTATGCATCCTCTCAAATCAGTCCCTAATGGTGAACGGTTTGCATTTATGGAACAAATCAATGCAACAAATTAAACTAAATATGAGACAGGAAATTCCAATCAGTAGCAGAGAGAATCTGTCCTAGCTGGGTTTAATACCTTTTTTTTGTCATTTTAATAACAAACTGCTTATACACAGGCATATGCATCACAATTAGACCCACTGTGCTTCTTTAACTTGTGCCTTCAATCAACAAATCTAATCTTGCACCATATGTATTTCAAAATTTTGGCCAATATTCAAATCCTGTATTCATCCTCTCAAATCAGGCCCTAATGGTGAACGGTTTGCATTTATGTTGAATGAAGTAAGAATCCACTGCAGTAAAAATATCCTCACCTCGAGTGGTGGTAGTAAGGTTGACTGACATGAGAATGTCCTGGTTCAGATCCTCATTTTCAATATATTGCACATAAACGATGAGCACAGCCTCGTCTGCGACAGTTGTAGTTTCATCAAGTTGTATGGCAAATGGACCCTTTCTAAGCTTTTCTGACAGCTGCTGCTCGCAATCACTTGACATCTTATCAATTCGGTCTTTCACTACATTGTTCGAGAGTGGTACTGATTTTAGTTTATCCGCCACCTGTGGGCCGCACAGTTTCTAAACCATTTTGATGCAGGCTGGTTTGATGAGCTGCTCGCCAATATTGTGCGGTTTCTTTGCTTTTGCAATTAAAAGCGAACACTCAAAGGAGGCTTCGGTAGCCTTCTGTAAATCACTGCCACCCCTGCTCCACGCTACTCTAACATCAACAGGCTTGTTCGCCTTGAGAGACTGTTCTTTCCTCCGAAAAAAGTCTGGATCCTTCCCAACGGTTTCTGGGTGCTTAGACGCCTGATGTCTTTTCAGCTTGCTGGGCTTCAGGCTCGAGTTTGCCAACTTTTCTCCACAAATCACACACTCAGGTCGTTTGTCTGGTCCCTCAGTGAAGCCCATGGTGATGTAATTTTCGCGATTGCTGTAGGTCCTAACTTTTTTTGCAGATGAGCTGCCGTCATCTCCTTTTCGTTTGTCACACATTTTCGCCTCTGGCGGCTGACTGCAGACGAGCCGAGAAAGTTAACTAGCGTGCTAGGCTAGCTACAGAAAGTGATACAGTCAACTGATTCGCGTTTTAGCGGCTACCCGGTAGCCTACTGTTAACGTTCAAAAATCATGTCTAGATGTTTATTTATTTATCTTTATTTTTTATTGTAGTGGAGAGACTATTCATGCTTCTGATGATAAAAAAAAATAAAATAAAAAAAAATAAAAAAAAAGTAAATACAAAATTTAAAAAAAATACCTCAAATCATCTGTGGTCTGGCGGACCCCCTGCGCCCCCTGGCGGACCCCCAGGGGTCCGCGGACCCCAGGTTGGGAATCACTGGTCTGGAGGAGTGGGGAGGGTAGCCGGTCCAGATGGCATGTAGTCGGACGGTTCGACGTTACCAGTGTCAGGGTCTCGGCTTCTGTAATGGGAGAGAAAGATGACAGAGTGAAGGATGAGGTTCTCGATTCAGCATTTGGAATGGGTGGGGGTTGGGAGAAGGAGCTGCGGATGTTCTCCACTTTTTCCTCAAAGAAGATCGCAAAGTCTTCGGCAGAGAAAGATGAGGGAGGAGGGGGTGGGAGGTGAGTGAGGAGGGATGACATGGTAGCATGCAGTTTGCGAAGATTCTTGGCAGAGGCCTCGATCCTATGGTGAAAGAAAGAAGCTTTGGCATTAGTAATGGTTTTGGAGAATGTTAACAAGAGGTTGTGATATGTGTCGATGTCAGCAGTGAGGCGTGACTTTCTATACTTCCTTTCAGCTGCTCTCAGGACCTGTCTTTGTTCTCTCACTGGATCTGTCAGCCATGGACTGGGTGGGGAATGGCGGGCAGGTTTCTCAACAAGGGGACATAGCTTGTCGAAGGGGGTTGTAAGGGCTGAGAGGAGGGTGGAGGTTGCCATCTCTGTGGAGAGAGCAGAGAAGGTGTCACTCAAAGGTAGAGCGGATAGTGTGTCAGAGGAGAGGGTGGAGAAGGATAGGGAGGCCAGGTTGCGTCTGAGTGAGACGGTTTGAGTTGGGGTGAAGACCTTTCGGTTAAGCATGAGAGTTAGTGAGAAGGATATGAAGGAATGGTCAGATACATGTAGGGGAGTTACCGTGGTGTTAATGATGCTGGAGTTACGGGAAAATATGAGATCCAAGGAGTTGCCTGCTTTGTGGGTGGGAAGCATGGCAGTGGGAGTCAGGTCAAACGATTGTAGGAGGGAGACTACTATGACTGACTGAGATGAGTCAGGCAGGTTGAAGTCGCCCAATAGAAGGAGAGGGGTACCATCTTCCGGTAAGGAGCTTAGAAGCATGTCCAGCTCATCTGTGAAGTGATCGAGCTGACCTGGAGGGCGGTAGAGTGTAACAATGGTGAGATTGAAAGGATTAGAGACAGATACTGCATGATATTCGAAAGAGGAGAGTGACAGTTCTGGGAGTGGTGTTAAGTTTGTAGCCCATGAAGGAGATGTCATAAGGCCAGTGCCTCCACCCCGTCTGGAAGGTCGAGGTGTGTGAGTGAAGTTATAGTTTGTAGATAATGATAATCCAAAACCAAAAAAATCCAAAAGGGGGTTGTCTTTCATATTAGCTATATCTTTTGAGGGGGACAAATATACCTCTTCTCAATGTAATACTGCCCCCCCCCCCCCCCCCCTAAATCTACGCCTATGCATGTTTGTGTCTTATTGGATAACCCAGCCTCAGCCGGCCGTGTCTGTGGGGAGCGGCAATGAAGGGGATTTCACACAAGAGAAGCCATGTGAGGCAACAACAAACCCAGGTGATGGTCTCCTGTGACGCCCGTGTGACAGGTTCATTTGTATGTAATTACTTACACCGCACCACATGTGAAAAAATAGACATTTGTCACTACAGCGCTTGGTTTGCCGACTCTGATTAATATATCATAGTTCTCCTTTTTTCTTTTTTCCCCCCAATCATTCTCCTGCTGTTGCCAAGCATTAAGTCCTCTGGTCTTGTTTCATCGGCGTCCTCTGGCATTAATATTCACCGGGCGAGTGGCTGAGCACAGCTTTCTCCCGGCGGGGCACCCCCCGAGTCAATACGGGGTCTGCGTGCGGTAATAACTCCTCTGTCCTTTACGTTGCGTGCTGTATAGGAAGTTGTTGTTATGCCTGCCGTCGTGCTCAAGGGCATTCAGAGAGAGAGATCTGTGGTGTTCTGAGATGAATGTGACCGGGCCCGGCGGTGAGAGACTTGAGTCTGGGAGTCAGATCGTGAGAAAATCTATGACATGTCTTTTGTCTTGTGTGGTGTCTGTGATAATATAATTCGTTTTTATTTTTAGGTTCTGTATTTATTGTTTCTTTTTTGTTGTTGTTTGTTATTTCTACTGTCATTATATTGTGATTGATTTATTGATTGATTCATTGATTCATTGATTGATTGATTGAAAACGTTATTAACAGATTGCAGAATGGGTACAGTACAGTACAGCTCAATACATACAATTGTTAAGGGGATGCAGACCAGAGAAAGACTTTTGTCTTGTTTACATCAGGGTCCCCCATTTTCAATTCATCATAACATAATGACATACACGACATACAGATAGACAGTACTGCTACATCTATGCATTCATGACATACCAGATTTGCAAATACAGTACTGGTTGTGATACAAAAATAGTCTAGAAAAGAGAGTATATACATTTGACATAGAAACTGTAATTGGAGGAGGTTGGGTAGGTGGGGTGGGGGGGGCGTTGGGTGGGTGGGTGGGGGGGGACTGTCCATTGGAGGTGGTTGGGTGGGTGGGGTGGGGGGGTTGGGTAGGAGGGGTGGGCGGGGGACACTGTACAACTGTACAAGCAAAACTGTACATTGGAATATTGATGAAACCATACTTGATTATTTACTGTACATTGGAGGGGGTTGGGTTAGGATATTTACATGGGCCAGTTTCGAATTGCAGTCTCCCGTAGGTATTCTTTGAGAGTTGTTTTGAAAGTGGGTAGTGATTCACATTCCTTTACAGTTTTGGGTAGGGCGTTCCACATTGATGTGGCATAATTACGAAACGTGTTTAGTCCCTTGTTTGAGCCGAATCTGGGTTTAACATGATTTGTGGAGCTCCCTCTGGTGTTGTGATCGTTGTATTCACTGACCTTTGGGAAGTATTTTGACATGTACTTAAATTCATTATTTAATTTTAATGAAATTAACAGAGACTTGTGCCACAAACTGCCGGGCTCGGTCACAAATGTCTTCTCTCAGAAAAAGGGGGTTCAAGCTCTGTTAATTTCCCCCTGCATGCACAACAAAAAATGTGTTGTTTGGTGATTTTCATACCATAATCTCCCCCATTTGTGTCTCTAAATTATGAAGGAGCTTTTGTCAAGATATTGTCTCACCCAGGCTCTGTTGTGGGCTTCTTCCCTGCCTTTAATGTCAAAGATAAAAACATGATATGAAGAGGTTCTGGCGCTCAAACCAGAGAGGGATGTGTGTGTCAAAGCCAGAACCCGGGAATACCAATATCCTACACAGATAATCCTATCTCCTCATGCCGAAAATGACACATGCTATGAATAGAGTAGTGTTTCCACGACTTGATAAAAGCCTCGGCATAAGCAATACTGAGACCGAGGCTCTGTGTGTGAATTAAACAGAGAAGAAATATCTGGGGAAAGGATTTAGGTACGGTTATCTCGCTTCCTCCCCCACCCCCATCAAATGTACCCTAAGGTGTCAGGAAATAATCATATATATGATAGGAGACTCATCTCTTGTTCTTTTTCTATTAAAATATATAAATATATATTTTTGTATACATATATATATATATATATATATTTATCTAATTCCCTGGCGCTGCAGAAGGAAGTGCTTGGATTCAATATTGCTGTCTTTTCTAAGAGTAATTTATGCATTAAGTTCCTGTTAAGTGAGCTGTCATTGAATGGGTGCCAGCGCTGACTTTCTTGGCCTCCATTTTAGTCCATGAGTCCATGGGCCAGACCAGATATCGGTGCCACTCAGGGTGAATAAACTTACATATAATTTTTTCAAATATCTATGTCTGTAGATGATATTTTAGTATGATAGCCCTTCCAGAGTGGTAGCTTTATCATAATTATCAAGTCATGAAGTATACCCACCACCTCAGGAAATTGCATTTCAGATGCTGGCGCATATCCTGTTTGGACTCACGTAGAGGACATCTGTCAATGTTTCACAATATTGTGTTTGGTATCGTTTTAAAGGGGACTATGTCATCTTTTATTCAAGCTAAGATGTGAATCTTTCTGACCAATATAGAGGTCACTGGAGCTGTTTGAACAGTCAACAACACACATTTCTACACGATTTTCGCCTAAATGATATACTATCTTTTAGCCTTGTGTCATCTAGGGGCAACAGAGACACAAAATACAATATCTACAACACTCTCAGGACCATAAGGATTCAGGAAATGTATAATATGCCTATACTATTTAATTGTTACAGGTCATTGTGAGCCTTAAATTAGAAAAGCAGTATCTGGGCTAAGCCCCGGATCTCCTACAATCCTAAATCCGCCCCTGGAGTGCATGTGCAATGATTTATATCTTGTTTTCTTCCCAAGTACTCCAAAACAAGTGACTAACTTAGCTTGACTGTGTGTGTGTGTGTGTGTGTGTGTGTGTGTGTGTGTGTGTGTGTGTGTGTGTGTGTGTGTGTGTGTGTGTGTGTGTGTGTGTGTGTGTGTGTGTGTGTGTGTGTGTGCGTGTGTGTGTGTGTGTGTGTGTGTGTGTGTGTGTGTGTGTGTGTGTGTGTGTGTGTGTGTGTGTGTGTGTGTGTGTGTGTGTGTGTGTGTGTGTGTGTGTGTGTGTGTGTGTGTGTGTGTGTGCGTGCGTGCGTGCGTGCGTGCGTGCGTGCGTGCGTGCGTGCGTGCGTGCGTGCGTGCGTGCGTGCGTGCGTGCGTGCGTGCGTGCGTGTGTGTGTGGCTAAAATCCTACACCTTTTTGCCAATGTACACATCGCTCTCAAGGCACTGAGAGAAATGACAAACAAAACTGTTCAGCTGGTCAGAAAGTGGGTAGGCCTCAACATACACTCCACACGGGGCATGATCTTTCTCCCATGTAGAGAGGGAGGGCTGGGTGTCTCCAATGTCGAGTGGACCTACATAGCCACCAGGCTAGCCCACCTGCTCCACATGCTTAACAATGATGATGTCACCATCAGAGAAATGGCCAGGGCCTCTCTCCTGCTGGATCTACGCAGAAGGAAGATCCCCCTGGCCACCGCAGACCAGAATAACTTCCTCGGCTTCAGGAAGAAAGACTCTGGGAAACTGGACTCTCGGGCCAAGGGCTCCGGGGTCTGGTCTGACTGGCCAGATCTCAATGACCTCTGCAACCAGACTGGAGTTCAGCTGAAATGGACAAGACCCACCAACACAAGTCCCTGTCTCTGATGAACTTATCACAGACCCCTGTGTGGTTGTGAAGGCCAACATCACAACACCGCAGGAAGAGACTGTCGAACTGCACAGAGACTCTGCAAGGAGGGTTTGATTGATTGATTGATTGAAAACTTTATTAACAGATTGCAGAATGGGTACAATACAGTACAGCTCAATACACACAATTGTTAAGGGGATGCAGACCAGAGAAAGACTTTCGTCTTGTTTACATCAGGGTCCCCCATTTTCAATTCATCAGGATTCATCAGGGTTTCATTCATCAATTCATCAGGGTTCTGCTTAGCATGAAGCAGTCTGAGATCAGGCAGCACTGGTGTGGACTCAGACTACAGGGAAAGCTAGCTTGTTTGGAGTTTGCTGACCACTCAGTCTCACACTCAGTGTATAAGAACGCCGCTGTTGGTGAGGATGTTTTAAAATGTACCATCAAAGCAAGACTGCAGGTATTACCCACTCAATACAATCTGTCCACTTGGTATCCTCAAACTCACAGTCCATTCTGTTTAAACCATCAGGATTCACAACAAATCCATTGCACACATAACAAACGGATGTAATGCATACAAACACCTGTACATCGCTCGTCATGACCGTATTGTGGACATTGTGTCTGATGTGGTACGGAACATATCACCATCTAGTGCAGCAAACCAGTGAAACCAGAGTGGTTTGGCCTTACCAACGATGTCTTTGCTAACATACCAAATACACCGGACGTTGTTTTTGTTGACACCAGCCACAGGGAGGTGCTGGTCATAGAAGTAGGCTGTACCTTTGATCTGTACATGGACCAGGCCTTCTGGGACAAGTATATCAAATACCAACCACTGCTCAGTGTGATGGCTGACCTTGGGTATAGGTGTAGATATAGTGTACTTGTGTTCGGAAGTCTTGGCCATGTATACAAATGCACCATGACCGGTCTGAGAATTGCTGCAATGTCTAAAAGAAAAGCCAAACAAATTGCCAAATATTGCTCTGTCTCAGCTATTATTGGCAGCTTAGCCACGTGGAGAAGGAGGTGCTATGTGACCCTTAAGTGTTCAGTGCTGCTTGGCCCCGATACATTTGATTCCCTGCTTATGTAATATAATTTGTGGAACCAAATAAAGTATTAAACTGTGTGTGTGTGTGTGTGTGTGTGTGTGTGTGTGTGTGTGTGTGTGTGTGTGTGTGTGTGTGTGTGTGTGTGTGTGTGTGTGTGTGTGTGTGTGTGTGTGTGTGTGTGTGTGTGTGTGTGTGTGTGTGTGTGTGTGTGTGTGCAGGCACGTGCACACATAGGGGTGAAGGGGTGCCCGGGCACCTGCCTTTTTCATTTTTCATTAGAAAGTGCCCTTTTTATGCCACCCCCTTTTTTTTTTTTTTTACTGTTGCACATATAGATATACTGCCCTTCCAAATGAAAGATGTCACGATAGCATCTAAATATTAGGTAAAGAAAGAGAGAGAAATGCCACCCCTCTCGTAAATAATAGGTCCTTCCAGCCTGGATTCGTTCTGACGGAAAACAGAATAATTTTGATTGACAGTCGAGTCTGCCAATTACGTCACACCGCTTGTACCCGCCCTGCTGTTCTTAGCACCAATCGGCAAGCACTATTCGTTTTTGACTTCCTGAATGTCCCGTGTGCTGTAACCTCATTCCCAGCTCTATCTCAAGAGATAATGTGTGCTGACAACAACAAAGCTACAGTGCTAACAATAAGCGATTTGGCTGGATGCAGTCTGGACAGTGGATAAACATCAAGACAACAGTCTGTGACTGTGGCCTGTGGGACAGTGGACATAATACTTCATCAAGCCCTGCTGACCTGGACCACGTTTCAACTAACAAGTGAGTTAATGCGGTCTCTCTCTCGCTCTCTCTCTCTCTGTCTCTCTCGCTCTCTCTCTCTCTCTCGCTCTCGCTCTCTCTCGCTCTCTCTCGCTCTCTCTCTCTCTCTCTCGCTCTCTCTCTCGCTCTCGCTCTCGCTCTCTCTCTCTCTTGCTTTCTCAACACAGCGCGCCCGCAGCTGTTGGTCTGGAGCGCATATTGTGTTATTAAAGGGACACTATGTAGTTTTGGTGACATCGGTGAAACTGAATGTACCATAGACTTGTATTAACCAAAAAAATCGGGCTCGCTCGCTGTGCACGCTCGCATCGCATTTTATAAAAGATGCCCTTTTCTACTTTTTCGGCACCTGCCTTTCTAAAGTCCTGTGCACGTCCCTGTGTGTGTGTGTGTGTGTGTGTGTGTGTGTGTGTGTGTGTGTGTGTGTGAAAGAGAAAGAGAAAGAAAGAGTATAGATATATAATTGCATTAGTTCAGTTGCATGAACGTATTAATCATGACTAAATATTAGATTAATTGCATTTCATATGCATAAACAAAACAACACTTTAATCAACCCTCTCCACCATCACTAAATACAAAAGAGCTATGAGCCAGCTGTTTATGTTTGGTATCAAAACTTTTCTAAAACATTCAGTGACTCTTAGCCATTGTACGGGTCTGCTCTGTTACAAGTCAACCATGCTCACGCATTCACTTTATACCTGTACTGCATTGTCCGTAATTAACTAGCCCTGACATAACTTAATAACACGGAGTCAGGTATTGGTATAAGATTGGTATAAGCTATGATTGTCTGGCAAGTGGTCAGAAGATGTTGAACGTAGGTTCAATTGGGTGAATAATTGAAGTCAGGCTGATTTTATAGGTCAGTCCTACAGTGGGTGCACCTAACAGCTCATTACCATCAATACCATGATGTGATTGGATGCAAACAATATGACTGACTCATAATGACTCATTTTAACCCTTCACTACAACACTACAGAAGGTTAACCTTCCACTACCACACTACAGACGGTCGGTCAATGACAAAACTTTACAGTTTCCGTCAGACGTAGCACCGGCCCTCAATCAGTATTTTGTAGAGTCTGTGGCCACAATAGCCCAAAGCTTCGCAGTTCAGGACAGTAGTCCTAATCTGCCATCTACTGTCAATATTTATGAACCAGCAGTCATACCAAAATCAGTCACTGAGATAGAGGTTGCAAATATAATTACATCCCTCATATCCTCAACAGCTAAGGATATATATGGCATGGACACACTCATGCTGAAAGAGATAAACTCCTCTATAGTGAAGTCACTGACCCATATAATCAATATGGGTTTCAATCAAGGGAGTTTTCCTAACCCATGGAAGCCTGCAGTTGTGGTCCCTTTATTTAAAAGTGGTGACCCTCTCATGACATCCAATTACAGACCCATCAGTATTCTACCCATAGTGTCCAAGGTGTTTGAAAAACTGATTGCCAAACAGGTCACTGATCATCTCAATAACAGCTCCTTCCCACTGCACCCAATGCAATTTGGATTCAGGGCTAACCATTCAACAGAAACAGCAACATGCTTCTTTTTAGAGAGAGTCAATGCTTCAATGGACAGGGGTGGGGTTGTGGGGGCTGTGTTCCTAAGGAAAGCTTTTGAAACTGTTAACCATACTATTCTACTCCAAAAGCTGGTCAATTTCAACTTCTCCATAGAGTTCCTCAACCTCTTCAAATCATACCTTTCATTCCGTTCCCAACTTGTCAAAATTGAAAATCATAAATCTACTGTCTGTCAACTGGTGTCCCGCAGGGCTCTGTCTTGGGTCCAATCCTGTTCAGCATGTACATTAACGATTTGCCTTCTGTGTGTGGCCAATGTGATGTACTGATGTATGCTGATGATAGAGTGATCTTTACACACGGTAAAACCACAGAAGAGGTTGCAACAAAATTGTCTAATGTCATGGTGAATGTCACATCCTGGCTTAAGAACAGCTGTTTACAATTGAATGTCTCTAAGACTGTCTGTATGTTCTTCTCCAAGGGCCACAGAGAAGTTGCAGAGCAGGATATCTTCATCTCCGGTCAGAAATTACAGGTAGTATCAGAATATAAGTATTTAGGATTACACATAGACCCAAACCTTAGCTTAAAAATCACATACAAAAAGTCTGCAATAAGGTAAAGTTCAGCCTATCAAACTTCAGGTACATAAGAAACTTCCTTTCAACCGAGGCAGCAAAGCTATATTTTCATTCAATGGTTCTTTCCCACATCACATACTGTTTGATAACCTGGTCCAATTCACATTCCACCATTCTGAAACCACTTCAATCACTATACAAACAAGCAATACAAATTCTAGACAAGAAACCATTCAGGTGCCATCATTGTCACATTCTAAAAAAATATAATCTACTCAGTTGGGAAAACCTGACTCTATATCAAAATGTCTGTCTAGTTTTTAAAATAAAGTGTGGATTGGCTCCTCCTCCTTTGTCCGGTTTCATCAACCTCAAGTCTGCCTCAACCAGGAACACTAGAGGTGCGGCAAGGGGGGACTGTACAATCCCTTTAAAATAAAGTGTATTTGGCCAGGCAGTCTTCTCATACAGAGCATCCCACCAATGGAACTCAATTCCTCAAACAATTAGAGTGTCCACATCATACCATTCATTCAAGTGCAGGGTTAGGGAATGGCTCATTGAAAACCAGAACTGTCAACACTGAGGTGTCTGTGTGTGTATGTGTGTGTGTGGATATGGTGCGTCTGTCTATGTCTGGGTCTCTTAATATGTCATGATGTGCTCTGTCCTTGTGTCCATGACTGTATTGTGACCTGTATCCCTACTATGTCTATGTGCTTTTGTTGTGTTTTTATTCTAATGTTATTTATCTTGATTTTATTCTGTTTTTATTGCTAACCCTTTGCAGGGGGACTGCCAATGGAAATTAGCCTTTTGGCTAAAATTGGGTGCATTTACATCTGTAAAATGTTTTATTAATGTACACTGTCCCCCTTGAACAAATAAAGTAAACCTAACCTAAACCTAACCTAAAATGGTTAACCCTTTGTCATGTGGCAGTGAAAGGGTTAACCATCTGTAGTGTCGCAGTGAAAGGGGTTAACCCTTTTGGTAGTGTGCCGTAGTGAAAGGGTTCAAGTGTGTACATGTGTCCAATATTTACTGTATTGTTTACATTGCGATCCCTGTCACAATCCCACTTGAATGAATGAATGAATGAATGAATGAATGAATGAATGAATGAATGAATGAATTAATGAATTAATGAATTAATGAATGAATGAATGATGATTGCATTTATACAGTGCTTTCCTATAGACACTCGAAGCGCTTTTTACAGTGTAGGGTGTAAATGGCGTCCTTCACCACTGTATGGCGACTGTCTAAACATTTATGTAGTCACCGAGAGACTAAATCGGGGAAATAATTATACCTGCCAGACACGCTGCTTGTAATGAAATCACTGCTCCAGGATACTGCGTTTGGTTAGTTTATTGAAGTTAAAACAGTTCGTATACTAGTATCATAATAAAGTGAATCACGGCTTGATTTAACATTGTGTAGCGTGCGGTCAGCAAAATATGACTTCCCCGTTCCCCCCCTCACCGTTCCATACCTGACACCCGCCGGTGAACAGCTGACTTTTACTACTACTACTACTACTACTACTACTACTACTACTACTACTACTACTACTACTACTACTACTACTACTACTACTACTACTACTACTACTACTACTACTACTACTACAACTACTACTACTACTACTACTACTACTACTACTACTACTACTACTACTACTACTACTACTACTACTACTACTACTACTACTACTACTACTACTACACCACTTGATGACCACCATGATTTGGGGAGACAGTCTGTTGTTCTGCTCTCTGTATAGACACTTATGTTGTGGGCACGAATTCATGAAAACATGGGAAGGAATTGTATCTCGTGCGCACACAATAGCATTTTTTCGAGCACTCAGTGTCGTAAAACGTGGCCTCGATATACATGTTTTCTCTCTGCGGCCCCTCGGGGGGTACGAGGAAGCTCAGACATCTGATTTGGATGCAGGGGGCACGGCACACACAATGTCACAAAACTAATTTACAAAACCCGGATACACCTGTTCATCGACTCCCTATAACACCAGAGCTGCTCACCATATCTCTATAACACCAGAGCTTCTCACTATATCCTTATAACACCAGAGCTGCGTGCTCACCATATCTCTATAACACCAGAGCTGCTCACCATATCTCTATAACACCAGAGCTGCTCACCATATCTCTATAACACCAGAGCTGCTCATCATATCTCTATAACACCAGAGCTGCTCACCATATCTCTATAACACCATAGCTGCTATCACCATATCTCTATAACACCAGAGCTTCTCACTATATCTCTATAACACCAGAGCTACTCACCATATCTCTATAACACCAGAGCTGCTCACCATATCTCTATAACACCATAGCTGCTATCACCATATCTCTATAAAACCAGAGCTGCTCTCACCATATCTCTATAACACCAGAGCTGCTCACCATATCTCTATAACACCATAGCTGCTATCACCATATCTCTATAACACCAGAGCTGCTCACCATATCTCTATAACACCAGAGCTGCTCACCATATCCCTATAACACCAGAGCTGCTCACCATATCTCTATAACACCAGAGCTTCTCACCATATCTCTATAACACCAGAGCTGCTCACCATATCTCTATAACACCAGAGCTGCTCACCATACCTCTATAACACCAGAGCTGCTCACCATATCTCTATAACACCAGAGCTGCTCACCATATCTCTATCACACCAGAGCTGCTCACCATATCTCTATAACACCAGAGCTGCTCACCATATCTCTATAACACCAGAGCTGCATGCTCACCATATCTCTATAACACCAGAGCTGCTCACCATATCTCTATAACACCAGAGCTGCTCACCATATCTCTATAACACCAGAGCTGCTCACCATATCTCTATGACACCAGAGCTGCTATCACCATATCTCTATAACACCAGAGCTGCTCACCATATCTCTATGACACCAGAGCTGCTCACCATATCTCTATAACACCAGAGCTGCTCACCATATCTCTATAACACCAGAGCTGCTCACCATATCTCTATAACACCAGAGCTGCTCACCATATCTCTATAATACCAGAGCTGCTCACCATATCTCTATGACACCAGAGCTGTTCACCATATCTCTATAACACCAGAGCTGCTCACCATATCTCTATAACACCAGAGCTGCTCACCATATCTCTATAACACCAGAGCTGCTCACCATATCTCTATGACACCAGAGCTGCTCACCATATCTCTACAACACCAGAGCTGCTCACCATATCTCTATAACACCAGAGCAGCTCACCATATCTCCATAACACCAGAGCTGCTCTCACCATATCTCTATAAAACCAGAGCTGCTCTCACCATTATCTCTATAACACCAGAGCTGCTCACCATATCTCTATAACAACAGAGCTGCTCACCATATCTCTATAACACCAGAGCTGCTCACCATACCTCTATAACACCAGAGCTGCTCTCACCATATCTCTATAAAACCAGAGCTGCTCTCACCATTATCTCTATAACACCAGAGCTGCTCACCATATCTCTATAACACCAGAGCTGCTCACCATATCTCTATCACACCAGAGCTGCTCACCATATCTCTATAAACCAGAGCTGCTCACCATATCTCTATAACACCAGAGCTGCATGCTCACCATATCTCTATAACACCAGAGCTGCTCACCATATCTCTATAACACCAGAGCTGCTCACCATATCTCTATAACACCAGAGCTGCTCACCATATCTCTATAACGCCAGAGCTGCTCACCATATCTCTATAACACCAGAGCTGCTCACCATATCTCTATAACACCAGAGCTGCTCACCATATCTCTATAACACCAGAGCTGCTCACCATATCTCTATGACACCAGAGCTGCTCACCATATCTCTATAACACCAGAGCTGCTCACCATATCTCTATAACACCAGAGCTGCTCACCATATCTCTATAACACCAGAGCTGCTCACCATATCCCTATAACACCAGAGCTGCTCACCATATCTCTATAACACCAGAGCTGCTCACCATATCTCTATAACACCAGAGCTGCTCACCATATCTCACTAGATGTTCCCCATGTTGACACTTCCTTCGGTAAACCCTCCTTCCAATTAGCTGTTTTGTTGTTAAATACAATTTAAAAAAAGGAAATAGGAATTTCTCCATCCGCATGCTGTCTCAGAACTAAACTAAAGTTAAAAAGGAAACAAAAAGGGAAAAAAATTACTTTGCCACACAACTGAGAAATTGTGTTTGTTAAGATATACAGTATCTGTGTATTAATCCTTTCAGCTGTAGCCTACAATTTCACACGTGAGATCACTCCACTAACCACCTCTGCCAGTCTGGCAGCAGCTCCACAACCGGGGCCATGGACTGCTGCTAGCAGCTAGAGAACTAATGGCTGAGGAACTCCAGAACTATTAGGAATGTCTGACCAAGTGTGTCTGACTCTTAACCACCAAAACCTGCACGGAATACAACGTATAACGTATATCGTGCCAGTTAGGTTACCTTGTGTATACTGCACCTTGTGTATACTGTATACTTTTACTCTCACTCATAGGATATATTCAGATTCAAATTCTTTATTGCCTATATTTATTGAGAGTAACATATAATATAACCATATTTTTATATTCAGATCAAATTCTATTGCCCCTATGTATGTCTTTCTACTATTACCCTGCCCATACCTGTACCTCCCCTCCCCCATGCTGCTATGATGCTATGAACTTCCCTAAGGGGATACATTTTATTTCAAACCTTTATTTAAACTCGAAAGGCAACTGAGGTATCCCTCATTTAGTCACGTCGAGCGTACATAGAGTTAAGCAAAACATATACATATTTTTTTAAAGGCATATAAAATCACACAGCATTCATATACTAATCATAATCATTGACAAGTAAGGACAAGCAATCAATTAAAACACGTACAACTTGATTGAGAAAGGTTGGAGATCAAGGTTTTAAACTCTGCAACAGAGGGGATAATCTCAAGCTTTAAGGACCGTTGGAGTTCATTCCATGAGCTAGAGGGGCATCATAGCAAAATGCAGTTATATTACGTGTAGCTCTGCTCAGCGTCATAGTGCACATACTTCACTTCAGTACTTGTGCACTGAATAAAAACTCACAATGTACCTTTACATACCAACATCTGTCTGGCCACACCCCCATCCGCTACCTACATACACAGTGGTGTGGCCATGCCCTCATCTCCTTCTTCACTTTCACCACAAGGAAGTGCCTGTATACCAAACACTTTTGAGATAGGTTGTTAAGCTGAAGAAGGTTGAGAAAGCGTTCACATTATTTCTTGTTATTTTCTTTCTCTCATAATTTCAAAAGAAAATAACTAAGCTATAATGTTTACCTCGGGGGGTCGCGGTAGCAACGCCGCCCTTCACCAGCGGTTCTCCGTTGCCTCCTCTGTCGTGCGTCTTGGGGTGGGTTTGACGCCGCTGTCGTGGACGTCACTCGCCCCCGATAGGCGTCCGATGGGTAGCTTGCCTCTCCAAGGAGCTGGTGCACCAGCGGCATCTCCTGTGAGATGGCCTGGTTCCTGCTCTGGTTCCTCCGCTGCCGGGGGGTCGTCTGCCGATGGGCGGCCGGCGCCTCTCGTGGCGGAGGATTTGAGATGCAAGCTTTTCGCTTCTGCTCGCTCCCGTCGTAGGAGGGTAGCTTGCAGGCGCGAACGGCCTGGTTTCGGGGAGCTGCTGGAGCCGGATGAGGGTGCGTCTGTTTCTCTGTGGCCGATGGAAACGGAGGATTACATGGTGGAAGCAGATGCACTCTTGTTCGACGCTCCGGTGGAGACACATCACTCTCCCTTTCAGGATGTGGTAGGGGGTGATATGTCTCCTTGGGGTCCCTCGTATTCTGGTGTTGGGTTAGAACCTCCGACTCAGTCGCAAACGGTGTGCCGCTGCCGCAGCCACTGCCTGCTCCTGTCCCTGATGATTTAATAGGTCATTTATGGCAACGTCGTCCTGTGAGGGAGACGGGCGTTGTCTGCCCATTTTTCCCCTCAATGGAGGCCTACGTACGTCAGGGACAGGTGGTCTCCCACATCACTGGCCTCACCCCCGCCTACATGCAAGTCACAAGGGTGGTGGGTCTGGTCGAGGGTATGAAGGAAGGGGTGCCTCGGCTTGATAGACCGATGGCGTCTCTTCTTTGTCCTTAGGTGGTGTGGGAGCCGTTGTGGAAGCCGGTTCCTCACGGGAAATCGGCGAGGCGGTTGGCCAACTGGAGTGACCAGTCGTTCATCGCCGGTACACAAACCCTAGCTGCTACGTCCAACATCGCGCACCTAGCGCGGTTTATGTCCGGGATGATGATGGGCGGTACGATGCTGACTGAAGAACAACATACTCAGCACGCCCAGGCGGCCGGAGCCATCCTGCATCTGACTCAGCTGCAGGCCATAGCCGCCGGGAAGGTACGCGCCCTGGCCACTCTAGCCCAGCGCCATCTTTGGCTGGAGCAGGCGAGAGTGCCGGACAGGAAGAGGCTTCCCCTGCTTACGGCACCCCTCTCCGATGCTGGGCTCTTCGGGTCGGCGTTGCAGCTCATGACTGCAACCTGCAGGGATATGCAGGAGGAGCGGTCGGTGCTCCAGCCCCATTTCCCCCCGCCCGATGTCGCCGGTGGAATCAGATGGAAGGCTCGTCGTCAGGGACCCGCGACTGATGCCGCCGCCGCTACCACCGCCACTGCTGGCCCTTCGGCGAAGAAGGCCAGGAGGAGAGAGGGTGCCTCGACCACCGCAGCCGGCCCACCCACGCCCGGAGGTGACGGTAGGGATCGTCGAGACCAGGCACCCCTTTACCGTCCCTCCGGGGCTACAGCTCCCCGGGGTGGCAAGCCACGAGCGGCTCGGGGCAGGCGCCGCTGATGTGACTTTTTCCCCTCCTGTTACCCCTGTTCCCTTCCCCGGCCCATCTATGTTTTTGCTATACAAATAAAAAGTCCCTCCTAGGAGGGACTGTATTTTGTTACAAACTGTGTGTTTATTCACTACACATGATGGGGATACGATGTGTAGACCTTCGCCTAGTGTGGGGTTGATAGGAGAGCTGGACTTTTAGTCTTTGGTTGGTCACTACATATATGCATGTGTGCTTAGCAAGGCCTGTGGCTAACACTCGTCGAAAGGGTTTTTTCTTCCTCGGCCTGAAGACTTATGTACTTCCTATAAAGGTAGAGGTTAGTTGTGTGTTCTGTTGCTTTAAAACAGTGATATTGAGCCACAACACTGTAGTGTTGGCCTGCAGAAGTGCTCATGTGTGTAATTGTGCCACGGACTTTTAGACCGCTCTCTCTCTCTATAAATGTTCTGTGTTCTTGAAACATAAAACACGGGTGTCGTGTTCACATATAAACCTTGGCCTTGTTATAAACCCTGTTCACAGACGTTGTCGTCTGTGGCTAGCGTGCGTTGGGTTAGCTTATCCTTTGGATATATACAATGTTCATTAGCATGCTGGCTACTTAAGGTATCATCTGGCTGTTTGTTATTGTCGTATTCGAGGGTTGGGTTCGCGAGGGGGTAACCGGATAAACCCCTCCTTCCCTCTTTCTGATTGGTCGGGGGTTTGACCCTCTTTTCATTCGGTCCTGCCGCGCTGATTGGTCAGTACGGCACGGGGGGGGGGGGAGGAATTCCCTGACTCCGCACCTATCACGGGCAGTTGAGTCATGGGATTTCCCCCGTCATAGAATATGTCACTGGGCATGTTTCTATTGGACGCTGACTTCCGTGAGTTCTTTACAGGCCCCATGTGTGGTTCTCTGTTATTGTCAAGTTGTCGTGGCGGAGCGTAGGAACTTGGTGTTCTGCTACGCTCGATATATGTGTAACTTGAGCCTTTTGGTCACATGGCTCAATGTTACATTGACTTTTCAAGTTGTGACTCACGTGGGAAGTCTCTCTGGGGGTTCCCGTCCCCTCCTTGTGGAGTAGGTTGACGGGGTATTGTTTTTTTCCCTAAGCCGCGTCACATGGGATCCATGTCAGTCTTCTTTTTTCTCTTTTTATAGAAAAGAGGAAATAAAGCGCGACGGCTTCTTGTCGTTCTCCCAGGCGGCTTGGAGGAACAATGTCTGGTGTCTTGTTTGACTATCCATTGATGTGTTTGGGTCTCGACGTGTACATAGTGCTGGCCCTGGGTGCTTCTCATGAGAATCACGCATGGGCCTGCGCGCCCTGGTTGCTCATCATTAAAACAGCGTTTTTATTGGGCGAATGGGATGGAGTCTGTCTCTTCCGAGTGCTGAGTGTCTCTTCTCGATTAATTCTCGTTCATATCTGGGGGATGTTAACGGAATAGATCAAAACATAGGTAGAGGGGTCTGTCTGGGTGGCGCCCTCTATGTTGTTTTAGATCGACACGCGTACCTACCCCCCTCCTAGTGTTGGGGATGTCGGCGTGATTAGGGCACGGGACTGGTTCTGGTCACGCCGGTCCAGATCAGTTAACCCATTGTCCGCCGCGGACGCAGATCTGCTGTTCTGGTACCCTGAGTTACTTGTACTTTTTTCGGGGGGGAAAATGCTGGGCCGGCCCGGGTGTCACAGGGTTTTGACGTTATGGAGATGTTCGTGGTTTTGTTACTGCGTGTTACCCCTCACTGTTGCTTGGTCCATGTTGTGTTGTACCTTGTGCTGCGCTAAGGGGGCCTGGTCCTTCTCCATTCTTTTCGCCCTTCTCTTCTCCTGCTTACGTATGGCTGAGAGGGGGCTGTTGAGGTGGTTCTTATGGAACTCCTCTGGCATCCCTGTGTACGTCCCGGTCCGCCGGGCCCGGTCCGAAGTTGTTTTCGTCGACCCGTATACCTGGGATAACCCCTTTTTGAAAACTGAAACACTTGTACTGCGGTATAGCCAGTGTATGCCCGCAGGTGTGTTTTGGAGTTTTTTCCTGAGGGGTTATAGGAACAACCACCTCATGTTGAACCAAGGGGGTGGTTGGTTCCCTGGTGTGTTGGAGCGGAGTCAACTCCCGGGTTAACCGATTGAGTGTGCCCCCGCACGTTTCATGACGTCTGCCAATCGTGTTAGCCTTCTCTGCCTCGGCCCCTCTAGAGAGTCGGGGGGTTTTTGTGGAGGCTGTGACATGGTGCACAACAATGCCAGCATACGCCCCTTCCGCCGGGGTGCTGTTTCAGCTGATCCCTTTGGCGCCTGTCTAGTCTGCAGTGCTCCAGGCTCAGGTCAAGTGCCTGCTGCCTGGATTGAGGGATCGACCTCTTCTGGAGGTCGTCTCCCCGGTGCGCTGCTTGCTCCCGCTGTGGGTGTAGCCTCTTGAGTGCTTCGAGTTACAGCCATGCCACCCTGAACGCGCCCGATCTCGTTCGATTTTGGAGGCGGTGTAGGTTCAGGCCTGGGTTGTACTTGGATGGGTGACTGCCTGAGTATACCAGGGGCAGTGAGCCAGGCGGCGTGCTATTGGGGGGAAGGGCCTGCTCTTGGATGGGCCCTGTCCGAATACGCTGGCGATGTGGGGGGCGGTGTCACTAGTGACCGCCTGGTGAGGTCTCGATGCTGTGGCGTCATTGGCCTCTCCAGGCCCCCTTTTTCCGGGGGGGTCCTGTCCCTTCTGGGTCTGGGTCCTCCTTCGCGCTCCGCTGCTACGGCCTTGCCACGGGGTTGGGCTTTGCTCTTGACCCTGTGATTTTAGGGGTGGTAACAAGGGTTTGTTCCTTCCGTTCGTTCCCTAGTGGCATGCGGGTTGTGCATTTGTGTAGTCGTGGGTACGCCCCACGGTCTGCTCACCCTGTGCGTTAAGTTGCTTGAGTTCCTCTTCGCGCTGTCGGATCCGTCTCCCTCCCGTCATCCAATAGGGCTCGGGTCCTTCCCGGTTCTGATGGTTGTGGGGGGCCTCAGTGGGGTACATTTGTCGAGCTCAGCTCTGCTCAGCTCCTGTGTTGCACTATGACGCTGAGCGTCAGAACTCCCCTGCGGCCCTTTGATCTTGCCTTGTGGTGAAAGATTGGGAAGGAGATGAGGGCATGGCCACACCCCTGCTTATGTAGGTAGCGGATGGGGGTGTGGCCAGACAGATGTTGGTATGTAAAGGTACATTGTGAGTTTTTATTCAGTGCACAAGTACTGAAGTGAAGTATGTGCACTATGATGCTGTCAACTAGTGTAAGTGTGTTTTTAGTCGACGGCAGAAACTTGGGTGGGTTTCAGCTGTCCTGACTGTGGTGGGAAGTTCGTTCCACCATCATGGAGCGATGACAGAGAATAGCCTGCTTCTCTTTGTTGACCCTCCAGAAGCTCAGATAGGAGTGGGTCTGAGGTGGCCAGAAGATGCAGAGCGTAGGGGTCTTGAGGGTGTGTATTTAGAAGATGCAGAGCGTAGGGGTCTTGAGGGTGTGTAGTTAGAAGAGGCAGAGCATAGGGGTCTTGAGGGTGTGTAGTTAGAAGATGCAGAACGTAGGGGTCTTGAGGGTGTGTAGTTACACGATGCAGAGCGTAGGGGTCTTGAGGGTGTGTAGTTAGAAGATGCAGCACATAGGGGTCTTGAGGGCGTGTAGTTAGAAGATGCAGAGCGTAGGGGTCTTGAGGGCGTGTAGTGAGAAGATGCAGAGCGTAGGGGTCTTGAGGATGTGTAGTTAGAAGATGCAGAGCGTAGGGGTCTTGAGGTTGTGTAGTTAGAAGATGCAGAGCGTAGGGGTCTTGAGGATGTGTAGTTAGAAGATGTAGAGCGTAGGGGTCTTGAGGGTGTGTATTTAGAAGATGCAGAGCGTAGGGGTCTTGAGGGTGTGTAGTTAGAAGAGGCAGAGCATAGGGGTCTTGAGGGTGTGTAGTTAGAAGATGCAGAACGTAGGGGTCTTGAGGGTGTGTAGTTAGAAGATGCAGAGCGTAGGGGTCTTGAGGTTGTGTAGTTAGAAGATGCAGAGTGTAGGGGTCTTGAGGGTGTGTAGTTAGAAGATGCAGAGCGTAGGGGTCTTGGGGTGTGTAGTTAGAAAAGGCACAGTGTAGGGGTCTTGAGGGTGTGTAGTTAGAAGATGCAGAGCGTAGGGGTCTTGGGGGTATGTAGTTAGAAAATGCAGAGTGTAGGGGTCTTGGGGGTATGTAGTTAGAAAATGCAGAGTGTAGGGGTCTTGAGGGTGTGTAGTTAGAAAAGGCACAGTGTAGGGGGTCTTGAAGGGGTGTAGTTAGAAGATGCAGAGCGTAGAGGTCTTGAGGGGGTGTAGTTAGAAGATGCAGAGCGTAGGGGGTGTTGAGGGAATGCAGTTAGAAGATACAGAGTGTAGGGGGTCTTGAGGATGTATAGCTAGTTAGTAGTTACCCTTCCCTTCCCTCCCCTCCCACAAAGCCATGAGCTCACCTTCTGTCCCCGAGACATTAAAGCGAGAGTCTCATCACTCTTGTGTCTCCTCGCTAAGTAGAGGAAAAAGGGAAAAACGGGTCATTCTTTTTTTTTGCCTTCATTAATCTGCTGACTGGCTTCTCTCTCCCCCCCCCACCACCACCACCACCCCCGGCCCCCCACCCCCCCTCTGCCCCGGCTCAAAGCAGACGGAGCAGATAGGGGCGATTTAATGTGAAGTTAAGTGATGCTGAGGCTGCAGCGGCAATCAGTGTAAAGCAGCGGCTCAGAGTTAAAGAGTCGCCATTAGCGCCGTTTTAATGAAGCGCGGCTCATATTGACATCTGCCCTCTTTCCCTCTCTGTACCTCCGCGAGCAACGAAGGAAGAAAGGACGGCGCCGGTTATAGAGCCGCCCGCACGCCGGGGGTCGGCAGGTGTTCCGCGGGGGCCGGGGCTTAACGTACTGTATAGGCGAACGTCCACCGAGACCATTAAGTAGCCGGCTGCTGGCGCTTGACGAGTCTGGCCGGCGCTGACGGCGTCGCGAGCGCTCCTCATCACGATCTGACATCACACACCTCCGCGAGCACAACGAGCCTCAGGTGACAGAGTGTGGTCGTTTGATCACATGCCACTGAGAGTTATTATAGGAGAGGATATCTACTGTATATCTACTGTGATAGCATGTACAACAGTGCTGCATATTTATATTTGAATCTATATTCTTATATTTACAGCATACATATATATATATATTAGGGATGCACGATAATTATCGGGCCGATAATTATCGGGCCGATATCAGCAATTATGACATCATCCCGATAAACCCGATAACGTTATTAATAGCTCCGATAATATAATATATTTTTTGGTAAAAAAAAATGCGGTGTGGGTGAATTGGAATGAAGTGCGTTTGTTTTGTCTGTAGGCTCCTCCCATTTTACCAGTACTGTGGTACGACTGATAGCGTGTGGTTTAGGAACAGGGCGTTTTACACAAATCCAGCGCTCCCTTTCTTGGCTGTGACGTAGCCACGTAAGATTCTTGAAGCAGCGCGGACGTCAACAACAAAGATGGCCGCGTCGGTACTCGCAATAGTTTCAGAGGAAAAAGTTTGCTTGCTATTTGTAATAAATGCAATGCAGAAGTTCCACGAGGACGGAAAAGGGCAACAACTTGTAATACATCCAGCCTGACGGGTCACCTGCGGCATCACCACCGCTACGATGGTGTGTTATTGTGTTAACTTAGAAGCCTACGACGACGCGAGGAGCTAAGCAAAGCTAGCCCCTTTCATGAACGCAGTCACTTATTGCTCCGTAGTAGCCAGGTTAATTTGCACCACCAAGGACTGCTTAAAAGCTAGCGGCTTGAGCTCTTGGGTCATTTCTGTCAAACTTCTTTAATTTAGCAAACGACTCGTCAATAGGTACAAGCGTGCTCGCGCCGTCGTCGTGGGCTTTTAACACCGTGGCGGTGGTGATGTTGTGTCCACTCAAAGCCTTTTTTTCAAGGCTCCGCTTTGAAAAAAGAAGAACAAAAAGCTTCGAGCGTCTTAGGTTGGATGTATTATAAGTTGTTGACGGATTGTGAATTTTCATTTGGAAAAATAAATATGGTCACTTTATCAGTCAACTGTTGTCTTGGCATTTGTTTCTGTTGTCTGGTTAGGTCAAAACTACAGGAATATACATTTAAGTTAGTGTTAAGTTATTGTCCTGGGAAGTCTTTTTATGTATTATTATTATTGTATTGTGATATGTTTTGTTTCATGTTGGGAAAAAAAAATAATGTATCAAAAGAAATATACATAAAAAAGAAAATTATAATACAATAAATACCGGTTATCGGTATCGGCATTGAGGAGCATAAAGTTATTGGTATCGGTGTCAAAAAATCAATATCGTGCATCCATAATATATATATATATACTAGGGGTGTAACGGTACACAAAAACCAAGGTTTGGTACGTACCTCGGTTTTGAAGTCATGGTTCGGTACCGGTTTTCGGTACAGTGGGGGAAAGTTTGGCTTTCCATGTTCCACTCAGGGTGATGTAGTGTACAGTAATTGTACTTGTAGGGTTGTCAAGGAATATTCTATATTGAAATTAATAATTGACGTGTAAAGAAAAGAAAAAAAATTATAAATATATTAGATTGTGAAAAAAACAGCCCCCAGTGGACGGTCGTTAATGGTTAACATACCGTTGTATTCGTTCGGTACACAGCTGTTCGGTACGGTACGGTACACACTGAAACGGTTCGGTATGGATACGTGCAGGGGTGTAAAGTACTTGAGTAATTGTACTTCGTTACAATACTTAAGTACTGTTTTGGGGGATTTGTACTTTACTCAAGTATTATTAGGTTTGTATACTTTGTACTTTTACTCCATTACATTTCAGAGAAAAAATACATACTTTTTACTCCTTACATTTAAAATGCAGACCTACAAAGTACAAAGTACAAATCTCACAGGTCCAACCATTTAATTAGTATATTTTAATTGTTTATCTGGCCGAACTAACGTTAACGTTATTAATCCTGCGACCGCAGGTAAACAGCCAATCAAATCCCCATCAATGGAAAATGAACCCGCCCATACCCATGCTGATTGGTCCTTGTGCAACACTAGAAAGCAGGGATCTTTGATTAAACACCTGCTATCAGAAGAATAAACAGTCAGATCCGCATTATGCTGTGGTTAATATTGTGATATTATTCAGGGTACTCCAGTATTCTGTCTTCTGTCTGTCTTCAGCATTGTCTATCGCAGAACACATTCCATTGTGGGCAGAGTGTATGCTTGGTTTCATTCCAGCCTTGCCTAAACACCAGCTGATGATTTCACTAATTGGCTCACCTCTTCAACTAACTCACCTGGTGCAATGTATAGTTAAAATGAAAACTTGGCCCACGATGGAATGAATTTGAGACCCCGGTCTATCCCTTTCAAAAAAAAATTACTTTTACTTTTTAGTATTTAAGTACATTTAAAAGTAGGACTTTTTGACTTTTACTCAAGTGTGTTTTTAGCCAGATACTTTGACTTTTACTTGAGTCAGATTTTGAGACGGTACCCATACTTTCACTTAAGTATAATTTCTGGGTACTTTTTACACCCCACGTGTACCTTTACACCCCTAATATATATCCATGTGTCTGAATATACCTGCATATAACCCTTCTATACTTACTTATACATCTGCATATACCCATAGCTCTGTATGATAGCAGGTACATACAAATGCTGTTTATACCACATATATATATTCTCACACATATATATTGTAGCGACCCTGGGATTTGGGTGATTGGTCAGCCGAGCTGTCACTCTGCACTCTACCAACCTTGGGCTGGCAGGTGACGCTATTGGTTGCGCAAGCCCTGGGTTGGTAGAGTGGAGGGGGCAGGGGCTGACCTGTGGGAAGGTATAAGAGGTTTGCAAGATAATTCAAATGGAAGTAAAAAAAAAAAATTAAACTTAACTTAACTTAAACATTTTAAAATCTCTCAAGAGTGATTCTTCCTGTTGTGGATGAAAATTCTGAATGTGTTTCCTTTCAAAAGAGACCAGACTCATGCATGTGCTATAAGTATAAAGTATAATAAATTGCAAATTAATTTGGGTATGCAATTTTTCAGGCGTTTTCTGAAAATGTGCCCGCCTGTTACGAGGTTAAGTGACCAATCAGTATAGTTAAAGGAGTGGTTACAGTACAGTACATTATAGTTTAAAAGGCTGTTATTCAGAGAGAGAGGGTCTGTTTCTACCATCCTGTCATGCTGTCATTAGGATATTGTGATGATCTGGCATTGTGTGTGTGTGTGTGTGTTAGAAGGAGGAAGGAGCCAATCGTGACTTAACTCTGTAAATGTAACCTATTTTGTAATAACGTTGATTTGAAACTTAGAAGACCAAGCTCGTCTTTCCTACAGAACCTCTTCATCATCTATCAGACAAGAGACGACATACTAATTTATATATCTTGTTGTTCGGATAAGGATTGCAGCTGATGTTGCATTCGGAGGAAAGGAATCGATGAGAGATGATGAACTCTTTAGCCTTTTTGGCTTGGTTTATTTTCAATTAAGCATAAACATTTCTGCAGCGTGCACCTGCTACTTCAAGGTGCAGCTGAGAGAGGAAGAGAGAGAGAGAGCTGAGCAGGTGGACACACCCCTTTTATAAGCTCAGCGTGACGACACAAATGTGCACCTCTTGCGCTTGAGCGGCCCATAGTGTTACAACAGCAGTATTGCACTCTTAATATACATTGAACACAAACAGTATATATTGGCACATATAGTACAACTGAGGACACTTGTATACCTTTACTCTTAACACTTGTACCCAGGGGCGGACCTTCCTACAGGCGATATAGGCGGTCGCCTAGAGCGCCACCCAGAGGGGGGCACAAAAAAAAAAAAAAAAAAAAAAAAAAGTATTTGTATTTTTTTTGTATTTTTTGTATTTTTTTTTGTTTTTTTTTTGTGCAGTTTTGGCGCCCCCCTCTATATCTGCAACCATTATTTTTACATTAAAATTCTAACATAAGGGAAAATGAGCCAAAAATCTAAAACGGTCGGTCGGTCTGAGCCTCAGCTTTAGGTGTTCACAGTCAGAACATGCTAGAGCGCTGTGCATTGATGGGTATCGGTCAAGTGGTTATAGAATTGAACGTTGAGGAAAGAAAGACTAACGTTAGAGAACTATGAAGAAAAAAGCCAAAAAAAAAAAAAAAAAAATTACAAAAAAAATTAAAAAAATGTGCAGTGGTGAATCTCGCCTAGGGCGCCAAATGGGCTAGGTCCGCCCCTGCTTGTACCCAGTTTAATCACCTGTACATTGTATCTTACTATTGCACTTTACTGTTACATTTGCACTCAAACTTATTTTCCTTATAGACTGTACTTGTTCTGTATACATTTGAATGTAATCTAATGGAGTGGCTGTGGATAAACGGTGTACTCTGCATGCTCTGGCACTCTAGTCTTGTGTTACGGTTTGGTAGGTGTGTTGGACCCAGGTGCTGCAGTGCAGAACAGATAGGATGAGAGACGGACGTTGCTTTTCGAATAAAGCACTACGTCTTTAATCAGAGTAGCTGAACGAACACGCACACGGTGGTGATAAACAAAAGGGGAGAAATATCCATCTTCAAAACACACTAATATGATTCACAATACATAGGTACTCATCACAATAATCGGGGGGAAACAAAGGGGAGAAAGCAAGGTCTCCAAAACACACAAAATAGTAATTCCGTCTAAACGACAGTGCTGCATATATACTCTACATTAGCGGTCGGCCATTAGGTTTTGCCGCGGGCCAGATTTTCCCCAAGCCGTTGCTTGGCGGGCCAGGATCAAAAACAATGGCTAATTTAATATACTGATATTGAAAAAAGACAAACGTTTTTCTCTGGTCTGCATCCCCCCAACAACCGTGTGCACTGCGCCGCACTGCACTGCACCCACTCTGCAATCCGCCAAACAAAGTTCTCACTCATCCATTCATTCATGAACAGCTCTCAGCTGTTGCAGATCAGCTTAACAATTGTGTGTATTGCGCCGTACTGTATTGTACCCATTCTGCAATCTGTTAAATAAAGTTTTCATTCATTCATTCATGAACAGCAGATCAGCTGTTGCAGATCACCGCGGCGGGTGATGAACAGATCAGAAGACAGAATGCATGAAAACACGACTCACCATACCTTGTTTGTTGTTCAGTCCTCCAAAATCCCTGCTAATGTTTGAAACATGTCACATATCCACTCGCCGCCCTCCAATTCCAGATTGGCGTTGAATGCAGCTACTTTATCTGCCAACTTGAACACAGTTGTAATAACAACCATTTCCTCGTTGTTGTTGTCGCCACATATTATGCAGAGAGGACGTCGGCTCGGCACGCAAGAATCACCGACCTGTTGCAATAAACCCGTATTTTAAGTATGGCTCCTGTTTATTAAAAGAAGCGTTATATTTCCCTGTTGCATTTCCCTATCCAAAGATGTTTGTTTTGTTTTTTAACACATTTTGTTACTCGCTCCATCTCGAACGCGGAAGTGAAAGTTCATTAGGGACTATTCCATTGGTTCTCCCAGTCCACGTGACCATTTCTAGCATTTCAATTGGCTATAGTGCTATTGATGACTACCGGTAGATAGATACAGCTTCACAATAAAAGACACCCTGGCGTCCCGAGTGAATATTTCCTGCGCGTAAAATAAATATCATATTCTCAAAATAATCTGACCAGAAATTATTGCTGGCGGGCCAATGTCGGCCCGCGGGCCGCCTATTGCCGATCCCTGCTCTACATGCTCTGGCGCTCTAGTCTAGGGTGGCTGTGAATAAACGGTGTACTCTACATGCTCTGGCTCTAGTCTTGGGTGGCTGTGGATAAACGGTGTACTCTACATGCTCTGGCTCTAGTCTTGGGTGGCTGTGGATAAACGGTGTACTCTACATGCTCTGGAGCTCTAGTCTAGGGTGGCTGTGGATAAACGGTGTACTCTACATGCTCTGGCTCTAGTCTTGGGTGGCTGTGGATAAACAGTGTACTCTGAATGCTCTAGTATTGGGTGGCTGTGGTTAAACAGTGTACTCTGCATGCTCTAGTCTTGGGTGGCTGTGGTTAAACGGTGTACTCTACATGCTCTGGAGCTCTAGTCTAGGGTGGCTGTGGTTAAACGGTGTACTCTACATGCTCTGGAGCTCTAGTCTAGGGTGGCTGTGGATAAACAGTGTACTCTGAATGCTCTAGTATTGGGTGGCTGTGGTTAAACGGTGTACTCTGCATGCTCTAGTCTTGGGTGGCTGTGGATAAACAGTGTACTCTGCATTAGGGCTGACCTCGACTAAGGATTTGTATAGTCGACTTTGATTGGCCGAAATGTGCCGATAGTCGACTGATAGTCGACTACCCCCACCAATGCAAAAAAATATATATATAAAAAATGTAATAAAAAATTTTTTTTTATTCCATTTGGGCTGTGGGGGGTGCTTAATGTCTGAAGGAGTCGACTGAAGGCTTCTTATCCTCTGCGAAAGCATGCAATTTGTCCACTGATGGATACATCTTGATATTTGTCTACTCATAGTGTGTTCATTAGACGGGTGAAATCCTCTTTCAGTGCCTCTGTGCCCGTTTTCTTAGGCAGTTAGCTTCTCTGGTATGTGCACCATTAGCGTTAGCCACGCTTCTAGGACTCTTTGCTTTTGGAAAGAATGATACAAATTTAAAATGAAAAATATTCTTGGAATAAAATAATAAAATGTTGCATTCGACTAACAGGTTGGCAGTCGACTACGGCTCCTTTCGATTGATTAGTCGACTATTCGACTAATCGGGGTCAGCCCTACTCTGCATGCTCTGGCTCTAGTCTTGGGTGGCTGTGGATAAACGGTGTACACTGCATGCTCTGGCTCTAGTCTTCGGTGAAATAACGGTCGAGGTCCTTTATCCCACTGAGTTATTGTAATTTTCTTAATAATAATATTAATAATAATAATTAATTTGATTTATATAGTGCTTTTCAATAACCTTGTCTTGTCTTGTGCATTTCAGTAACTGTGACTGTTCCACAGATTTCTCTTTTCCATCTGCTGTGAACGTTTTCAATTTTATGTAGCTTTTCTCAATTATAATGGATTGTTTGAAACGTGTGTTTAATCTATTATGTCTAAAAGATGTCTGCACAGAGACCAACATCAATAGTCTGGAAATCCAAAGTTTGCAATTAACTGTATCATTGTAAATGGTAAATGGACTGGATTTATATGAGCTCTTTTATCCAAAGTGCTTTACAACATATGCCTCATATTCACTCACATGCGATGGCGGAGGAGGGGTTAAGTGTCTTGCTCAAGGACACTTTGAGACGCTACCCGGAAGGAGCCGGAATCTAACCAGGAACCTTCTGATTACCAGACGACCGCTCTACCTCCTGAGGCACGGTCGCCCCTCATTATGTGTGTTTGAACGGCGGTTCTTCCCACAGACATGAAAAAGAAACAAGGCTTGACATAATTGACTAATTAATACAGTATAATAAAACGAATACAGTATAATGAATTGACACAGTATAATCAATTAATTTAATTTAATTTCAAACCTTTGTTTCAACTCACTGAAGAGAAGACACTGAGGTCACCCTCATTTACAGTGACGAGCTTACAAAACAATATAGACACAATACATACAAATAAACAAGACAGTTAGTTATGCTGTTCTGATTAAAGGTGATGTTAAAGTGGTATGTGGTCCAGTTATGCTGCTCTGATTAAAGGTTATGTTAAAGTGGTATGTGGTACAGCTATGCTGCTCTGATTAAAGGTAGTGTTAAAGTGGTATGTGGTCCAGTTATGCTGCTCTGATTAAAGGTTATGTTAAAGTGGTATGTGGTCCAGCTATGCTGTTCTGATTAAAGGTGATGTTAAAGTGGTATGTGGTCCAGTTATGCTGCTCTGATTAAATGTTGTGTTAAAGTGGTATGTGGTCCAGTTATGCTGCTCTGATTAAAGGTTGTGTTAAAGTGGTATGTGGTCCAGTCATGCTGCTCTGATTAAAGGTTGTGTTAAAGTGGTATGTGGTCCAGTGATGCTGCTCTGATTAAAGGTTATGTTAAAGTGGTATGTGGTCCAGTTATGCTGCTCTGATTAAAGGTTGTGTTAAAGTGGTATGTGTTACAGCTATGCTGCTCTGATTAAAGGTTGTGTTAAAGTGGTATGTGTTACAGCTATGCTGCTCTGATTAAAGGTTGTGTTAAAGTGGTATGTGGTCCAGTTATGCTGCTGATTAAAGGTTGTGTTAAAGTGGTATGTGGTCCAGTTATGCTGTTCTGATTAAAGGTTATGTTAAAGTGGTATGTGGTCCAGTTATGCTGCTCTGATTAAAGGTTGTGTTAAAGTGGTATGTGGTCCAGTTATGCTGTTCTGATTAAAGGTTGTGTTAAAGTGGTATGTGGTCCAGTTATGCTGCTCTGATTAAAAGTTATGTTAAAGTGGTATGTGGTCATTATGCTGCTCTGATTAAAGGTTGTGTTAAAGTGGTATGTGGTCCAGCTATGCTGCTCTGATTAAATGTTGTGTTAAAGTGGTATGTGGTCCAGTTATGCTGCTCTGATTAAAGGTTGTGGTAAAGTGGTATGTGGCCCAGCTATGCTGCTCTGATTAAAGGTGATGTTAAAGTGGTACAGTATGTGGTCCAGTTATGCTGCTCTTCTTGAAGTTGACAGGCTTCACATTTGAAAGTACATAGAGTTGTGCCGTTTTCTATGCAAAATCGTTTTTCCTCAAAGTAACTAGTATCTGATGGGTTCAGACGAATGTGGAGTAGGAGTAAAAACCATTTCCTTAAAATTAAAATACTCAAGTAAAGTACAAGTACCTTGAAATTGTACTTAGGTACAGTAGTTGAGTATTCTCGAAGTCAACTTCCTGTCTGTTGTTGCTAGGCAACTGCGGCGTGGGGGAAACACGCCCCCCGGGTACATTGTATACGGTTCATTTAGTGCAGAAACGGATCGGAAAAGCGTCAAATTAAACACAATCAAGGGTAATTTTCTTCAGTGCATCACAATGCCAAAGAGCTGCTGTGTTACGCTTTGTACTAGAAATAACATAATCAAAAATCCAAATCGAAAGTTTTATATAATACCAGTTGAGGCATCACGGACAGCTGGCGGCTATCAAGAGGGCACATGTAGACTCAGACGGGAGAGTCGATCAAAGCAGACCCTGGCCCCCAAGTCAAATCATACGTATGTCTGCTCTACCCATTTCATAACAGGTGCAAATAAGGAACAAATATGTATATCGTAAATTAAGTTTTATTGGCTGTGAGGCTGTAAACAGCAGAGAAATGTTAGCTGCTAGCTACTTCACCATATAACGTTAGTCCATTCTCTTCAAGTAGCCTACATGCCTTTTTTTCCGCCTTAGAATCACCAGAAAGGCTTTCGAAATAGTGAAATGCCATGTTGGCCTCAATATGTTCAAAACAAATTATATGAAAAGGTTATGAAATGAACAAGAAAGTGATAAAATATGTAATAAAAACGGAGCTCAACGCATACATTTGATCGTAGAAATCCGTTTGTTTTCCACCATACCAAGATGGCGGCGGTCTCGTGACATCAGAGTGTCTTCGAGAATACATACTGTACTTCCAAACTTCCATCACTGGAGATTATTTTTAAAGTTAGAGGTTCTATGTAGGATTGCAAGTAACTGTCTAACTGTACACAACTGTTTCCACTGACTGTACATAACTGTTTCCACTAGAGGGCGCTATAGGCGGAGCCGCTAATGAATGAATGAATGAATGAATGAATGAATGAATGAATGAATGCTACCACCAGGTGGAGAATATTTAAGGAGATGTCTCCTCCCCCTCTTTCCCACCTGCCTCTCACGGAGAGGAGAACTCATGTACTGCTGCCTTGCCATGTAAATAATAAACCACGCCGATTAAAGGCTGAAGGTAGAAACCATGGCCCTCATTTATCAAAGTTGCGTACGCACAGATATGTGCTTAACCCGTGCGTACGACCATTTCTAAGCAAGGTGTGGGACTTATCAATTTGAACGTGAACTTGACTTTGTGCTTATATTTACGCACAGCTCGGAGCATGCTTAGCTGACGCCCCGTGGTAGAAGATCGTTACTGCAGACGGACGGCATATGAGCTCCTCAGTTCATGCATTAGTTTCAAGCTTTCGTGCATTACTCCCGACACTGGCGCCGCGGCGCGTGTTCTGTATGAACCGTAATTCATTATAGTTCATTGTAAAATAGCGACAGTAGTGTAATTATAACTGGCTCATGCGGGAACAAGAGGTTGGCTTGCTTGTTTGGCACGGGGGGCAGACGCAGAACACCCACCTCCAAACGCCATTAAATATTGTGTCAAATAAAAAGCGACATACTATTATTTTGTGTCATGTTTCCAAACAAGATTGGCCACAACGGAATGCTTTCTACTTCAATTTGTTGGTTAGAATAGATTACCTCGCTCCGTGGAAACTTCACTGAGCTCCGCACACAGACATGATAATAATAATAACAACAACAATAATAATAATAGCTTCATTTTATATAGCGCCTTTCAAGAGACCCATGCAAGGTCGCTTTACATAGATGGGGGGGGGAAATAACAAAGTAATAAACATAGTGGACAGACTATGTAAATATGATGATGGGATTCAAGTTTGCGTTTTTATTGATCACATAGGCATGCTGTCAGAGTATGATGTCATAATCAAACATTCTAGAACATTTGTCATCACAGATCATGTCATAATAGAACATAGGCTACATGGCATGGTCCATCGTGATATTGTAGACTGTTATTACTGTACCACCCATTCTGACAACAGCCTTGTGAGCTCCCGCACACAAACATGATGGAATTCAAGTTCATGTTTGTATTGATCACATAATAGGCAGGCTACACATGGCGTATAGGCTACATCATACATGGCAGTGAGATTCATTGTTCTTGTATATGCTCTTGTATTATTGTTTATATAGGCTACCCAATACTGACATCAAAATAGATTGTATGCCTCTAGAAATCATATGCAGCAGGTAGAAAATTGACGGAAAATCCGTCGCGATTTGGAATAAAATTGAGGAGAACTTTAATCCCTGGGTATTAATCGAACAAAAGGACTATGAGGACTATGAGCTCTGGGAAGAGCACATGTTATGCTGCATGCACGGTGTGGGACTGAAGACGACGATCTTGACGGCCCCCACGGAAGACCTGACGGCGGAAGCACAAGCCCTGGACGACAAGCGTAATGCAGACGCATACTGTGAGTTAGCACCACTGCTCGACGACACAAGCTTGGGGCTGATATTCCGCGACACTAAAGACAAAGGCAGAGAAAGCCTGGGAGTGTTGAGAGAACATTATATCGGGCAAGGAAGACCCCGAGTCGTGGCCCTCTACATAGCACTAACAGCACTGAAGAAGGGGCACACTGAGACTGTGACCGAATACGTCATCAGAGCTGAGCAGATCATGACGGCATTGAAGAGTGCAGGAGAAGCACCAAGCGATGGGCTAATGATGGCGATGGTGATGAGGGGACTACCGGAGTTGTACAAACCGTTCACACTCCTGGTAACACACGGTTCAGCGGACATGACGCTGGGAAAGTTCAAGGCCAAGTTACGAAATTTCGAGGCCTCAGAAGATATCCACCCAGCCGCCGCGGAGGCGGGAGAGAGGGTGCTGAAGGCCCGAGCGACGCCAAGGGAGAAGACCACGACGGAGCTGGCGTGTTGGCGATGCGGAGAGAAAGGCCATTGGAGAGGTAACTGCACAAGGACTGTCTGGTGTGGCTTCTGCAAATCCACGGGGCACACAGACAGAGCGTGCATGAAGAAACGCAACCAGAGCGCGCAATACGCGCATGGACAAGATGGCGGCCATGGACAAGATGGCGGCGACGGTCGACGTGAGACGAATCGGGCCGACGCCCGGAGAGTAGCGGGACAAGAGGGCTGATCGTGGACACAGGTGCGTCGTCCCACGTCATCAACGGCAGGAGTCGGTTCAAGAACTTTGACAACACTTTCCACCCGGAGACACAGCATGGAGCTGGCAGACTGGAAGTGCACCTACTGGTTGGCGCAAGAGAGAGGAGACGCACAGGTATGCCTCACAGACAGTGAGGGGTGCCGGTGTACAGTGACGTTAAAGAACGCTCTCTACGTACCATCGTTCCCACAAGGACTATTCTCTGTAATAGCTGCTACTGCGAACGGTGCCAAAGTGTTCTTCAATGAAGGTAAACATTTTCTTGTAGAGCCTAACGGTCCACGATTTAACATAGAGGTGTACCAGAGAATGTATTATCTGCAAACAGAGTGTAATGACAACAACAAGTGTAATGATGATAATGATATGTGTAACGTGACTGTCAGTCACGATATTCAGACATGGCATGAGATTATGGGTCATTGTAATTACGAGGATTTACTGAAACTGCAAGCAGTGACAGAAGGCATGTACATTGAAGGTGAAAAGCGTAGACCTGACAAAGAATGTGTAGTGTGCATAAAGGGGAACTTTACTCAATCGAGAAACAGAAATCCCACAGAAAAAGTAAAGGTACCACTTGCGCTAGTTAACACAGATCTAGCCGGTCCAGTAAGAAACGAGTCCATAGGAGGCTTTAGATATGTACAGTCTTTTACAGATGTGTGTACAGGGGCAGTGTTTGTTTACTTTCTCAAAGCAAAGAGTGACACACTCCAGGCCACGGAGAAATTCCTGGCAGACGTAGCCCCTTATGGTCACATAAGATGCTTGAGGTCCGACAACGGAACGAGTTCACTAACAGAGAGTTCCAATCACTGTTGAGAAGGAACAAGATAAGACACGAGACGTCATGTCCATATTCCCCACACCAGAACGGAGTGGCAGAGAGGGAATGGCGCACTCTTTTCGAAATGGCTAGGTGTAAGCTAGTAGACATTAACTTACCTAAGAGTCTATGGCATTATGCGGTGCAAGAAGCTGCTTACACCAGAAACAGGTGCTTTAATAAGCACACAGGCACCACCCCGTATACAGCACTGACAGGAAAGAAGTGTAATCTAGCTAGAATGCACCAATTTGGATCAGTGTGTTATGCTTACCTGCAGGACAGAGGAAAGCTCGAGTCCAGATGTGAAAAAGGACTCTTTGTAGGGCACGACAAAGGAAGCCCCGCTTTCCTAGTTTATTATCCCGGTAAAGGGGGAGTGCAGAAACACAGGCTAGTCAAGTTTGTCACAAAGACAGCATGTGAGAACGAGACACAGACAGAGGAGCCAGAGGTGGACTCCAGAGTAAGGTGTGAAGAAACAGAGACACCTCAGCCTAGTGTACTTAGCACGGTCGTGCAGACAGAGGGCGATGATGAGGAGCACCCGAGGGTGATGTCACGTGCCCCAAGCAGTGGGAGGTATCCCCCAAGGGAACACAAACCCCCAAAGTATCTGACAGACTATGCCCGGAGAGGAAGTGACGAGGATGACAGTACACTTACCACCATTGATTACTGCTACAGAGTAGTCAGTGGGGTACCTCAGACCTTTAAAGAGGCCATAGTGTCCCCTGAATCAAGTAAATGGGAGAGAGCAATGGATGAGGAGATGAGGTCCCTAGAGGACAACCACACCTTTACTCTAACCAAGTTACTAGAGGGCAGACAGACAGTGGGAGGGAAATGGGTGTATTCAATCAAGGAGGGTATTGAAGGCCACGACAAGTACAAAGCGAGGTTCGTAGCTATATGTTTAAATACTGAAGGAGGGTACTCCATGTTTAAATACGGAAGGAGGGTGGCTACATGCTTAAATGCAGGAGGAGGATACTCCAGGTTTAAATACAGAAGGAGTAGATTCCAGGTTTAAATACCGGAGTGGATTCCATGTTTAAATACAGAAATGGATTCTATGTTTAAATACAGAAGTGGATGATTTACCATATTCAAAATGATTTAATTATGTGGAAAAGATCCTAAAACATTTTGACATGCAAGAATGTAGATCAAGGGAAACACCATGTGATCAAAAACTAGACTACCAGGAGGATGCTCAGAAACTGACAGATGTAAAAATTTACAGAGAAGCTGTGGGTAGCCTCATTTATTTGACAACATGTACTCGCCCTGACCTATGTTTTGTAGTGAGCAAATTGTCACAGCATTTTGCTGACCCCACAGAGGAGCACTGGATTACAGCAAAACATGTTTTACGTTATCTCATATATATCTCGAATATATGGCTCTAGCTATGACAATACAGGAATGTATTTATCTAGAACAACTGCTCGAAGGGATGGATACCTATGTATATATGAAGACTGTTGTTTACGAGGACAACCAGGGAACCATTGCGATTGCTAGAAACCCTGTGTGCCGGCATAGATGTAAACATGTCGATATAAAATATAATTTCATCAGATCTGTCATCAGAGAAGAAAGAATGACACTGATTTATTGTCCAACGGACGACATGGTAGCAGACGCTATGGCGAAACCTGCTTCCAAACTGAAATTGAAGAGATTTGCAGAGGTCATGTTTGGTGTGTAAATATTGACTGCCATATTCTTTTTGATGTTCTGAACTGTATTATTTTCTTTGTAAATTGTTTTTGAAGAGGTTATACAGTGTGCTATACAACCCTAAGTGGGAGTGTTAAAGTTAGAGGTTCTATGTAGAATTGCAAGTAACTGTCTAACTGTACACAACTGTTTCCACTGACTGTACATAACTGTTTCCACTAGAGGGTGCTATAGGCAGCCGCTAATGCTACCACCAGGTGGAGAGTATTTAAGGAGATGTTTCCTCCCCCTCTATCTCTTTCCCACCTGCCTCTCACGGAGAGGAGAACTCATGTACTGCTGCCTTGCCATGTAAATAATAAACCATGCCGATTAAAGGCTGAAGGTAGAAACCATGCCTCTTGACGACATTATTGTCGCCCCATAGCCAGACTCTGTCAACAAGTATGTGCAAAATAAATCAGTACTGTTTTGTGTGCCCCTTTTCAGGTAATGAGGGCTATTCTATTGACATTTAGAAAGGACATTTAGTATAATAATATTATACTACTCAAAGGTTTCCGTTTTTTAACACTTTAATCGCCGATGACGTGTTTAGACGTCATTCCTAGCCGTGCTCATTCTGCCGAAGACGCCGTAACTCGTCTTTGATATCAATAATTCAAAAATCTGTGATCGAAATCATATTTCTCCTCCGGAGCTAACATGGACATTAAGAGAAGAACCGGAATTGCAAAGGGCGCATTCTGGAACCATAAAGAATTATTGAGAAGAAACATAAGTTGGAAAACGAAGACCAGGATTTTGGAAACGTATGTTATGTCAGTCTTTTCATACGGAGCAGAGACATGGACGCTGAATGAAGAGGCAAAGAGGATGATAGACTCTTTTGAAATGTGGACACTGAGGAAGATGCTGAAGATAACATGGAAGGATAAGATCAAGAATGAGGAGGTACTGAGAAGAGCGGATATGCAAGGAGGACAGCTGCTGGAGAGGTTGAAAAAGAGAAAGATGGAGTTGTGCGGGCATGTTCTGAGAGGATCCAGCGGGGAGATGTTCAAGAAGGTGGTGATGGGGAAGGTGGATGGAAAGAGAGGAAGTGGAAGACCAAGAAGAGGCTGGGTAGACGATGTCTGTGATTGGAGTGGAGTGAGAGGCGGAGTCACGGAGTTGGAGAGAAGAAGTGGGGACAGAATGGGTTGGAGAGTGATAGGCAACCTTCGGAACGAAGAAGCCACCTAATGATGATGATGAGACATGAGATGTACTGGTGAGCTCCACTCAACTGTCTAACGTTTCAAGAGCGCCATCCGGTGGCCGATCGGCAGATCGGCCAAGAGGGAGGGGCGCGCCAAACAGGAAGTGCTCATCCATAATCCGTCCGGGCACTCGCGATCGGTAGCCGGACCCCATCTCAACACACTGGATAATCAATCGCTCGCCCTAACTCAATAAACAACGTTATTTGGACGTATATAGTATTATACAACCTGGAAATGGTTCATCAGGATCAACATCCCATAATCGAAAACTGTCTACTCCACGCTGATCGTCCAACGACGCGAGGAAGATATGGTAAGATCCAGCGTTATTTTCTAACGTATTCTATACTAACTGATCTGATGATCATATGACCCACACTAGATGAATGGTATAACGTTGCCCACGGAATTATAAACGCCCCCTCGCCCATCCGGTCAATATCAGATGATACGTAGTAACTTCTAGAAGTACCTCCAGTTGAAATCTTTCATCTGGCACTGATCGCTACCAAACTGTATTTGATCATCAATATAATGCATTTGGAGCTATAAATCAAGTTCTGGAGAAAGCTGCAGAAAACGATAAAAACATACTTATACTTTAGACCATATTTTAGTATGAATATGTGAATGAAAAAGTATATCGTTGCTACACCCTGAACAATGGATATAGGACATTGAATGGGCCATAATAATGGCAATTTAGCAATATAATTTAAAAAGTTATAGCCCTGCAAAGAAGGGGAACTTCTCCATAGACAAATAGAGCTGGCTAGGGATGGTAAATTATGAATTTGAACCATGGCGATCAAAGTGTTAATGAGTCTGGTATTTTCTCGCCGGGTGGGTGCACTGCAGACATCCCAGGATACCCAGACTCACAGTGCTTTATGCAATATTGAGCAAGTCAAACAATTGGCAATTAGAATACAACAGTAGCCGGTGGATTCCAGAAAGTGGATGCTTTGAGCGCCATAGCAAAACTCTATTCAATAGAGACCCCCCCCCCCCCCTCACATTTTATGTGCAATATGTGAGCTTTGCAGCAGAAGAGAGAAAGAGTGTTTGTGTTGTTGAATGGCTTAGCATCCAGACATCCATCCATCCAGACATTGGGGGATAGACCACCGCAACACTTCCGGTATGTTGAGCTTGTTAGGGGGGGGGGGGGGGGGGGGGCGTGAATGCCATAGCTACAACCAACCACGTACGTCGCGGCTCTAATTGTCGGAAATTAACGTCAGACTTTAGGCTCATATCATATATAAATATATTAGTTAATTAGGAACATTGATTAAGTTAAAAGTAATTGATAAATAGGATTACAGTACAATCAGTATCAAACATTTGAGAACACTATGGGTGTCTATATATGACATACAGAGATATAGACAGTACTGCTACATCCAGACATTTATGACATACCAGATCTACAAATATACATTACTGTTTAAGAGTACAACACCTGTCATATAGACCTATAGAGTTGGAAACTCTGATTAAGGAGAGGAGAGGAGAGGGAGAGGGAGAGGGAGAGGGAGAGGAGAGGAGAGGAGAGGAGAGGAGAGGAGAGGAGAGGAGAGGAGAGGAGAGGAGAGGAGAAGAGGAGGAGGAGGGGAGAGGAGAGAGGAGAGGGAGAGGAGAGGAGGAGAGGAGGAGAGGAGGAGAGGAGGAGAGGAGGAGAGGAGGGGGAGAGGAGTAGGATGAGGAGGGGAGATGAGGAGGAGGAGGGGAGAAGAGAGAGGGAGGAGAGAGAGGAAAAAATATTGCAGATGTTGTTAGCTACATGCTAATGTGAATGGAATATGCCAGTATAATAGTATAGCATTATGGCTAGCAGCTAACGTTAGCTCACGTTAGTGAAGTATCTTTTGATGAGAGTGGGCACTGGTTTCAAGAAGAATTCAGACTGGAGATGGTTTTCAGAGGCAATGGCTCAGTTGGTGAAGAAAGTGATTTAATACAGCATACAAGCATGGTTTCCACAGCACAGTAACAAGACGTCCATCCATGACCCAGCTAGACTGAGTACCTTACAATGGTCAAACAGGGTTTTTATCTAAATTGTTGACCCCTCTTCTCATCAAAAATTAGCTGCTCCAAATCACACGTATTACAAAGGTTTCTTTGATAAACAGGTTTTTAACAACAATGCTCTTGTGATCAGGGGTGGGTCAGGGCCCCACCCTGGGTTTCTGTGTGTGTGTGTGTGTGTGTGTGTGTGTGTGTGTGTGTGTGTGTGTGTGTGTGTGTGTGTGTGTGTGTGTGTGTGTGTGTGTGTGTGTGTGTGTGTGTGTGTGTGTGTGTGTGTGTGTGTGTGTGTGTGTGTAGGTGTGTGTGTGTGTGTGTGTGTGTGTGTGTGTGTGTGTGTGTGTGTGTGTGTGTGTGTCACGTTAAACTATTGTGTGACTGATTAGGTCAGTCTGGGGGATTGTGTCCTCCAACCCATGGGGTGTGGCAAGTTAACAACATAGTATGTCTTTCTTAGGCTGGAGACAAATGTGTCTAAAGTCCATATATTAATATTATTTATCTAGCTAGTTTTGATTTAATCTTAAATCAACGGCCCTATGAACATAAATTGTTACTTCATTCCTCTCTTGTGGATCAATAGGATCCACACAAGCAGAATTATTTATGTTTTAATCTCATATCCTAATTTGTATTTTTCCATATTGGTTACCGTTATTTTTAAGTTATTCCTATATTTAGCTTAACTAAATTAAACCATTAATATCTTTCAATGTATGTAACCTAGGGCTGGGCGATATGGAAAAAAATCATATCGCGATAACGATATGATAATTCTATTTTATTTCTCGATATCGATAATTATCGAATTGTTATAAGTATTAAATTTTTTTTTTTTTCTTTTTTTTTTTTTTTTTTTTAACCAACAGATGTATGTTTATTTTGCAGCAATTCTTTGTCATTGCCGCCATCTTTAGTGTTACATCCCCTCACACTCCAGTTCTCAGGCTGCAGCTGGTTTAAAAGCTAAAGTAAACCGGCTTCTCTGCTGGCTGTGGCTCCAGAGGAGTTGAACAGTTCTGGCTCTGCTAGTTTATTTTCGATCTTTTGGCGCTTTTTTGGTGGACAAACCACCGCACATGTGCACTGTGACTCGTGACTGGAGTCTAGTTCTGCTAGCACACATAGCCTACTGTGTACAGACAGTTTCAAAATGTATTTTAAATTAGAAAGCAAACAAAATAAATGGACAAGAGAAAAAGAAATCTGAATTTGGTCAGTATTGTCATTTGGACAAGCAAAGCCATTACTTTAAGTTGCAGGCAAGAAAGACAAGTCTGTCCACTGTCTCTGGTTTTAAAACTGCCCTGTTGCAGGTAAAAAAAAAAAAAGTAAAAAAGAAAAAGAAAAAAAGAAAGAAAAAAACGATTTTTCGATTTTTTTTTTATTTCGATATTCGATATCGATTATTAAAATATATCGCGATATTTATCGTTATCGTTATATCGCCCAGCCCTATTGTAACCTATCAATAGTAAGATAACATTTATATTCAGTTTTCCTAGACATTTTTAAATGAAAATTAATATTAATCAGAGGAGTAATTTCTAAAATTCATAATAACAGAAATAATAATAATAAAAATAAACAGAAGGAACTACAAATCAAGTTAATAATACTAAGAATAATGTCGGGAAAGATAATAAAGAAAGGAAATAAAGAAAGAATGTTTAACAATAGAAATAATACAAGAAATAATAGTCCAAAAACGTAGTAAACGAATTATAGTCCATTTGTCATAAATTGAATTTGTAGAAATTTAAAATAAAAATTTGTGGTCGATCTTTGCCGTTGGTCTTCTTCACAATCTGATCTTGCTGGTCATCTGTCGTTCATTTTGTAGTGTTTGTAGTTCATCTGTCCATCTCCTCTCTTTAAGAGAAATATAGTATTTTGTTTCTCTTACATTGTGTTTTGTCATGCAGGCAATCACCGTCTCATGGCCCACAAACTTCCTCCTCTCTTGGGGCAGGTGGGAGAGGTGCGGTGCCTCTGTCTGATGTCAGCATGATGTTGGATGGGGCTCGGAATCCCGGTCGGATGACAGCTTGTTGTGTGGGCCGGCCCCGGAAACCCCGGTTGGATGACCGCGGGCCTCAGTGATGCCTCCCCCTGATTCCTCTGTCTGGCCAGTGCGTTGGCCGGAGCTCTCAATCCGTGAGAGCTGGGCTTCCTCCCTGGTCCCTTGGTACCCGAGGTGGCGATGTGGTACCCCATTGTTGGGCCCTGACTGGCACTTTGGAATGTCAGTGGCGAGTATATACATTTAAATGTTTTAATATTTTAATGAAATATGAAATTTCATAATTTTTTTTATATATATGAAATGTGAAATTTCCTAAAATTTCTTTTTTTCCTTTTTTGACCTCTCTTGTTTCTTGAGAGGTGAATCTTACCCCCCAATCAATAGGGATAGAGGCTTCCTTGATTTTTCATCAAGGCTTGCTGTATCTTTTGGGTCTAGTTGTCATTCTTTGTGGCCTATGGCCTCTCGATGTCTTTGCACTCTGACAGGTGTGTCGTCAGAATCCAATGTAGTGAAGCCCTCGTTTTCCGTCTGAGTCCTCCTCTCTTTCTCCCGACAGCTGTCGGTCAGGTGTCTCCTCTCTGCCATGCCCTCGATCTCCACCGCTGTTCTCCGCCGATGGTCTTTCTGTCTGAGGGCTGCTCTCAATGACAGCCTCTTTGCTGTCATCTGTCGTCTTGTGCAGTGTGCCACCCTGGGACCACCTCCTGCAGTGTGCCACCCTGGGACCACGTGGGCGATCGTGCCAATTGTTGCAGGATCACCAGGTCGTCTCGGCCCACCAGAGTTTCTGATGCGATGTGGTATATAGTTCCACCTCTCTTGACACGCTTTTTTCATCCCCTGTTGGCGTGTTGGGTCGTTGAACCTCTGTGCATGGTTGCCTGGGAGGATCGCCTTCTCTCTGCTCTGTGTAGTTTCCTTGTGGACACATCATTTGTAGAAACTCCTTGGCCATGTTTGTTGTTCCCTAATCTATCTACTCTCACTCTATGTTCATAAAAAACAATACTTAACTAACTATAGTACATCTAATTTCATATTCTGATTCAACCTTGTGTGTGTGCTTTTTCTTAATTGGTTTTCCTTTCTTAAATGTTCAGTTTTATAATTTCACTTTTTATTCCAGATTGTTTCTCTTCTCCACCAACATACGGTCTGAGAATTTAGCCCCGTTTAACTATTTCTTGTGAGGTTTTGTCCGCTGCTCACCAACTTTCTCTGTCTTCTTTAAGCCTACTGTTAGGAATTCCCTACTCACTCTCTCTAGCCCCCACCCTCTCGTTCTTTACTCTCGTTTACTCTCAGTGGCCACACCTGGACTATTATCAATTACCTCTCGCACCTGTGGTGGCAGGCTAATTAGTTCCCCTGTGGGCTTTAAATACGAGGGCTCTTCCCCTCGTTTCGGCGTGGGGTCGTGTTGTATTCATGCTGAGTCATATTCTCTAACATCTAGACTCTTTCGGGAGATCCTCTGGTCTACCAATGCTGTAAGATGGATCTCTCCAGCCTTGAGATGTTTGCTCCAGCCTTCGTCTGCTGTCGCCGTAGCCTGTGGAGGAGACTGTTCTGCGCTCCCTGTAACTTCCACGGGAGGCACCCCAGCGCTCCACTGCAGACCCCAGCGCGGCTGTTCGTCTTGACGCGCATCTTCCAGACCTTCGAGCTTGGCACGCTCCTCCGTACCAGCGCACAGACGCGCATCTTCCAGACCTTCGAGCTTGGCACGCTCCTCCGTACCAGCGCACTGACGCGCATCTTCCAGACCTTCGAGCTTGGCACGCTCCTCCGTACCAGCGCACAGACGTGCATCTTCCAGACCTTCGAGCTTGGCACGCTCTCCAGACCTCAGCGCGCCGACGCGCATCTTCCAGACCTTCGTGCTTGGCACACTCCTCCTCGCAGACGCACCCCGAGGCGTCTCTCTGTTCCGACGCGCACACCAAGGTGTGGCGCGCACTCTGTTCCTCGGCTCCGACAGCGGCTACCCGGTGGACGACATCCTCGCCACCGCCACTGTTCCAGCTCTCTGTTCCGACGCGCACACCAAGGTGTGGCGCGCACTCTGTTCCTCGGCTCCGACAGCGGCTACCCGGTGGACGACATCCTCGCCACCGCCACTGTTCCAGCTCTCTGTTCCGACGCGCACACCAAGGTGTGGCGCGCACTCTGTTCCTCGGCTCCGACAGCGGCTACCCGGTGGACGACATCCTCGCCACCGCCACTGTTCCAGCTCTCTGTTCCGACGCGCACACCAAGGTGTGGCGCGCACTCTGTTCCTCGGCTCCGACAGCGGCTACCCGGTGGACGACATCCTCGCCACCGCCACTGTTCCAGCTCTCTGTTCCGACGCGCACACCAAGGTGTGGCGCGCCACTCTGTTCCTCGGCTCCGACAGTCGGCTACCCGGTGGACGACATCCTCGCCACCGCCACTGTTCCAGCACCCTGTCCCTCGGCTCGGACAGCCAGCCGCCCCGGTGGCGATGCCCTCGCCCCGCTGCTGTCCCTGTTACCTTTACGCATACGCCTGGGTGAGTTTTGATTGTGATGTCACTCACTCAGCGTAGTGCCCTAGCCCCCGTCCCCGCTGCTGTCCCTGTTACCTTTACGCATACGCCTGGGTGAGTTTTGATTGTGATGTCACTCACTCAGCGTAGTGCCCTAGCCCCCGTTCCCGCTGCTGTCCCTGTTACCTTTACGCATACGCCTGGGTGAGTTTTGATTGTGATGTCACTCACTCAGCGTAGTGCCCTTGCCCCCGTTCCCGCTGCTGTCCCTGTACCTTTACGCATACGCCTGGGTGAGTTTTGATTGTGATGTCACTCACTCAGCGTAATGCCCCTTGCCCTCGTCCCGCTGCTGTTCCCCAGCGTATTGCCTCCTTTAGTTCTCACTTGGATATTATTTTGGACATTCCATCTCCCACTGTGTGTTTGTTCACACGAAGATAGTATTTACTTTGTTACTTTGTTTTCTGGACTGTTCTGCATCTGCTCTGTTTTTTCCCTTTGAATATTAACCCTCTCCTCTGTTCTGCAGAGCGGCCCAGATGTTTTCCCTCCAGTCCCCAGTTCCTCCCTGTCCCCAGCCCGCCTCCGCGGGCCTCTGTTCCCTCTGTCACCAGAACCTGGCCCTCTGTTCCCCAGAACCTGTTCCCTATGTTTTCCCCAGTACCTGTCCCTCTGTCCCTAGACCTCCTAGTCCCTAGTCCTCTATTCCCTAGTTCTCCTAGTCCCTAGTCCTCTATCCCTAGCTCTCCTAGTCCCTAGTCCTCTGTCCCAAGGCGTTCCCTTAACCTTCCTTTAGGCGTTCCCTTACCTTCCCATAGTGTTCCCTTTTCCTGCCCGCCTCTTAAAGGCACCTTTCCTTCCCCTCATATTATATTCCTGTATTTGTGATTCTCCCTTAAAGGGACAGTGCCCTTTTCCCTGTTTTTCCCTGTTGTTCAATAAATATCTGTTTCTTGGCAAACCATCATACCTGTCTTGTGTTGTGCGATTGGGGTCGGTTACAAACCATAACAGTACGACCCCACCAAATCGACGACCCCAGCCAGCACAGACTGTGTATGTTGAGTTTGCCTTTTTTTTTCTTGTTCCCTCTAGCTCCCCTGTTAGCCCTGTTAGCTCCCCTGTTAGCTTGTTAGTCTCCCCTCTAGCTCCCCTGTTAGCCCTGTTAGCTTCCCTGTTTGCCCAGTTTAGCTTCCCTGTTAGTCCTGTTTAGCTCCCTTGTTAGCCTGTTACTCCCCTGTTTAGCTTGTTAGTCTCCCCGGTTAGCTCCCCTGTTTTGCTTCCCGTTTTGCCCTGTTTGACCCCCCTGTAGCTAGCCATGCCCTGGCGGCTAACCCAGTTTCCCTCTGCATGGCCCCGGTCTGCTAGCTTGGCCCCGGCTGTTAGCACAGCCTCTATGTTAATGCAGCCTTGCAGCTGGCATAGGCCCTGTAGCTAGCCAGGCCCAAGCAGCTAACCCGGTCCCTCTGCATGGCCTCCACTTTTTTGTGTAGTTTATCCCACTGCTAGGACTGCCCTTTCAGCTAGCAAGGTCAGTTTTTCTCACACAGCTAGGACTGTCCTTCCAGCTAGCTTGTGCTCTCATGCTGGTCCAGCCCTGTCTGCCAGCCTAGCTCCGGCAGCTTGCGCAGCCTCTATGTTGATGTAGCAGTACAGCTAGCATAGGCCCTGTAGCTATCAGTGCCCTGGCAGCTAACCTTCCCTCTGCTAGCCCTTTCCCGGTGCTTCCATGGTTACCCCTTAGCTACCCTGCTTGCCCCTCAGTTCCTCTAGACCAGTTCTCTAGACCAGTTCCTCTAGACTAGTTCTCTAGACCCAGTTCCTCTAGACCAGTTCCTCTAGACCAGTTCCCCCAGTTGCCCCTCTGCTACCCTAGTTACCCCTCGGCGACCCTGTTTCTTTTGCTAGCCCCACTCTTGTGGTGGCTTCCCCTGCTGGCTTGGCCAGTACCTCTTGTTTTGCCCCCTGCCACTCTGTCTGTATTTGTTTTGGGTCGCCGGGTGGCTCCCGTTGGAGGGGGGGATACTGTGAGGTTTTGTCCGCTGCTCACCAACTTTCTCTGTCTTCTTTAAGCCTACTGTTAGGAATTCCCTACTCACTCTCTCTAGCCCCCACCCTCTCGTTCTTTACTCTCGTTTACTCTCAGTGGCCACACCTGGACTATTATCAATTACCTCTCGCACCTGTGGTGGCAGGCTAATTAGTTCCCCTGTGGGCTTTAAATACGAGGGCTCTTCCCCTCGTTTCGGCGTGGGGTCGTGTTGTATTCATGCTGAGTCATATTCTCTAACATCTAGACTCTTTCGGGAGATCCTCTGGTCTACCAATGCTGTAAGATGGATCTCTCCAGCCTTGAGATGTTTGCTCCAGCCTTCGTCTGCTGTCGCCGTAGCCTGTGGAGGAGACTGTTCTGCGCTCCCTGTAACTTCCACGGGAGGCACCCCAGCGCTCCACTGCAGACCCCAGCGCGGCTGTTCGTCTTGACGCGCATCTTCCAGACCTTCGAGCTTGGCACGCTCCTCCGTACCAGCGCACAGACGCGCATCTTCCAGACCTTCGAGCTTGGCACGCTCCTCCGTACCAGCGCACTGACGCGCATCTTCCAGACCTTCGAGCTTGGCACGCTCCTCCGTACCAGCGCACAGACGCGCATCTTCCAGACCTTCGAGCTTGGCACGCTCTCCAGACCTCAGCGCGCCGACGCGCATCTTCCAGACCTTCGTGCTTGGCACACTCCTCCTCGCAGACGCACCCCGAGGCGTCTCTCTGTTCCGACGCGCACACCAAGGTGTGGCGCGCACTCTGTTCCTCGGCTCCGACAGCGGCTACCCGGTGGACGACATCCTCGCCACCGCCACTGTTCCAGCTCTCTGTTCCGACGCGCACACCAAGGTGTGGCGCGCACTCTGTTCCTCGGCTCCGACAGCGGCTACCCGGTGGACGACATCCTCGCCACCGCCACTGTTCCAGCTCTCTGTTCCGACGCGCACACCAAGGTGTGGCGCGCACTCTGTTCCTCGGCTCCGACAGCGGCTACCCGGTGGACGACATCCTCGCCACCGCCACTGTTCCAGCTCTCTGTTCCGACGCGCACACCAAGGTGTGGCGCGCCACTCTGTTCCTCGGCTCCGACAGTCGGCTACCCGGTGGACGACATCCTCGCCACCGCCACTGTTCCAGCACCCTGTCCCTCGGCTCGGACAGCCAGCCGCCCCGGTGGCGATGCCCTCGCCCCGCTGCTGTCCCTGTTACCTTTACGCATACGCCTGGGTGAGTTTTGATTGTGATGTCACTCACTCAGCGTAGTGCCCTAGCCCCCGTCCCCGCTGCTGTCCCTGTTACCTTTACGCATACGCCTGGGTGAGTTTTGATTGTGATGTCACTCACTCAGCGTAGTGCCCTAGCCCCCGTTCCCGCTGCTGTCCCTGTTACCTTTACGCATACGCCTGGGTGAGTTTTGATTGTGATGTCACTCACTCAGCGTAGTGCCCTTGCCCCCGTTCCCGCTGCTGTCCCTGTACCTTTACGCATACGCCTGGGTGAGTTTTGATTGTGATGTCACTCACTCAGCGTAATGCCCCTTGCCCTCGTCCCGCTGCTGTTCCCCAGCGTATTGCCTCCTTTAGTTCTCACTTGGATATTATTTTGGACATTCCATCTCCCACTGTGTGTTTGTTCACACGAAGATAGTATTTACTTTGTTACTTTGTTTTCTGGACTGTTCTGCATCTGCTCTGTTTTTTCCCTTTGAATATTAACCCTCTCCTCTGTTCTGCAGAGCGGCCCAGATGTTTTCCCTCCAGTCCCCAGTTCCTCCCTGTCCCCAGCCCGCCTCCGCGGGCCTCTGTTCCCTCTGTCACCAGAACCTGGCCCTCTGTTCCCCAGAACCTGTTCCCTATGTTTTCCCCAGTACCTGTCCCTCTGTCCCTAGACCTCCTAGTCCCTAGTCCTCTATTCCCTAGTTCTCCTAGTCCCTAGTCCTCTATCCCTAGCTCTCCTAGTCCCTAGTCCTCTGTCCCAAGGCGTTCCCTTAACCTTCCTTTAGGCGTTCCCTTACCTTCCCATAGTGTTCCCTTTTCCTGCCCGCCTCTTAAAGGCACCTTTCCTTCCCCTCATATTATATTCCTGTATTTGTGATTCTCCCTTAAAGGGACAGTGCCCTTTTCCCTGTTTTTCCCTGTTGTTCAATAAATATCTGTTTCTTGGCAAACCATCATACCTGTCTTGTGTTGTGCGATTGGGGTCGGTTACAAACCATAACATTTCTTTTGCTAATTAATCTATATTTTTTGGTATTTCTCCATACATTTAAAATCATTTTTCTGTTGTCCATTTGCTTATAGAATAGTTTCTGATTCAACGTTCTTATTTCCTACTTATTGTTTCTAAAATGAATTGTACCCGTCTTCAACAATACATGGTCCATCTGTTAACACACTCATCCTGGACGCTGACTCTCACTGTGTTATTTTATTCTGATTAGTGTATTCTATTGTCTGTTTGATTACCTCAGCTCAGTTGCACAGACCTGGCCTATTTACTAATTCTATGTTATTTTGAATTGTATACTATGTCTATTGTGCTTTTTATTTAAGTTAGTTTATATTTCCTAATTTCTTTACCTTGTCTTAATTTTCTATTATTTCACTTGCGTTGTACTTACCTCTCTTGTCCTGTGCACTCTTTTCCATCAGCTCCCACCAGGCAAACGGGGTCGGTGACAAATATCCTTGATTTGTTTTATTCCATTAACTTGTCTTATATGTTCACTTTGTTTTTATATCAACTCTCACTGTGTCATGTTTCTATTCTTATGTGTGTCAAATCGCAAGTGGCCTTACTCTCTGTTTGTTGTGTCTTTTTTTTTCTCCTGCCATTAAACATTTTCAGTCAATATGATTATAGTTTGCCAGTTTTGGGCTAACCTAATTGCAGGACGGCTTTTTGCTTTTTCACTCCCACAAGATCTTTGAATTTTGATTCACTTTGTCTGGTGCATTATTAGTCCAGAGATATGAGTCTGGAGATGTCACTTATTCGGTGTTGATAGTGTCCTCAATGCCTATTGCAATTTCTGTGTTTCACTCTCTTCACCTCCCCTTCTCTGTGTTCACTCTTTCAGTGAGTCTTTGCTCACAGTGATTTTTACGGCTCCTGTAATCGTGAATATGCCTGCCTTAGGTCGCCGCTGGTTTCTCTCCGTGCAGTCTTACCCGTCTTTGGCTATATAATGAATTAATTCATTATCATTCTTCCATACCGGCCTGTTTTCAGCGTACCCGTTGGGACCGCGTCGCTTGTTGAGGGGAGGCCTAATGGCCTGCTTTGTCATTGTCTGAGTTGAGATTTCTCAACATTTTCCTTTTTGCTCCAGAAGTGTGATGTAGTCACTAAGTATGCTTCTCCTATTTCAGATTGTTTTTCAGAGACTTCCTCTGTCATCGGCAGAAAAAAAAAAAAATGTAACTCCTAATTAGTGTGTGGTGTATATGTATGTGTGTATGTATGCATGTTTTTATATTGCTTCTAATATAGTTCTTGTCTCTCTTACACAAACCTTCAGTTAGGTGACCCTGTTGTTGCCTTTACTCGATGGACCTTTGTCACAGACTCCGTTCTCCCGGCGAGACGCTGTGAAGCAGAACAAGGCAAAAAGAGACATGTTTTACTATATATACAACTGTAATTTCAGATACAATTTCTTCTAAATTTAGCATAAATGTTGTTCTTTTAACATTATTTTTATTGAGAGAATTTGTGATAGAAATATAAAGATACTGTTTTGTTTTCGTTGTCATCTTCTCGTTCATATAGCATGTTGGTTCGTTCTGCACCTGGATTTCGTTCTCTATTTTCTAAACTAATCTAAGATACTTCTAGTCCACTGGCCACTTCCACCTGTATTTTCTCAGAAAAAGAACAAATTATTCACATGTTTTGGTTATTCATAACATTCCTAATATAGTCACTTTTTGCCCATGGAATTTTGTGTGCAATCTTGCATTGTCGCCGTAACTTTGGCAGGTTATAGGACCTCGTCCATTTCCCAATGTGGCTCCCCTTACCCTGTTTCAGAAACCATTCACTGGCCTCTTCAAGGTTACGTTGGCTCTCCTTCCCTTGTTTCAGAACTCATTTACTGGCTTCTTCAAGGTTAGAATGATTTAGCATAAAATATTTGGACTACTTCTGCATTTATTCTGTGTCTATTAGTTGTCATAATTTTGACAGGTTGTAGGCATCCGGATTAATCAACCGTCCATTTTGATATCCTCTCTTTGACTCTGTCTACATGACCACAAAAGCCATTGCAGTGACAATTTTCCTCTCTCCCATCTGTGCAGCTTGGCCAGGCTGTACAGGTGGGAGACATCAAAATTGTCCACCATACCATCCTCTCTTACGTTTTCCTTACTGCCACAGCAAGAGTTGATCAGAAACACTGTAGCAAAAAGGAAAATCCATGATTGGTAGTTTGCACAACGGGCTACTACCTTACACAAGTATCTATATTTCCCTACTGGGAATATTTGATTTGATCTTAATATTCAGTTAAAAAAAAGAAAATGTCCGGGGTCTACACCTGGTTGACTTCAAGTCGATGTCACAACCACTTACCAACTTATCAACCCAACACACATGAAAAGTGTACCTGGAAACATAGCATTGATCATAATATTCTCATAATATTATCATTTTACAAAACAAGAACAGTCATCCCATAGGACCATTAACCCCATTTTTTTGTTGAATACTATAATCCACTAAACAAATCAAGAACCAGCTTAATTAGCACAGTGGGATAAACAATCATACATTATAACATCAATAAAAACATTTTAAACTCCAATAACACATCAATAAAACATTTGAAACTCCAATACCCACTTCCACACCATTCATGTCATGTATACACTTCTGTTGCCAGACTTAAAAATATGAATATACAGTATTATATTACTTAAAAGAAAGACAGAATTTCTTCTGTTATAATGTGAAATAAACATTTCCAATAATCTAAAATAATAATCGTAAGGTATACAATGTTGCCAAATGAATGCATAGCAGTTATTTAACAATAAAATGACACATAGATAGTTTGCATGGTCAATCCTGCCACAAGTTCCTACTGTGAAAACATTATACTGACCTAAACTATTGTTTACTATATGCAAAACAATCTTTTTCTAAATTAATTATATTTCTGATGAGCACAGAAATCGGAATTTTGAGCATATTATCTTCATTGACAGGCAATGTAAACCAAACATATCTACTTCACCTAGACACATAATCAGCACAATATAATTGGTTAGTACAGTCACAAGTATATATTCAGCACAGCATTATTGAACACATCATAAACCATTTCATCTGACATATAGTTTTCCTTAAAGAATTTTCTCCTCTCTTCTGTCAAGCCAAACCGTCGCATAAGTAAGTGTTCACACCTCTAGGAGTAGTTATTGTCAATATATGTAAATTAGTTACCCTCTCAACTCAGTCGCCACTTGTGTGATTGTTTTCTATCTCTTCTGTATTATAATATTGCAATCAACACTTATGTGTCTATCTATCTATCTATTTATAATTCCATCTATTTGTAAGTCGCAATCTCTGTACAGTACTTATCTACTGTTTTAAACTGAATGCCATAATTTGATGTGGACTCACAACAGTCATCCAATAAACCATATGGAGGATGTTTTTTTCTCATAGATTATGATAACTATGACAGTTTGGATATTGAATATAGTCAGATATACAAGTTAATTAGGTGAAGACTCGATTGGACTAACCGTTCATTTACAAGTGAGGATTATTTCACAATTTGGGTGGAATATTTTTCAAACCATAGCAGAGTCTGTGTCTGTCTCAACTGTCCTATCATTACAAGCTTAGTGAAACTAAATAGTTGCATTGATCAATTCACTTTGCTCCAGTACTAACAATTATATCTAAAATTAAAATAACACTAAATCAGTTACACAGCACACTGTTACACAACAACATAGTCAAACAACACGAGCATACATTATCTAAAGTTTCTAAACCATCAATAAAAACAAATAGAATATATTCAATCACTTCTGGTTTCTATCCAAATACCACTCACTTATACTTTACAAAATCACGCGTTTCTATGTGTTTATGTGTGTCCAATGGTAGCTATGATTTTTAAATGTACTGATGAAGTGAAGGGGAGTACACTTTTATGTATCTTGTGTTTTATAAATATAAATATGGGTGTTATGTGTATGTATGTATTTAATGTATGTATTTAATACGTAAATGTACTTCTATCAAGCTGATTTGTTAGCCTACAGTATATGCACAAAGTCAAACGTACTGAGTACATCTAAAATGTTCTAATGCAGTGTATTACCTACATTTGCATTAAATATATTCAAAACATTCCCTTAATATATAATTTTAACTCGTCTTAACTAGCATACTGGTATAAACCATTGTCTCTCATTAAAACATTAATCGATTTCACTCACAGAATAATTTATTCCTTCAGTATTCACTTATTGAATCTAAACACATTAAAACACATCAGTATTCTTTTCTGTTAGAGCCTGCATCCTCAACAGGTCACACCTCCCGCAGTCATTCATAAGTATGCAAGTTGCCCCATTCTTCCGTTCTCACCTTACTTAACATTATAAGCTTAGTAACCACTCACAAATCCTTCTTCGCCCCACCCCTAAACTCTGAGACTGGATCTTAAAAACACTTCTAACCATATAATATAAACCAATCTAAGTCGTTGTTGAAGCTATGGAATTCAAACACAATTCTAAACACTTGATTTTCATAGAAGCAACCATTTTATTTTATTAAATCCCCAAAGTTCCTCCTACTAGTACAATATCCTACCCTACCCTACCAGCAGACGTTGCTAACAATCTTTTCCCTATTTCTGTTAAATTGTAGTAAAGGCCTCTATGAGTTGAAGTGCACTTTCATTTCATATTTTCCAAACGTGTGTATTTAACAGCAAAGGAATTTCTTTATAAGCAAAAATCTACATAGTTCTAAAGCGATAATGCCCCCTTTGATACAGTAAAAATATCAGCTAATGCCCCCTTTGATACAGTAAAAATATCAATAAAAAACAATACCTTATAAAATCAAGCCATTGTATTGGATTAAAAATGACTTGTTGTGATTCGTTACCACCTTGTGGTGAAAAACGAAATGTCCTCAATGATTTTGAGCAGCATTTTCAGTGTGGCGTGCTCTCTAGCAACTCTTGTAATTAGCTGCCGTCTCTACACATTGGGTCTCATTCCCGAAGATTTTTCAAAGATATATTCTGGAAGACTTATCTTGGAACCACTGAGACATAATCAATGACAAGTTCACTCTGAGTCCTGAACGTGCTGGTAATATGTCTTAAGTCGCTGAAAAGGTCGCACAAATTATATGATCTGATATCTGCTTGGAGAATGGCATTCTGTCTTAAACTCGAAAGCGCGTTCCCGTTCACTTCATTTGCATACAAAACAACGCCTCCAGAGCTCCTTATAAGGCAACTAGTGACGCAGGTGTGTGCAAATGGAATGGCGGAAGTGCTTTGCGAGTCTTGCGAGCCGCGTGATTACGAAACCTAGCGTCAGTCAGTGTCAATCAGAGAGCGTCTCCGAGAAATGCGGCTAGGTTTCATAATCACGCCTGGACGCCATCAAAACTAGATTAGATTAATGTATTGGCATCATATACAGCTCGCGGTACACCTGCCGCAGTGCGCGCTCACACACACACACGCGCGCAGTACTGTATATGAATGAATGAATGAAATATAATATATATAGCCTAAGGCGGGTGTAATGAATGAATGCAGTATGGCTTATTATTCAATAATTAAGCCTATAGGCTGTACATTCGTAGGCGCACACAAGACTTGTTATGGAATATTAATGCAGTCTATTTCCACCGATTAGCTTTAGTTCTTATTTATTTATCCACTGTCATTTCAGTGTTGGTGTATATAGGCTATATAGTGTATTTCAATATAAGTTTAATTGATTAATGATATATTCGAAGGAATGCATGTTTATAGCTATATCAACCCCCTCCAATGTACAGTAAATCACCAAGTATGGTTTTGTCAATATTCCAATGTACAGTTTTGCTTGTACAGTGTAAGTCTATCCCCCACCTACCCCTCCTATACCCAACCTCCTCCAACAGTTTCTACGTCAAATGTACTCTCTTTTCTGGACTCTTTTTGTATCACAAACAGTACTGTATTTTCAAATCTGGTATGTCATAAATGTATAGATGTAGCAGTACTGTCTATCTGTCGTGTGTGTCATATATGTTTAGGGCGGCGTGGCTCAGGGATAGAGCGGGTAGTCCAATGATCGAAGGGTTGGTGGTTCGAATCCCGCTCAAGCCCATGTCCATCCCACTGCCGTTGTGTCCTTGGGCAAGACACTTAACCTACTTGCCTCGTATGAATGTGTATGCATGTGAATGAATGTTGGTGGTGGTCGGAGGGGCCGTAGGCGATGATTATTCGCCACGCTTCCGTGAGTCTGCCTCAGGGCAGCTCTGGCTGCAATTGTAGCTTACCACCACCGGTATGACTGTGTATGAACGAATAATGGACTCTGTAAGCGCTCTGGGGTCTCTGGGGTGTCATGAAGAGCGCTATATAAATCCAATCCATTATTATTATTATTATTATTTATGATGAATTAAAAATGGGGGACCCTGATGTAAACAAGACGAAATTCTTTCTCTGGTCTGCATCCCCTTATGTAATTGAGCTGTACTGTACTGTACCCATTCTGCAATCTGTTAATAAAGTTTTCAATCAATCAATCAAACAAAGGTCTGTCCCTACCAATCAATGGGATACATTGCATGTTGACCTGCATTCTTTCAAATGTATATAATTAATCATTAAAACAGATGTGTAACAAATAAGAAATACAAATTCCACAGAAGGCATTAAATAATAATTATTTTCAATCATTTCACAATAATTGCATAATTGTGTTTGAATATCTGAGTAATTAAAGTAATTATACATTTGTCCAAAATAGCTGGTTCAGATATGGTTAAGCAGCTGCGCTGTGATCAGATTAATCCATATTATTTATTTTTTCCGACATCAAATGCGTAATTTCTTATCGTACAAATATTGTCATATTTATTTTAATTATGATTAAGTAATTAATTCCAAGGAGGCCTGTAGCGTTGATGTGAAGGAATCACTATGAGAACACAGTCTATCAAGTTATAATGACATTTTAAATTAGTCAATCAATCATGAGATTTGATCGTGGCTGAGAGCAGATTTAAGAGTGCTCCTCAGCCACGATCAAATCTGATCTCAGGAAAATTTGGGGACTCCCACTCCCAGCCCTAATATGTCTTAAATGGGCCGAAATCTGGCTAAGACGAAATTTTTTGTCGTAACTTCGTTCGGGAATGAGACCCATTGTTCTCATATACACACAACATTCTTATTGACCCAAGAAAACATCTTTTCCTGTCCAACAAGTATAGCAATATCCGGATCTCAATTCTCTTCTCATTCTCCTTCGCCCTGTAATGTGATTTTTTCATTCATCATAGTATGAGTTTTATTTTTTAACAACGCACATCTGCGGAACACTCCAATTGTAATTAACCTAGCCAATTTCCCTAAACATTTGAATACATACATTACCAGAGCTACCAGGCTTATGCATGTATCTAACGTAATTTCTCAAGCCACCCTAGTGATGCCTATATTTTCCAAATCGCTAAAAATCCACTTCCTAAATTCAGCAGATTACACATTGCATGCGAATTGCAATGTTATTTCCCTCGTTTTCATAGTAAGATCTATATTAACTACCTATGCTAGTCATAAGGGACACTCCAATTGTAATGATTTATAATACTTTGTTTTATTTTTTAACAACGCACATCTGCGGAACACTCCAATTGTAATTATTTAGATACTTTGTTTTATTTTTTAACAACGCATATCTGCGGAACACTCCAATTCCTATACTATTTGCTTACTATTTTGGCCAAACGCCTAAAACGAGATAACTTTAAAGATAGACTTTTACTGTGCTTTTTCAATTCATTCTGTGTGCTTTAAAATACACCAACCTTTTTCCTCTGGTTTTTCTTTCTTGAAATCAGCGCATTTCCTCCATTTTCTGATTGTCCCTGAATCACGGCAACATCTCCTGTTTAACATAATTTCTCCACTTACCCTCTCATGTTTGTGAAGAAAAAAGTTAACCAGGATCTGCTTTTTGCGTCCCTGGATTTTCGGCACCATTTTGAAGTATCATTTGATGAGAATGAAGACTGGAGATGGTTTTCAGAGGCAATGGCTCAGTTGGTGAGGAAAGTGATTTAATGCAGCATACAAGCATGGTTATATTATCGTACTTGGCCATCACGTCCCGCTCTTAAGCCTATCGAGATATACCTCATCTCATGTACCTATTGTACTCCATCAACGAAAAAACAAGTACACCCACACCTGTCGGGTCCTGCCCCTATGGAGGCGTAGCCTATAAGACAGTAGGCATGGTCACCAAACACTCTTCCTCTATTTTCGTTTCCATCATAACGGTCGCAGTGCACCTTATGTAAACTAGTTGTTACGAAAAGATTAGAGAAATTGCGTAATGTTGAATGCTTACAGGAGGTTTGCTTACCCCTGGCATCTTCGAGGCATGTTTCAGCGACACGTCGGGCCTGTGTTGATGTTTCCTCGTCTGATGGCAGCAGACCAAGGGGCAGCGTACAAGGTTTGGCTATCGAGCCGGCTTGTACAAAGGTAGGCCCTGTGTCATCAGGCATTAATGTTGGTATTGGTAATGCTGTGAAGTATGTTTCGGCGCCAGGGCCGGGGTGGCTTGGTGAACGTTCCACTGCAGTGGACGATTTCCTGGCGATCCTGGAGCACGCTACTAACGCTAATGCTACTAATGCTACTGCTAATGCTAATGTTGATGCTGAAATGGGTCGTTGTTCTAATAATCCCCGCCGCGGGACATTGCCGCTTTTCCCTCCTCTTGCCCGCTTCATTGATGAAGGTCAGTCGGTTGCTAATGTGGGGGGTTTCGCTGAGTCCTATTTACCTTTTTTACGGGTAAACGGGCTAACAACAGGGTGCAGGCCGGGTGTACCGTGGCTACGTAGCCAGGGAGCTTTGTTCCTGTGCCCCGGCGGGGATGAACGATGTCCCACCCGGCCGATGCTTGAGAGCGAATCGGCTCGGAGGGTGGCAGTATGGACGGATGAGTGGTATACTGCTGCAGGATGGTTTGTAGCGGCGGCCAGTGTTATGGCTCAGTTGGCTAGTTTCCTATCCACATTGGCGTCAGGTAGTAGGGCTATGGGTCCAGCCGACATTGTAAACATGTTGCATGTTTGTGGTGTTATAGAGATCTTGACTCAGTCGCAAGCTATAACTGCGGGGAGGATTAGGATGCTATCAACGTTTGTTGTTAGGCATGTTTGGTTGGAGCACTCTCCTCTTGGGGAAGAGGATAGGTTTTCTCTCCTCACGACTCCTTTTTTCCACGGAAAGACTTTTTGGTCGTTCTGTGGAGGCGCAGGCGGTTGTTGATCTGGGTCCTACACCGCCTCACGCTGTGCAGCCAGGCGGCCATGTTTCCCCCGCCAGTGGTGCCCTGGGCGGAGAGTCAACAGGGTTCCACAAGGCCGACAGCCTTGGCGGCCGAGGGATCGGCCATTTTGGGTGAATTCGGCTTGGATAAAACAAGCCGTCGTCACTTTGCCGCGAGCAGCCCGCTCCCCGTTCAATCCTCTCTCTGTTACCCACGGAAGCGGGGTTCTGATCGTTTTCCTTTGGCTGCGGGCCGCGAACCTTCTTTGAAGCGCATGCGGCCCCATTCTTCACTTCTCATGGGGACAGGGGCTGACACCCAGTTGATGGCTGAGCCTGGGTCTGTCCGTGAGAATGTTGTGCTGTCGCGTGGCTCCTGCACCACACGTTGTGTGATGGATGAGCCTGGTGTTACAGCTGCCACTAGCTACAGTGGTCAGCAGGGGGACTCGAGGCCTCTTCTGTTGAATGCACAGCAAGGGTTACCCCGGCCTCGCCTTCGCCAGGCGGGGTATCACGCTGATGCTTCCCACTCCCGTGAGAGCGGCAGTGGTCTGCAAAGAAGAGGCGAGCGTGATTTGGGTGGTAGCAATATCACTGCAGGGCTTCGGTGTGTAGGAGCCCATGGGGTCCTCATGCCTTGCGTGTCTAGCTGCGGAACAACTCCTCAGCATGCGCTAGAGGGGTGTTCAGGGGGGGGGGCGTGTGTCAACCAGTTTGATGACAGCTTCTCCCATATCGAACCGGCCCTTTCTGTCGGGGTCCCCCCTTGGGTGCGTCGCACAGCGGGAGGGACCGGGCCAACTATCTACTGTTCCTTGCGGCCCAGCGTCAGTTGACGGCGGGTGCGCTGTGGGATTATTTTCACATATGGCGACAAGAATGCCGTTTGGGGGGGTGGATAGAGAGAACGGTGAGGGAGGGGCTTGTTTTGCAGTTCGCACAACCCCACCCTCCGTTCTCAGGTTTGGTGCCGACCCTATTGTCAGGGTCAGAAGCAGTGACAGCCCTGGCCGACGAGATCCAATCTCTGTTGGCGAAGCAGGCCGTCGTCGTGGTTCCGAGAGAGGACGCGATGTCAGGCGTCTACTCCCGTTATTTTCTGGTACCCAAGAAAACAGAGGGGTCAGACCTATACTGGATCTGTCCGCGTTCAATCGGTTGATTGTAGCGAGACCATTCAGGATGTTGACCGTCAAACTCCTTCTGCGTGCTGTCAGAAGGGGAGACTGGTTCACCTCCATATGCGTATTTTCACATCCCGATTTTCCCTCCTCACAGGAAGTTCCTACGGTTCCTGTTTCAGGGCGTAGCGTACGAGTACCAGAGGTTGCCGTTCGGCTATTCTCTGGCTCCCCGCACATTCACCAAGTGCGTGGCGACTGCGCTGGAGCCTCTACGTCGTCGGGGGATACGGGTTCTATTCTATCTCGACGACATTCTACTCCTCAGTCGTTCGGAGGAGGTTGCCAGGTCTCATACCAGGCTGGTGGTGGAATTCCTCACCAGGCTGGGTTTTGCTGTGAATTGGAAGAAGAGTACACCTCTTCTCAGTCAACAGGTGGAGTACTTGGGCTTGACGTTGGGGTCGAGGCCCATGATTGTAACCCTCTCGGAGCAGCGCCGGGTGTCTATCCTTCGCGTGCTCTGGGGTTTCCGTCTGGGAGGGACGGTCACGGCGCTGCAAGTGATGCGTCTGCTCGGTATGATGGCATCTGCTCACACGGTGGTTCCTCTTGGCCTCCTCTTCATGAGGAGGATACAGAGGTGGTTTTTCTCTATGGGAATAGATCCGGTGAGGGACAAATGGAAACGGTTGACGGTTCCTTTGTCGATATGGGGAGATCTCGCCCATTGGAGGAGGCTGAGTATCCTCACCATTGGGGTCCCCATGGGCAGCAGGCGCTCACACGTCACGGTCTTCACAGACGCCTCTCTCACGGGTTGGGGAGGGACGTGTCGGACCCACGCAGTGGGGGGCAGCTGGACGGAGGTTCATGCTGGCCCGTCTACCCCGCACATCAATGTGTTGGAATTGAAGGCGGTCCTCCTGGTCCTCAAACGGTTCGACCACCTGGTGGTAGGCGAGCACGTTTTGGTCAGGACAGACAGTATGACGGCAGCGGCGTATATCAACAGGCAGGGTGGGACTCGTTCCATCCGCCTGCACTGGCCGGCGGTCGAACTTTGGCTATGGGCATCTCAAAGGCTGCGCAGTCTGAGGGCGCTCCACATCCCTGGTGCAGAGTATATGGGCGCGGATATGATGTCTCGGGGCGGTCCTCGTTACGACGAGTGGGAACTCACCCCCGACATAGTCAGACAGATCTGGGATCTGTTTGCGAGCCGACGCTCTCACAAGTGCCCCTTGTGGTTCTCGGTCAGTCGAGCGGATCATCCCCCCTTGGGGGTGGATGCCTTCTCGACCTTTCCATGGCCGCCCGGTCTTCTGTACGCCTTTCCTCCTGTACAGCTGTTGGGTCAGCTGTTGGAGCGGATACGGAGGGAGCGCAGGACGGTGATCCTGGTCGCGCCGGACCGGGGCACGGCAGTGTGGTTCCCGGTCTTGATCCAGCTTCTGGTCGCTCCACCTTGGGTTATTCCTTGGTCGGCAACGGCCCTCTCGCAGCACAACGGGTCACTGTTCCATTACCCGATGTTGAGCCAACGCCTGTTGGTGTGGCTGGTGGGAGGGTAAGTCTGGAGAGGATGGACCCTTCTGTGGTTGATACCATCCGGAATGCGCATGCTCCCTCCACTGTCGCGCTTTACGCGGGCAGATGGCGTATGTTCCAAGAGTGGTCTAACGCGGGGGGCCAGGACCCAGTCTCCTGCCCCCTGGATGCTGTCCTGGGTTATCTCCAGTCTCTCCTTGGTAGACTGTCGGCTTCGACGGTGAGGGTATATGCGGTGGCTATATCCTCCTATCATGAGGGGTTTGAGGGGAATGTCTTGTTCAGCCACCCTCTTGTGAAGCGTTTCTTGCTTGGCGCTCGACGCGTTAAGCCGGTGCAACGCTCTTTGGCTCCGACTTGGGATCTTCAATTGGTCCTCGGTCGGTTGTCCTTGGCCCCGTTTGAGCCGCTCGAGCAAGCGCCGTTGGGACAGCTGTCTTTCAAGAGCACCGTGAGTGTGCTCTTTCGGTACGTCCAGAGTGCCTGTCTTTTCGGGCCGATTGCGGTGCCACTCTGCGACCTAATCCTGCTTTCATGCCTAAGAATATCCGGAGTTCCTTCCGCTCCCGGGATATTGTGGTTCAGGCGTTTCGTCCTCCTCCTCACACTAGTGAGTTAGATGCGGGCCTTCACCTGTCATGTCCGGTCCGTGCTTTGGGAATTTACCTCAGCCGTACTCAGGACTTCAGGGTTACCGATCAGCTTTTTGTCTGTCACAGTGGTTCTCGTGCCGGTAAGGCACTGTCGAAACAGCGCCTGTCCCATTGGTTGTGCGAGGGCATTGCCCTCTGCTACACGTTGGCTGGGTGGGATCCCCCTGGGGGCGTCAGGGCGCACTCCACTCGTGGGGTGGCTGCCTCTGCCGCTCTCCTGGGTGGGGCCTCGGTGGAGGACATCTGTGCTGCAGCTTCATGGTCCTCCCCGGGCCCCTTTGTAAGGTTTTACCTAGGGATGCTCGATATTGGCTTTTTTACCGATACCGATATACCGATATTGTCCAACTCTTAATTTCCGATACCGATATCAACCGATATCAACCGATACCGATATATGCAGGGTTTCCCCCCCCCCAAAAAACTGAATCATTTCAGGCAATTAACATTACATATCTCTTGTTGTGGAATTAACACAACATTATGCATACTTTTGACAATAAATAAAATCAGAATTTGTTCTTACTTGCTTGTCTGGGTAAATAAGGGTTATAGAAATGTAAAAAAAAAAAAAATATTATATATATATTTTTTGAAAACCGATACCGATATTTTCCGATATCACATTTTAATGCCGATATCGGCCGATAATATCGGTAGGCCAATAATATCGGACATCCCTAGTTTTACCTCATGGACATGACCGGGGGTTCTGTCTCCCAGGCGGTTCTGGGTTCTGTGGCCTTTCCTGTTCCCGTCCTTTGGTAGGGTAGCAGGAGTGTGTGGGTATGGGCCACAGTGTGTTAGGTCACACGTGGTTCCGCCTGTGCTGTGTGTTCAAGGGGTTCTAGTTCCCTCTTGCTCGCACTCAGGTGGAGTTGACTGCGCCCCCCTTTCATTAGGAAGGATGGGGTGACGGGGCTCCCCAAACCCCTTGATGTGGGCTTACGGGTCCTCAGGGGGTGCATCTGTCGGGCCTTGTGTCCGCTCTAACCCATATCTCGATAGGCTTAAGAGTGGGACGTGATGGCCAAGTACGATAATATAACGTAAGGTTATGTATATAACCTAGTTATATGAGTACTGGCTAAGCGTCCCGCTCTTAAGCGGCCCTGAGTTCCCTTTTGAGGGATCTTTTACTGGAAACGGGATTTTTGGCGAGGAAGAGTGTTTGGTGACCATGCCTACTGTCTTATAGGCTACGCCTCCATAGGGGCGGGACCCGGCAGGTGTGGGTGTACTTGTTTTTTCGTTGATGGAGTACAATAGGTACATGAGATGAGGTATATCTCGATAGGCTTAAGAGCGGGACGCTTAGCCAGTACACATATAACTAGGTTATATACATAACCTTACGTTTCCACAGCACAGTAACAAGACGTCCATCCATGACCCAGCCTAGACTAGACTGAGTCCCTTACAATGGTCAAACAGGGTTTTTTATCTAAATTGTTTACCCCTCTTCTCATCAAAAATGAGCTGCTCCAAATCACACGTATTACAAAGGTTTCTTTGATAAACAGGTTTTTAACAACAATGCTCTTGTGATCAGGGGTGGGTCAGGGCCCCACCTTGGGTTTCTGTGTGTGTGTGTGTGTGTGTGTGTGTGCGTGTGTGTGTGTGTGTGTGTGTGTGTGTGTGTGTGTGTGTAGGTGTGTGTGTGTGTGTGTGTGTGTGTGTGTGTGTGTGTGTGTGTGTGTGTGTGTGTGTGTGTGTGTGTGCGTGTGTGTCACATGAAACTATTGTGTGACTGATTAGGTCAGTCTGGGGGATTGTGTCCTCCAGCCAGGGGCGTAACTTGCGTGGGGGTCCCCGGAAAATGTCCCCCGCATGATTTCAGAATGCAGTATTTGTCCCCCCCATGTTTTCCAAACCGCTGCAACTGCGCGGCCTGGCGGCCAGCACTGTGACTCGCTACTACACAGTGCCGGCACTGCAGATTTACCCTACTCTTGGAATTCATTGCCAGATCCTCAAAGTCATACATAGGGGCGCTGTCTCGATAATGCAGTGTTATTAAAGCAGCGTGTAGCCGACGCATGAACCAGTTGGAACTGGAAATCCGTTGGTAAAGAAATAGCGGCCTGGAATAGTTTTTGTTTTGGGACAATTCGCAGTAAAGGAATATATCTGTCGGCGATGTTGTATGCGGGAACGAATTGCAGAGAGGGAGGACTGACTGAAGTGGAGAGTGTGTTTACTTGTGTCTCAGAAAATAAATGTCTCATCTGATTTCTTTAATAATAATAACCTGGACTTACTGCAGGCGCAGCATATGCATCAGGATATTCTGGACTCACTGGACATTCATGTTGTCATGAAGGAGTTTATTTCCACCACTCCTGAACGCAAGACCACCTTCTGTGTTTTACCGTCTTCGGAATAGGTAATGTGTTTTATTATTTATTATTATATTATATTATATTATAAATTATATTATAATTTATTATTATTTATTTTGACGTGTTGCGTGGTGGCGATGTCTCGCAGACAATACAACAACAAGTATAATTATATAATATATATATTTTATATAAAAAAAAATTATATAAAAAAAAATAAAAAATGATCAAAAACGATCGATATCTCAGCACCCCCACTCCCCGTGGACTTCTCGCGTCCCTGATCAAATGACTGATCTGTTATGTGTTATGGACCCGAGTCTCGAGAGGCACTTTATAATAGAAAAAAGACAGTGCAAACATGTATATGTCGCTTACAGTTTATTATGCCTATGCAGCTCGTTTATTTTGACAGAGTTAAAAAAATGTCACTAGTATCATTATATTAAATTAGCGGACGTGCAGCTGGACAAGCCCTGGCTCCACGATGACCACTTCTTACAAGAGGCGCCACCGCCTGGGAAAATGCGTATTGCACACCTGGTATTAGAAGAAAAAAAATGGGAAGGGGGGGCGGCCCCCCCCTACCCCACCCCCCCTGCGACGTCACTGACCACGCCCCCTAATATGTCCCCCCCACCGCTGGGACCAAAGTTCCGCCACTGCCTCCAGCCCATGGGGTGTGGCAAGTTAACAACATAGTATGTCTTTCTTAGGCTGGAGACAAATGTGTTTAAAGTCCACATATTAATATTATTTATCTAGCTAGTTTTAATTTAATCTTAAATCAATGGCCCTATGAACATAAATTGTTACTTCATTAGTTAGCCAGCCAGCAAAACTGATGATATCAGGAGCTATCAGACAGTCACCCAAGCGATTGCCAAAGCAGTGCACTCACCAAAGTTGTGGGCTCACCTATCCCATCTTCCTCTTCTTCTTCTTCCTCTGGGTGAACGTTTCGATGACTTAGCTATTAGCTCACGTTAGCTACAACAAGTTAGCTTACACAGTCCAAGCCGGCAATCACGTCAATTACACTACTTCAACTGAGATAAAAAAATATATATATATATATCATCAAACGATGCACAATAATTTCATGAACAATAACAAAACACTCCATCCTGGGCCTGGTAGCTGCGGTGGTGGCCCTTTAGCTATGTTAGCTCCAACAAGTTAGCTTCTTAAACTGAGATAAAAATGATTTTGTAAACAAGCTGCAGAGCCACAGAGCCACAGAAGAGAAACCATTATCTGATTGGATCACAAGGCTGTCAATCATTCAACCTCCGTCTAGCTGCAGAGCCGCAGAAGAGAAACCATTCTCTGATTGGATCACAAGGCTGTCAATCATTCAATCGCCCATTCAATGGCAATAGTTTAACTGCACGGACCGTGCTTAGATGACGTTAATAGCCTATTTTGATTGGCTATTATTTATTATTTATTTAATCCCGGGTCAACCCAGTGCAGAATGTTTCACCAGTTTGTAGCTGGCCAGCTCAGAGCTGGCCATTTTTGAAAAAAAAAATGCACTGGCATTTTTTTTACAGAGGAAAACATTTCTAATACAAATAAAATAATAATAATAAAAAAAAAAAAAAAAAATATATATATATATTAGTGCTGTCAGGCGATTAAAAAAATTAATCTAATTAATTACAGGATTTGTAATTAATTAATCTAATTAATCGCATTTTAATCGCATAACCATTTTATGCCTGATATTCTATATTATATAATCATATTTCAAATTGCATGTGTCCGGATGGCAGAATTCAGTACTGTATCTACAAAACCTTCTGTTTAATCATCTTCCATCTATTAATTTGCTTAGATTTTTCAGGTCTGGTCAATTTGAGCATGGTGTTATTCACAGTCAAAGATACAAAAAAATGTATTGATATTCTCATTTGGTTCATTACAATTTACTCAAAATAAAATTTTCATTCAATCAATCACCGCGCAGATTGATTGATTGAATGAAAATGTTATTAACAGATTGCAGAATGGGTACAATACAGTACGGCACACAATTGTTAAGGGGATGCAGACCAGGGTGCAACTTGCACCGTGCAATCCATTCTTTGTGGATCTAGCCTACAGTATTTCTGACACTGGGAATACATTCCCTGAGATTCATAGATGTCCCTAGAATCAGATACCAAGAACATGCAAATGGACCATATTAAAAAATAAAAAAGTCTGTAAATGTGTATTCTACATTCTTATGGAATATTATAAAAAAAATATTATAAAAAAAAAAAAAAAAAAAAACTTTTTTTTTGTAATTAATTTTGAGTTAATTTTCATAACGCGATAATTTGCTGTGTAATTAATTAATCTAATTAACGCGATAAACTGACAGCCCTAATATATATATATATATATGTATATGTAAATTAATAATAATTATGAATTATGAGTGAATTTGTGTTTCACGTGTTGTCATAGAGAAACCTCCACTGGTGTCCATATCAAGGTGACAATAGATAAAGGCAAAAATGGTAGGTAGCTACAGAATATTCATTAAAGGCATAGCTCTCTTTTTTCCCATATTGCAATGCAATGTGATATTTTAAAGTTAAGATTTAAAGTTAAGAGTTAGTAGGAGCTGGGAAAGATGTGTTAACAGCCTAGTAGGAGTAGGGACAGGTGTGTTAACGGCCTAGTAGGAGTAAGGACAGGTGTGTTAACGGCCTAGTAGGAGTAAGGACAGGTGTGTTAACGGCTTAGTAGGAGTAAGGACAGGTGTGTTAATGGCCTAGTAGTAGTAGGGACAGGTGTGTTACTTTGAGCGCCACTCACGGCTTTTCTCGGGTTTACGACCCGACTGTTGAATGCCACGTCACGGCTATTCTCGGGTGTTTTTTTTATTAGCGATCTGAAATCATATTGCATCACTCGAGCCTACCGTTGGAGATCCAGGGACCGCCGGCGATCAGATGTGAAAAAAGCGCCCCCTATCGTCTCCCAGATGGTAAATCACCCTTTTGGAATGGACTCAATGAAAGTGAATGGGAGAACGGATTTCTGACTCCACATTTTACTTCTCACTGATGCAGCCGGGGTCTACCAGAGTTCATTCTGGAGCCTCTGAGCCGCACGGATCATGTGTTCTACTGTATACACGGTTGATCAATACATTTATCGATTTTTTCGAATGGCGATCGGAAATTGGAATAAACCATTTGGATACCATCTGACCTCAGGTAAGGAATCTATGTTATCAGTGTTAGGATAATCAGACTCGTTTTCACAGAGATATAAGCGTTTATGTGATATGTGATATGGCTGTTTTGACTGTAAAAGCCATGAGGAAATAAGAGCAGCGATTATCAGCGCACGGCACGAGCGTGCGTGCGCACACATATACTATCGATCATCTAGCGTTTATTTGAAAACGATTCATAAATAGGCCGATAAATGACAACGTTCTGGAATATTCCAGTAAAAGGCGATTATCATAGGCATGGGTTGTTTTTCCCCGGAAAACGGGTGATTTTCAAAATGCTATCAAACGGAAATGAAGCAATAAAAATACAATCTGCCTTGCCAATGTTGACTGGAAAATGAGTCTTTGATCAGCGACAGGCAGATTAGACACATAGCCATAATTTAAAACATAGATTAGGCGATATTAACGTTAACATTGGCCGTGGATGGTGGCACTCAACGGGGTAAATAGGAAAACACGGCCCGGCACTGAAACAGAGGTGTGTTTTTCTAACAAATCTAAATGGTGGCCAATCTGTTTTATACATGCAATTTCACGGTGTAAAGTGTCGGCACATTAAAAATGTCATCATAACGGAACAAGAGGAGTAGATTATGTTTTTTGTTGTTTTTCGAGAATAGTGCCACCGTGTGGCCAAATGGCTCAAACCGCTACAGACCTCTTCCTGGTGTTTGTTTCGCTGGCCTGAGGTGTGGTCAGAAATAGTAACCCCTCCTGTACACCCACTCAAATTCAACCATATGTAGACACCTGAATATGTCTAACAATAATTCAATGTGTCTAACTTTAATTCCTTGCATTCTCTGTGTTCGCGATGACGTTGTGTAATTTGCTGACCCCTCTTGATCCTCCATATCCTAACATTGACACTTAATAGTGGGACATGATACAGGTACCACCAGGGGGAGCTGGTGGCGATGTTGGGCAGGGGGACACAGGTGAAGAAGGATGGGCTCAGGGCGCAGTGCCTGCGGCGGAACTTCCTCTTCATCGTTTTCCAGAGAAGCAAGAAGTCGCTTGGAGCTGGAGCTCCAGACATCAAGCATGCGGAATATAAACCCAGTTACGAGGCGGGTTAGTAATGGAATATGCGATAGCTTAGCTTCCAGTTAATGCTAAAGAGACATTGTGAACGAAGAAGCAGACGTGCTACTGCCGAAGAGTGTGGTAGATATTGCACACGTTGCGTTTTAGTTAAAGTATAGGCGACAGGACAGGGGGTCGTCCCGACCCACAGCTTAGTTTCAGTTAGGCCTAGCACCACAGTTTAGCCCGTGTGTCGCCCCACCTCTCCAGCCCAGCAGCGGACGTCGCTGCACTGCACGCACCTCCAGCCCCTCCGAGCCATTGCCCTCCAGCAGTCACCTGCCTAATGTCTACCCAGCCCCGCCTCCTGCTATCACGGGACTTCTCGACGGCCATCTCACCACACGGACGTTCGGTGGTGAGAGCAGCCCCGCCCTTGGTTAAGTACACTCAAGCCAGTTACAGTGAGCGCTCCGAGTGCAGCTGGAACTTTATCGGTAGACATTCTCTTTGTGCGGAGCGGGCCCTTTAAGGGCGAAGAGAAGCAGTACTTTGAACTGACACTGGTAGCAGTGATTAGGGGCGCCCCGACATTTATTATTTTGGGAAAGCCGGCTATAGATAGGACTTTTGTTTTCAACGTGGGCCCACTGTCTTTTGGTTGAATGTGGATGTGGTGTGATAACGTGTGTTCCTTTATAAAATTCCCATTGAGTAGCTCCAGTACCTCTCTCCCTCTTCCTCCCCTCTGTCCCCACCTACGGGGGAATGAACAAGTATTTAAACCCTTAAAGGGACAGGTTCTATTACTGTGTCTTGACCAGTGTGGGAAGAACTTTAGTCATTGCCTAGAGTGAGAGCACTAGGTGCCTAGTGTGGAAAGAGCTTTGCTTCTTGTGCCTTGTGTAAATATTAGTGCTGTCAAACGATTAAAATATTTAACTTGATTAATCGCATGATTGTCCATAGTTAACTCGTGATTAATCGCAAATTAATCGCATTTTTTTTTCTTTTTACCTTAAACGGATCTTTTTCAAGTTCCAAGTTTTAATACTCTTATCAACATGCAAGTCAACAAATGCTTGCTTTATGCAGCCATTTAACACAAAAGGATGACCCTCATGCATTGCAAATTTGCATCAAATTCAAAACAGAGTGATGCACAAAATAACTTAAAAGAAAATAATAATTTAAAACAATGAATAAAGTGTGCATTAAATAATAGGGGAAAGAAAACTTGAGGAACTTGTTACATTCACACACACAAGGGCTGATTAATCACACACCCCCCTCTCTCCCTCACACACACTCTCAAGCTCTCTTTCTCTCTGGCCCCTTCCTCATCTCTCTCACCCCCCTCTCTCTCTATATCTCACACACATAGCGCCTACATAATGGAGCAGTCGAAGCAGGTGCCCCACCACTATTGAGCTTGGGGGGGCAAACTTGTAATTTTGCTCCTCCACTTTTTGATCATATGAATATATAAATCTAACCATAACTACGTAATTTCAATCAAATTAATAATACGCAATGACACTTAATAGCAAGTTTTTAAGTTTCCAAAGATTGTGTGAACCCCCACATTAATGGTTTGATCCAGTGCCTCCCATGGTCCCACTCCCAGAGCATGAGCGCATTCGACGGTACCACAACGTGTTGGAATGGGGGAGGCGGCTGGTGCGAAAACAGCTGTTCGAATGTCCCTCGTCTTGAGCGTATTCGGGAGGCGGCTGTTTTGAATGCCTCACCTGGATATTGGATTTAACATTCGCTTTGTGAGGATTATCCTTCAGCGTTTTACACCAAATGGAGTCATAACGTAAGTCGAACACTGTGACTGTATACTAAATGCGCAAACAGATTGAAACTGAATATTTATCGTATTAGTGATGCGAGCCGAGCCGCCGTGCTTAGCGTTACCTAACCATTAGCTAGTGAATCTTTCATGAATGAATTAATGAAAACTTTATTTAACAGATTGCAGAATGGGTCCAATACAGTACGGCTCAATACATACAATTGTTAAGGGGATGCAGACCAGAGAAAGATGTTTGTCTTGTTTACATCAGGATCCCCGTGTTGATGTGGTCATGATGTTGTTGTTATTGGCTTGTTGCTGCCTGCTGGGGAACGGATGTGAACGGAGGGGCTTCGGGAGGATCGGGAAAGTTATTATTATTATTATTATTATTATTATTATTATTATTATTATTATTATTATTATTATTATTATTATTATTATTATTATTATTATTATTATTATTATTATTATTATTATTATTATTATTATTATTATTATTATTATTATTATTATTATTATTATTATTATTATTATTATTATTATTATTATTATTATTATTATTATTATAGTAATTGGCTATCATACTGCAATATAAAGAATGAAAACTTTATTTAACAGATTGCAGAATGGGTCCAATACAGGACGGCTCAATACATACAATTGTTAAGGGGATGCAGACCAGAGAAAGACGTTTGTCTTGTTTACATCAGGGTCCCCGTGTTGACGGTCATGATGTTGTTGTTGTTGGCTTGTTGCTGCCTGCTTGGGATCGGATGTGAACGGACGGGCTTCGGGAGGATGGGGAAAGTTATTATTATTATTATTATTATTATTATTATTATTATTATTATTATTATTATTATTATTATTATTATTATTATTATTATTATTATTATTATTATTATTATTATTATTATTATTATTATTATTATTATTATTATTATTATTATTATTATTATTATTATTATTATAGTAATTGGCTATCATACTGCAATATAAAGAATGAAAACTTTATTTAACAGATTGCAGAATGGGTCCAATACAGGACGGCTCAATACATACAATTGTTAAGGGGATGCAGACCAGAGAAAGACGTTTGTCTTGTTTACATCAGGGTCCCCGTGTTGACGGTCATGATGTTGTTGTTGTTGGCTTGTTGCTGCCTGCTGGGGATCGGATGTGAACGGACGGGCTTCGGGAGGATGGGGAAAGTTATTATTATTATTATTATTATTATTATTATTATTATTATTATTATTATTATTATTATTATTATTATTATTATTATTATTATTATTATTATTATTATTATTATTATTATTATTATTATTATTATTATTATTATTATTATTATTATTATTATTATTATTATTATTATTATTATTATTATTATTATTATTATTATTATTATTATAGTAATTGGCTATCATACTGCAATATAAACGATAGGTTATGACTATAACCAAGTTCTGTTAATAGTGGTGACGCTCGGCGTCACTCATGCACTGTCCTCGCACTGTCCACTGTCCTAATGGAGGGCACCCCCCCTATTGGAGGTTTCCCGGGAGGGCGACGGACCCGACCGTGCGAAGAAGCACTCAAGCAACTCAACGCACAGGGTGAGCAGACCGTGGCCTGACCCCACGACTACACACACGCACAACACGCATGCCACCCGGGAACGAACGGAGGGAACAACCTCGTTACTGCCCCCAGAATCACGGGGTCAAGGGCAAACCCAACCCCGTGGCAAGGCCGTAGCAGCGGAGCGCGAAGGAAGACCCGACCCACTGAAGGGACTGGATCCCCTGGAAAACAGGGGCCCGGTGAGGTCAATGACGCCAGGCATCAAGACCCCACCAGGCGGTCACTTAGTGACACCGCCCCCCACATCGCCAGCGTATTCGGATAAGGCCCCTCTTCTCCAAGAGCGGGCCCTTTCCCCCCAATAGCACACCGCCTGGCACACTGACCCTGCAGAACAGGCAGTCAGCATGGCCGTAAGCACACAAAAAAAGGTTAACCAACGGAAGCAGGCAGCGCACCGGGGAAAACCAGGCAACAGGCTGTAACCTGAGCCTGGAGCACTGCGGACGAGACGGGCGCCAAAGGAGTCAGCTGAAAACAGCCGCGCCGGCGGAAGGGGCGTATGCTGGCGTTGTTGCATGACCAAGCCTCCATTTAAAAAAAACCCACCCAGAGGGGTTGAGGCAGAGAAGGCTGACACAATTGGCAGACGTCATGAACGTGTAGGGGCACCCTCAACCGGGTAACCCGGGAGTTGACAATGCTCCAACACACCAGGGAATCAACCGCATTGGGTAACACCTATAACCCCTCAAGAAAAAACTCCAAAACACACCTGCGGGTATACACCGGCTATACCGCAGTACAAGTGTTTCAGTTTTCAAAAAAGGGTTAACCCAGGCCTACGGGTCGACGAAACATTACTTCGGACCGGGCCCGGCGATACGGGAAGCACAGGGTCACCAGAGTAGGTCAAAGACCACCCCAACAGGCCCCTCTTCGCCATGCGTGAGAGAGGAGTGAAAAGAATGGAGAACCAGCCCCAAGCACACTGTACTTGGTATTCCCAGGCGGTCTCCCAACCAAGTACTAACCAGGACCAACCTGCGTAGCGGCCGAGATCTGACGAGATCGAGCGTGTACAGGTTGGCATGGCCGTAAGCCATTACGACAGTGCAGAGTACAAAATGTACCCAACCAGGGTCTCCATAGCGCTTAACCCTGTGACACCCGGACCAACCTGGCATTTTCCCCCTGAAAAAGCCCAAGTCCCTCAGGGTACCAGAACAGCAGATCTGCATCCCCGGCGGACAACGGGTTTAACTGATCCGGACCAGCGTGACCAGAACCAGTCCCGTGCCCTAATCACACCGACATGCCTACTCCAGGAGAAGGGGCAGATATGCGTGTTGATCTTAAACATGAAAAGAAGGCACCACTCAGACGTTCGGTGCGAACCGCGCCCGGTGGCCCACCCCCAGGGCGTGAGACCCCTCTACATATGTTCAGATCCATTCCGTCATCATCCCCCAGATATGAACGAGAATCCGTCGACAACCAAAACAGGTCGTCGGAAGAGGAAAAACCTCCATCCCAGTTGCTTTATAAAAACGCCGTTTTAACCTCAAGCAACCAAGGCGTGCCAGTCATTCGCCTGATTACAGAACACCCCGAGCTAGCACTATACGTGCGTCGGGACACAACCACATCAATGAACAGGCTATTTAGACCTGTCATTGAATCCCCAAGGCGCCCAGGGGAACGACAAGAGGGGTGTGATGCTTCCTAACTCCAACTCTTCTTAATAGAGAAGAAGGAAGCACCAACAGTATGTATCCCAGTCTACACAGCCGGGGGTAAAAATGTTTCACATTTTTACATCCCACCACCCTCCCATAGGGAGGAGACGGAAATCCCCAGAGAGACTTCCCACGCGAGCTGTACAGATTGAAAAGAATATATTGCACCTTGAGCCATGTAAAAGTTTGGTTTTAGGGCTCTCCGGGAAGGAGGCACTGAACCCATACACACTCAATAATCGAATTGAATCGAATACACACACAATAGAGTAGGACTCCTTCTTGAGGTTCCACTCACCTTGACAATCTGAGGAGGAGGCTCTCTACTCTGAGGAGGCTCCCTCACATGGAAGGAGAGTCCCAACTCACAGAAGGCCCGAATAGGAGCTTCGTGAGGAGGAGCCCTGACCACCCCCCGAAACAGATCCATCATATGGACCTGAACAGCACACGGAAGTCCTACCAACAGAGACGTGCACAGTGACGTACTCTATGGCGGGGGAATTTCTGCGGTGCACACGCCCAATATTCCAGGGCGTGGGACCAGGAAACTCCCCCCCCCCCCCCCTCACCCTGTAACGTGCCGAAACGCAACGTGACAGGAACCTTGAAGGACAGGTGGGTTTACCCCTGACCAACAGAAAAAAGGGGGAGGAAAGGTTACCAGTTCACCCCTTACGACCCCACACCCATGATACGATGTAATGACAAAAAGAGTATGACGCAGTCATAGTCAGCTCCATGAAGCGTCTAACAGCTTCACACAGCGCATGTGCTAACCTGCTATCTGATTTTTACTAAGGAAAAAACACAGAATAGAGAGGGCCCTCCAAGAGCCCCGGTACCAGACTTACACATGTGCTTCTGTGGCCAGCCCAACCCAGTTGTAGGTCACACGACACACACAACCCATTATCACCTACAAAAAATGGCAAAAACACTCTACAGAGGAACGCCGTTTTTCATAATGAGAGAATACATAATTCTCGATTAGTATCAGCCACAGGCCTTGCTAAGCACACACGAAAAGCGACCAAACAATCTTTTCTTTTAGGAAAATAAAGTTCCTCAAGCTGTTTTAGCACAACCTCAGCAATCAAGCTAAGGGTTACATCGTATCCCTACCACACAGTGACACAATATAGTGTAACAACATGTCTGAGCGGAGGATGAAGAAGTGCCCAGGGAACTGGGGGGAAACACAACCCTCCTACTTTACCCTCAATACGGCCAGTTAAACAGGTAAACCTGTTAATATGTGAACACACTGTTCATTGTCATTACAGGCTGAGAAAAGAATCATTCTTTACTCATATGTCACTAAGCATAGCTTTATAGGTTAGTTTAACCACCTTAGTTGTGAGTACACGGTACATAAACACACATGATGTTTCTCAACACAACAAACCAGATCATTTTCACATCTGTAACAAACAACCCGATTTGCATGGAGAAGCTAAATACCAGTGACAAGACAATTCACACATAACTCGCATCGTATCCTAAATGTAGTGCAGCAACACACGTTTTGGAAAACATCGTTATTTACAAAACATTTCGAAGGGAAAGAAAGAAGAAGTGTTCAAGGTCCGGTCAAGACCTTGCCTACCGGGAGCGCAGATCAAGCGAATTGCAGTCTCTAACATGGCACCGAAGTAACACAGCCTCCTGTGTTTGACGACACGGGCAGCTCGCTGCTCCAACCCGCCGCTACGGTGCTCCTTGTTGACGCAGTCCTCGCCGGGCTGGCTCAGGGCAGGTTCGACGAACATCCGCTGTCAAAGATGACGTCGTAGTCAAGAGTGTTTAAAACATGTTATAATCACAGCACGTTCAACAGTGTAGCATTAAGCTAACGGCCGCCCTCGGCCGATAGCAGCAAGCTAACGTTTCCTAGCCTAGCCTAGGTAGGCCACAACTAGCACGCAAGCTAACGTTTCCCACAAGCTACGCAGCTATCACCTGAACTTGTACACAATGATATAACAAGCCACACTCAGACATGCCGCCGTTCTGAAAACCCTCCTCACTGTTTAAGAGAGAAGAGAAATGAGATGTTAACACAGTTTTACAACGGTGATTTTACCAACATCCGACGGAGCCAGCACAAGTCCCAACTGGGCAGTAGCTGAACACGGATCTTCCGATAATGAATATCCATGCCATGGTGGTGCCATGGTGGTGAGAGCAGGCAACTGCACCTCCTCATCCATCACCCTCAACATAGGGGCCCCCCAGGGCTGTGTTCTGAGTCCCCTCCTCTACTCCCTGTACACAAACGACTGTGTGGCTCAGCGGAGTAACAACCCAATCATCAAATTTGCTGACGACACAGTGGTGGTGGGCCTGATCTCTGCAAACGACGAGAGGGCCTACCTGGATGAGGTCAAGGTCCTGGCGGGATGGTGCCAGGAAAACAGCCTCTCCCTGAACGTCAGCAAAACAAAGGAGATGATTGTGGACTTCAGAAGGTCGGGGGGCAAGGACTACAGCCCCCTCAGCATCGACGGGGCACCGGTTGAGAGAGTGAACAGCTTTAAGTACCTCAGAGCCTACATATCCGAGGACTTGACATGGACCACACACAGTGTTGTGAAGAAGGCACGTCAACGCCTCTACTTCCTCAGGCGCCTAAGGAAGTTCCAAGTCAGTCAGAAGATCCTTAAGAACTTCTACTCATGTACAATAGAGAGCATCCTGACTGGCAACATCACCTCCTGGTTTGGGAATAGCACTGCACAAGACCGAAGCAGACTACAAAGAGTGATGCGTTCAGCCGAACGCACAATTGGAGGGGGGCTCCCCACCCTCCAGAACATTTACAACAAGCGGTGCAGGGGCAAGGCTAAGAGAATCATTAAGGACTCCAGTCACCCGAACAACTGCCTCTTTGAACTGCTGCGGTCAGGCAAGCGATACCGGAGTCTCAAGGCGAGCACAGAAAGACTCAGAAGAAGCTTCTATCCCCAGGCCATCAGGCTGCTCAACGAACAATGAACACTACACAACAACCATCAAACGCACATAGCACACACATCCACACGCACACACTCACTTTAAACAAACACACTGTAGCACCCACTCCCCACACTTTATAGCACACACTCACTTTAAACAAACACACTGTAGCACCCACTCCCCACACTTTATATTTATTGATAAAGGATTGCACTACAACTCGTACACTTTACTGTACATTGTACCTAAATTGTACCTCATCCCATTTCTGCTTTGCACTATATAGTATTGTATATTAGTACACTGCATAGTATTGTATATTATATGGTAACTCAGTTACGTCTATTCTGCATCGAACATTGACATATGTCTATACTGAACACTGTGACCTCATTTTCTACTTCTAATTTACATGCTATACTATGTTATTGATACTTATCTTGTCTAGCACAGTATCTGGAGCGTAACAGTAAGAAGCATTTTGTATAAAAGTATTCTGTACTTCTGTATGACAACTATTAAAGAAACTTGAAACTTGAACTTGAAACTTGCCCATATTTCCTCGTGAGGGTATACTCTCATTTGTATATGACAGACGGGGCCTACACGGTGACAGAGAAACATCCACTCGTCCAGAGAACACAGGGAGCACCAGTGTTACTGGTCGTGGCCCACTAGTTGACTATAATGGGCTTCAGAACAAGGTCCTCCGCCGTCGCCTAAGAGGCTGAACAAGGGACCCTAATCTGGGGCCGGTTTTCGTAAACATTGTCAGCTAGCCCCCGTAGCACTAACAGACAAGTGGAGCTTGCAAGCAAAACACTACTCACCAACCTGGAACCCACCGCTTCTCACAACAGCGGCGCGTCCTACAGTCCAGCTGTGTTGCTGGAAGGTCTCACCGCAACCAGCCACAGCAAGAAGGACTGCAGTTGAGAGGCATGTAGCGGCATAAACCCCCAATACGAAACCCGACGGAGGTGTAGAATGATCATCATCTTCCAGACACTCCAGTACGAAGATAATATCGCCGTATTTTCTCGAAATAGTGAGAGAGAAAATAAAGATATGATGTCAACGTATCTCTTGTTTTCCAACTTCCTCCTACTAGCAACATGTCAAGTGGGGATCTCCGAAGGCACTACCTTGTGGTGAAAGCGAGAAGGAGGCGAGGGGGTGGCCCCACCCCTGCTTATATGGGAAGCTGATAGGGGTGTGGTCAGACAAATATTGGGATATAAAGACACATTGTGGTATTTATTCAGTGCGCGTGCACGTGCGAGGACAGTGCATGAGTGACGCCGATCGGAGCCACTATGTATACAGAACTGAGTTTTATAGTGAAAAGAGCAGCTTTATTGGTCAAGATTGAAGGCTCTATATTGCAGGAAATTGCACGTACAGGTGTTCATTAAATATAAAAAAATCTGCCGTGGAGGGGGTCGTGCCGGACCCCCTCCAAACCACCCCTTGCCAATCTTGCACACGCAAAAAAGCAAAAAATATTATAAAAAAAGGGACAAAATAAAAATAAAAAATAACTTAAAATCTTGCACCCCCACATTCAACTATAACTAGGCGGCCATGCTCACACACGCACGCACGCACGCACACACACACACACACACACACACACACACACACACACACACACGCACACACACACACACACACACACACACACACACACACACACACACACACACACACACTTCAGAAACAAACATAGTATCAATGAGAGCATCAAACACCTTTTCGGGCGTTAACGCGTTAACGCCGATTCTATTGGCGCCACTATTTTTTTAAACTCAAGATTAACACATTTTTTTTTTTTTTTTTTTTTTTTACTAGACTTCACTCAGGTGTATTATTGATGCTCTCATTGTTTGTTTCTGAATGTGTGTGTGTGTGTGTGTGTGTGTGTGTGTGTGTGTGTGTGTGTGTGTGTGTGTGTGTGTGTGTGTGTGTGTGTGTGTGTGTGTGTGTGTGTGTGTGTGTGTGTGTGTGTGTGTGTGTGTGTGTGTGTGTGTGTGTGTGTGTGTGTGTGTGTGTGTGTGTGTGTGTGTGTGCGTGCGTGCGTGCGTGCGTGCGTGCGTGCGTGCGTGCGTGCGTGCGTGCGTGTGTGTGTGTGTGTGTGTGTGTGTGTGTGTGTGTGTGTGTGTGTGTGTGTGTGTGTGTGTGTGTGTGTGTGTGTGTGTGTGTGTGTGTGTGAGATATAGAGAGAGAGGGGGGTGAGAGAGATGAGGAAGGGGCAAGAGAGAAAGAGACCTGGGAGAGTGTGTGTGTGAGGGAGAGAGGGGGGTGTGTGATTAATCAGCCCTTGTGTGTGTGAATGTTACAAGTTCCTAACGTTTTCTTTCCCCTATTATTTCATGCACACTTTATTCATTGTTTTAAATTATTATTTTCTTTTAAGTTATTTTGTGCATCACTCTGTTTTGAATTTGATGCAAATTTGCAATGCATGAGGGTCATCCTTTTGTGTTAAATTGCTGCATAAATCAAGCATTTGTTGACTCGCATGTTGATAAGAGTATTAAAACTTGGAACTTGAAAAAGATCCGTTTAAGGTAAAAAAAAATCAAAAACATAAAAATGCGATTAATTTGCAATTAATCATGAGTTAACTATGGACAATCATGCGATTAATCGAGTTAAATATTTTAATCGTTTGACAGCACTAGTAAATATATGTCTAAGAGGTAAGTCTTTCAGTAAAAGAGAGCTAAATGGGAACACTGTGTGCGTGTCTGTTAATGTGCATTCTGTCTAACCCTTTCCTTTCCAGGTAATGCTCATTATTGTTTAACCCTTTCCCCACCCCCTGCCTATGCATCATTGGGATAGGTCTCTACTCGCCAATCAGGAAGGGTACTGCTTTGGGGAGAAAGTATATCATCCATCATTACTGTTGTGAAGGGCCAGATTAAACCGAATATATATATTTATTTATATATATATATATTTAATTGTATTTGTATATTCTCTAATATTCCCTGATATCCCTTGTATATTCCTTGTACAATATGCATTGAATATCCATTCTAGCCTACTGAACATCCCATAATAGTCTCCATTCTACTATTGGTCGAGACCTTGGTGCCAGGCTGCCATACCCCTCAGACCCAGTTCAAACGTACCGCTCGACATGTACGAACAAGTCCTAGTTCCGCGTAGGAATTTGGCTACCGCACCACTAATGGGACTATTTGTTCATAGTGCGTATATATACTGCGCTACTAAAGTAGGACTTTCTTTTCAGTCCAGTTTCTTACCCTCCAATAGAGTCACAGACGTAAAGCCTCCCCGCGATGCCACGTGTGGGAGTAAGGCCAAGTTCGGCCTACCATCGGTATTGAGACATCGTGTATATTAATATTTGAATAGTCATATTTGGCACTATATCGTCGAGTTGGACGTAGTCTATTAAGCTAATAATAGTCTGTTAATATATAGTGCTTCGTGCGGTGAGAATACTACCGTAGTCAGTACCCCATCGTTTCGGGCAGAGAACTGGCTGCTTACCCAGGGTGGTTGACCCTATGTGAAGCTGCACCCGAGGAGCCCCAGAGCCGACGAGCGAGTGGACCTGTATACCGGATTATTCTACCGACGACAGCCCGCCTTCCCAGGCACGGATTATGCTTTGGATACTTTGATTATTCTATGGATAAAGACCCCCGACACTACCGTGTGTTGGAACCCCCCCCCCTGGAGAGGACGCAAGGTGAGGAGACGCTCTGCAAGACGAGGTCTCTCCACATCTCTCCCCCGTGGACCGGAGAGAGCCGGCCCACAAAGAGTCCACCTGCTTTCATCTGTGGTCCAAGGATCGCCGGCGCATTGAACGGCACTACAGTGGGTTCACCTGGGATACCCTTGGCCGGACGAGGCAGCTGGATTCTACCCCCCCCCCCCCCTCCTACTCCTGTCGGCTTACAAGCGACCGGATTAACCCCCTCTAGTGTATCCAGCCTATAATCATTAAAGTATCATTGCTGTTATTCCTTAACTATTCCAGGTCGTATATTTACCACCTGCGCCTTCAGAGATTGGACATTATCTATTGATATACCGACGAATACTCCTTGCCATAAAAGTGCATACTATTTCAATTCATAAATGTAATTAAGTGATTAAGTGTTTATTCTACACACCATCGCTGTGTAGGAAATAAAGACCTGTTTCTAATTCGTACATTTGTGTTGGATCCATTTCATCTACGTGAGAGTGTTCATGATAATATATTTATGCCGTGTACTGGGTGGCCGAATATTAAGTACAAAGGTAGTGGTAGTAAGTATCATATCTAGTAATACAGTCAGGGAATTGTACCCCTCAGTTACAATTGGTCCTTCGAGCCGGAGGGTAATTAGTGTAATATTAATATAGTGTTATTAATATTGAAATGGCCTATGATGAACACTCCACGAAACGATCCTCCTAACCAACGCCCGCAGCGCGAACGACGGCTCCCTCAGTACTTAGAGGCTTACGCTGTCAGTCAACAACCTAGTCTTCTACTAACAGTAAACGCGGTAAAACTAGAAAGTAAAAGTATGTCTAACCCCAACGCCCAGACTACCCCGACCATAGAGGCCCCTACGGGCTCTAATGTAACTGACCAAGTTCACGGTGGGGACCAGTGGGAACCAGACATGACTTCACACCCCGCCAGTACTGAAGAAGTAGTCCCCGATGAGTCCCGGGAGGAATACAACGCTACCGAGAGAGAACTCGGCACGGAAGAAGACGGGGAGAGCACCGTGGAGATAGAGCTCCAAGGCTCCGCAAGGAGTACCCCGAGGGAAGGCTCCCCTATACAACCGCCTTCTCCCAGCGAGGCAGAGAGGACCCTACAGCAGGCATTCCTCGTCAGCCTGAAAGCCTCTACTGAACGCGATAGACTCCAGGGTGAACGCGATCGATTGCAGCTACAGCAACGGAGCGAAGAAGAGCACATACGCCTGGAAATAAGACGCATTCAGATGGAAGAGAATGTGGCCCGAGACCGAGCAGACAGCCAGCGAGCAGCTGCTGGTGCTCTACGGGACGCAGAGCGCGACAGACAGCAAGCGCAACTAATAGAACAGCTGATCAGACGGACAACACCCTCTCCCTCCGCCAGAGGCTCCAGGAACTCGTCTAGACACACCTCCAGGGCGGCATCCCCTAGCCGAGTAAACAACCCTGAACTTGACCAACAGACGAGGTCTATACCCCCCACAGACCACCTCCCCCCACCGGTCCAAGCGAGACCTAGCAACCGGGAAGGAGCAGCATATCCTGTGGAGAGGCTAAACCAGAGACTACAAGCACTGGATGACCTAACTGAAGACGAAGAGGAAGAGGAGGAGAACCGCGCCCGAAGACAGCACAGTACTCTACCGGACCAGGAGGTCCGGTACAGCCCAGGCTATACTCCCGCGGAGCTGCGCTACAGACCCCCGACTCTATACACGGGTGAGCACGACGCACGACCCGCACCGAGGAACAGCACCTGGACAAGCGGGCCATGGTACACTGCCGGTACCAGCCCATACCAAGGAGCGGGAGGAGACTCGCCTAGGAGGCCTCTCCCCAAACGCTCGCCGATGTATCCACAGTCAGCGTCATACATTGGCACGCCTATGGTACCCGACTTCACCCAAGAGAACCGGGCCCAGTATACAGAACTCCGCATGTGTCTGGAGACCATGTTGGTGGATGTATTGGATGAACGCCACAAATACGCCATCCTACTGCAGCACTTAAAGGTGCCCCGCGCACATAATATAGCGCTCGCCTACGCGACTTCCACCACCCCATACAAAGCAGCGCTGGTAGCATTGGACCAGAGGTATGGGCGCATATGGGATTACGTGATCCAGGAGATCCGACACATCGACCGCTTACCCCCAGCAATAGACAATCGAGCACTGGACGACCTGTCCATCAGAGTGCAGTCCCTGGTAGGGATGTTGGGAGCGCAAAGAGAGAAGGGGAAGTATGAACTTTACGCCAACTCAAATGTGGAAAGGATCCTGGAGAAGCTGCCGCCCGCTCGTCAGGAGCGCTTTAGGCTGCAGAGGGACCACAGAGACCCGAATGGCCCCGAACCGAACCTCCTCGATCTAGCAGACTTCCTGGCGAGAGAAGTCAGCAGCCTACGGCTAGATACATTCGGACGGAGCACCCCTGGCTCCAGAGAAGGAACCAGACGACTAAATGATGGAAGAAGATCGGTGACTGTGATGCACCAATCGGAGTCAGTACCGAGCAGCAGGAGCCACAGTACCCCCTCCAGAACGGAGAAGTGGAAGATAGTGTGCCCCTACTGTGAGAAAGAACACTGGCTAGCGCAATGTGACTCCTTCCCCAAGCTGAACGCGGAGGAAGCAGGTCAATGGATAAAGTCCAACAAGCGCTGTTTTCGCTGTGCGCGCTCACACATGGCAGCCGAATGCCGCTTAAAGAAAAGGTGCACCAAGTGCGATGGAGCCCATCTGGACATACTTCACGACAGTAACAGACGGCGCCCTTCACCTGCACCATCCAGCCGCAAAGCGAGCGTCATGTACATCGATCCCGCCAGCAGCAGTGGAGCCCGAGTACTCCTAAAAGTAGTGCGTGTGACACTAAGCTACCAGAATAAAGTCCTGGACACTTACGCCGTCCTCGATGACGGGTCAGAGAAGACCCTGCTGCTCGCCTCCGCTGCGGCCCAGCTAGGGCTGCGGGGAAGCGAAACCCAAATGACAATTCGGACAATAAGACGAGATTTGAAGACGATAAAGGGCGAGAATGTCTCATTCTCTATCGCAGCAAGCGGCCAGCCTGAGCGACGGTACCAGATTGCAGACGCTTTCACCAGCCAAGAAATAGGACTGTTGCGGTACACATACCCCGTCGCCAAGCTGATGGAGAAATATGCACATCTGCGCAAGTTACCGATCCCGCTCATAGACAATGCTATGCCGACCCTGTTGATAGGCTCCGACCATGCAGACCTCATTGTCCCGATAGACCGGGTTCATACCGGACCCCGAGTCTGTCCTGCAGCAGTCGAGACCCGTTTGGGATGGACTCTCCAAGGCCCGCTCGCCAAATCTCTCAACCGAAGTACAGCCGCTAGATGTCTCCACTCCCGAGTCACAGAGGGAGAAACCGCACTCCTGCAACACGTAGAGCGGCTATGGAGCTTGGAACAAATGCCCTTTAAGAATGGAAAGAAAGACATTCGCTCTAAAGATGACATTTACGCCATTCACCTCCTCGAGACAGGGACCAAGAGAGTCCCGGTCAACGGCGTGTTGAGATACGCCACGCCACTCCTGCGGCGAGAAGGAATGCCTACTTTCCACGCCAAGACAGACGCCATAGAACGGTACCTGCTGAACACGGAGCGGCGCTTAGCCAAGAACCCCGCCCAAGAGAGTGTATACCGCGCTGAGATTGAGAAGCTCATCACAGCGGGACACGTCACAAAGATGGACATTAAAGAGGCTGACCAGACCACTGAATCGTGGTACGTGCCCCACCACAAGGTCCATCACAACGGTAAAGACCGCATAGTATTTAACTGCAGCTACCAGATCGGATCCCAAAATCTGAATAAAGAGTTACTGCCCGGTCCCACACTCGGCCCCTCCCTACCCGGCGTTCTACTCCGCTTCCGCCAGGAAAAGGTGGCCATCAGCGGGGACATTAAAGGAATGTTCCTGCAGGTGAGATTAGTAGAGGCGGACAAGCCCCTGTTACGGTTCCTATGGAGAGAGAAGCCAGGAGATGAGCACCCAGCCATCTACCAATGGGAAGTCCTCCCCTTCGGAACGACGTGCAGCCCCTGCTGTGCGACATTTGCACTACAGAAACATGTAGCAGAGGACCCAGCAGCGGACGAAGAGGTCCGACGCAGCGTAAAGAACAGCTTCTACGTAGACAACTGTCTACAAAGCCTTTCAACCCAGGAAGAAGCCGAGGCTCTCCTGATTAAACTCCGCGCCTCATTGATCAAAGGCGGCTTTGATCTCAGGCAGTGGGCCAGCAGCGATCCGCAAGTACTGCGCAGCCTCTCCTCCGAGGACAAGGCAGCCAGCAGCGAGACCTGGATGGCTACAATCCCGGGAGAAGCCCAGGAGATGACCCTGGGATTGGTGTGGCGATTCAAAACAGATTCGCTTCACTACAGACACAAGCCCCTGACTACGGAGCAGGGAAGGCCGGCGGCGGCGCCGACCACCAGACGGAGTGTGTACACAACACTCGCCCGACAATATGACCCGCTAGGATGTATTCTACCGTACACCACCAGGGCAAAAATGATTGTACGAGCATTGTGGGACAAGGACCAGGGCTGGGACGACCCCATTCCCGCACACCTTGCATCCACCTGGAGAGAGTGGGAGATGGAGCTCCACTCACTCCCAGGCGTTAATATGCGCCGAAGCTACTTCCCACCCACGGTGAGGCCAGAGACATGTAAAATGGACTTACACGTCTTCAGTGACGCCTCAGAGGTCGCATACGGATCAGTAGCCTACTTGCGGGCCCAAGACCAGGGGGGAGAGATCTACACAGCATTTGTCCTCGCCCGCTCGAGAATAGCCCCACGCAAGCAACAATCTATCCCACGTCTAGAGCTCAGCGCAGCCCTAGCCGGAGCGCACCTAGCCACGCTCATCCAACGTGAGCTCACCATACCGGTGTCTAGAACAATCCTGTGGTCAGATTCCACGACGGTACTCGCCTGGATCAAATCGGACTCATGCAAGTACAAAGTCTTCGTGGGAGTCAGAGTCACCGAGATTCAAGACTTAACCGAAGAGTTAACCGGAGAAACAGAGTGGCGCTACGTTGATACAAAACAGAACCCAGCTGACGTCATCACCCGGGGGATGCCCCTGGATGACCTCACCCGTCGCAATGTCTACAGTGACGGCCCCGCATTCCTAAGACTCCCGGAAGGACAGTGGCCCATGCCTATCCCGAGGGAAGCAAGTCCAGAGGAGGTGGAAATTAAGAAGTCTGTGTTCTGTGGATTGAGCACCGTAGTCTCCACCGACCCTAACATAAACGATTGCACGTCCATAGAGAGTGCACAACAAAGAACATTCCTGCGGTACCACCCGGAGTGCAAGTCCCCCGCTGATATGTCAGCGGCTAACTACGAGGAAGCAGAATTGCTTCTACTGCAGCGAGCCCAGAGAGACTCGTTCCCCGATGAATTGGCCTGTCTACAGGGAGGAAAGCCCGTCCCATCCGACAGCAGATTAATTCACCTGGCCCCCGAGAGCGACGCTCACACCCTCATCAGAGTGGGTGGTCGCCTACGCAGAGCCCCCAATCTACCGGATGACATTAAATACCTGATCGTATTGAACAGCCGACACAAGGTCACAGAGCTGATTATAAAGAAATACGATGAGGATGTACATCACGCCAGGAGCAGTTTCCTACTGCACTACCTACCGTCTCTACAGACCCGCCAGAAGTGGGTAAAGGAGAGAGACAATTTGACAGAAGGAACAGTCGTCATGATTATTGATCAATCACTGCCCAGAGCTATGTGGCCGGCCGGCCGCGTAAGCAAAGTGATCACCGGTGCCGACGGCAAGGTCCGAGCAGCTGAAGTGCTCGTCCAGGGTCGCACTTACACCCGTCCCGTGGCAAGGCTCATAGAACTGCCTCGACTCCCAGACACAATCGATGATGACCATGACCCTACAACTCTATGACTTTGTGAAGTTGACTGACCCCTACAGCAAACCCTTATGTGTAAATAGACAACGCGATTAATCTGTCTCCGTTTAACTGATTAGGTCTGGGACCTATTCAGGGGGTGGCTGTTGTGAAGGGCCAGATTAAACCGAATATATATATTTATTTATATATATATATTTAATTGTATTTGTATATTCTCTAATATTCCCTGATATCCCTTGTATATTCCTTGTACAATATGCATTGAATATCCATTCTAGCCTACTGAACATCCCATAATAGTCTCCATTCTACTATTGGTCGAGACCTTGGTGCCAGGCTGCCATACCCCTCAGACCCAGTTCAAACGTACCGCTCGACATGTACGAACAAGTCCTAGTTCCGCGTAGGAATTTGGCTACCGCACCACTAATGGGACTATTTGTTCATAGTGCGTATATATACTGCGCTACTAAAGTAGGACTTTCTTTTCAGTCCAGTTTCTTACCCTCCAATAGAGTCACAGACGTAAAGCCTCCCCGCGATGCCACGTGTGGGAGTAAGGCCAAGTTCGGCCTACCATCGGTATTGAGACATCGTGTATATTAATATTTGAATAGTCATATTTGGCACTATATCGTCGAGTTGGACGTAGTCTATTAAGCTAATAATAGTCTGTTAATATATAGTGCTTTGTGCGGTGAGAATACTACCGTAGTCAGTACCCCATCGTTTCGGGCAGAGAACTGGCTGCTTACCCAGGGTGGTTGACCCTATGTGAAGCTGCACCCGAGGAGCCCCAGAGCCGACGAGCGAGTGGACCTGTATACCGGATTATTCTACCGACGACAGCCCGCCTTCCCAGGCACGGATTATGCTTTGGATACTTTGATTATTCTATGGATAAAGACCCCCGACACTACCGTGTGTTGGAACCCCCCCCCCTGGAGAGGACGCAAGGTGAGGAGACGCTCTGCAAGACGAGGTCTCTCCACATCTCTCCCCCGTGGACCGGAGAGAGCCGGCCCACAAAGAGTCCACCTGCTTTCATCTGTGGTCCAAGGATCGCCGGCGCATTGAACGGCACTACAGTGGGTTCACCTGGGATACCCTTGGCCGGACGAGGCAGCTGGATTCTACCCCCCCCCCCCCTCCTACTCCTGTCGGCTTACAAGCGACCGGATTAACCCCCTCTAGTGTATCCAGCCTATAATCATTAAAGTATCATTGCTGTTATTCCTTAACTATTCCAGGTCGTATATTTACCACCTGCGCCTTCAGAGATTGGACATTATCTATTGATATACCGACGAATACTCCTTGCCATAAAAGTGCATACTATTTCAATTCATAAATGTAATTAAGTGATTAAGTGTTTATTCTACACACCATCGCTGTGTAGGAAATAAAGACCTGTTTCTAATTCGTACATTTGTGTTGGATCCGTTTCATCTACGTGAGAGTGTTCATGATAATATATTTATGCCGTGTACTGGGTGGCCGAATATTAAGTACAAAGGTAGTGGTAGTAAGTATCATATCTAGTAATACAGTCAGGGAATTGTACCCCTCAGTTACAATTACTGTCATCGGGTGTGGGAGGGCGCAGGAAGTATTGAGGGAAGTGTGGGTGTGTGGGGAACTACTGTGGAGGGCAAGAAGGACCAGCGCACCACCCCTAGGTTAGTGAATCCTAGGCCCCATCCACTCCCTCTGCTAAACCTCCACTCCAATACTCCTGGGCCCTCATTCATCAACGTGGCGTAGAAGATGTTCTATTTCCACACGTAAGCACAGAATTTAGAATCAGTGCACGCACAGAAATATTGGGATTCATCAACCGTGCGTACACAGGTCCTATGCTCCTCCGTGTTGATAAATACCTCTTTGTTCTACCGTCAATGCTCGTGCATGATTATCCATATATGGTCATGAAAGTGATGAAACACCCCCCATGGGATGTGAAATAATGGACTGACCCGAGCGGAACTCTGAGAAACTTCACGGAGATTGTTCACTGCTGTCGAACCAAGAAGACACAACGCGTGTTATGGGATAAATAAAAGGCGGACTTGTAAACGGTGATGTCAGATATCAACGGCTCCCTAAGACCATTGCTGCAATTCTGCCTGGACAGCTCAAAATACTAATAAAGACCGTTCGTTGACCACTGTTTGGCGTTGGTTGTGTGTCATTATAACCGTGCTGTAATATGAATGCGTTTATTAGTTGTGTTCGATTGGCTATATGATTTTTAGAGGCATCTATTTTGTTGTCGGTATTACCGACAACAAAATAGATGCCTCTAAAAATCATATACTATTAGGTAGCCTATATGAATTACATATAATAGCAGCCATAGCCTACATTATGCAACAGTAACTTGCGCATACCAGTGTATGCGACGGACCAGTGTATACCTTATATCATATCATATTCATATAATAGTTTACTCTATCAGCATACCAGCATGTAATACTGTATGTTCTTTGTTAGAACTCAACCCGTTATTATTTTGCACATAGATTGCAGAAATACGGGAACGTTTTGATTTACATTAAAAGGCTTTGACATTGTAAAACTAAATACGTGGAATTCTGTAAGCATAATACAAGTCATATCACCCACACGATATGCTCTGTGTCCAGAGCATGTATGCTTTTCATTCATTTAAGACACATTATTGCAAGGGTTTTGTAATACACATACACCCTGGTGTCATTGCAATGCGTTTTTTATTCTTTCTTATACAGTAAAAAGGGGGAAGAACACTATATCGTGGGTGTTCATATGACTTGTATTCTGCTTACAGCTTCGAAATTCCACTTGTTTCGTTTAACGTAAAGCCTTTTAAATATAATCAAAACGTTACCGTGTTTCTGCGGTCTGTGCGCAAAATAATAACGAGTTGAGCTACAGTACGCGGAGCGCAGTCAGTCAGTACACCCCGTATATTCCGATAACGCTATATAAACCATGCTGCATTCATTCTGAGAGAAAGATCTATTATTCCAAATGCTATTTATAGGGTTTTGACCATAATTACACTACTGTTGCTATTTTACAATGAACTATAATGAATTACGGTTCATACAGAACATGCCAGTGTTGAAACTAATGCACAGAAGCTCATTTCCTTGTTGTAATAATATATTCTACCACTGGGCGTCAGCTAAGTGTGCTCCGAGCTGTGCGTACACATAAGCACGATGTCAAGTTCAAGTTGAAATTGATGAATTCCACTCTTTGCTTAGAAATGGTCGTACGCACAGGTTAAAGGGGAACTCCAACATTTTGGGAAATTAGCTTATTTAACATCTTCCCTGGAGTTAGACAAGAAGATACATACCATTTGATATGCATGACCTTGGTAGGCTCTAGGTCAACTCCTGAAAAGGGGGTCAATGTCAGACCTTGCAATCAAAAGGTAGGGGGCGCACTGAAATTATGGCAAGGGTTATTAGCCCCCTAACTTTTGATTGCAAAGTCTGACATTGACCCCCTTTTCAGGAGTTGACCTAGAGCCCACCAAGGTCATGCATATCAAGTTTGGTCAATGTCAGACCTTGCAATACACTGTAAGGCACTGTAAGGCTACTGTCCTGCCTCACTTCCTATGCTATGCCTAAGCTATGCTAACGGAGCGTCTATTCCCAAAGCTAAAATGCACGCACAGAGACAAAAAAGGTATGTATCTTCTTGTCTAACTCCAGGGAAGATGTTAAATAAGCTAATTTCCCAAAATGTTGGAGTTCCCCTTTAAGCACATATCTGTGCGTAAGACACGTTGATGAATGAGGGCCCTGGGCCCTCATTTATCAACGTTGCGTACGCACAGATGCGTAACCCCTGTGTACGATCATTTCTAAGCAAAGTGTGGGACTTATCAAATTGAACTTGTGCTTGACTTTGTGCGTATATATAAGCACAGCTCGGAGCATGCGTAGCTGGCGCCCGGTGGTAGAATTATTGCAGTCTGCAACGCGGAAATAAGCTTCCGTGCATTACTTCCAACACTGGCATGTTCAACTTCTGTATGACCCGTAATTCATTATAGTTCATTGTAAAATAACGACAGTAGTGTAATTATAACGGGCTCACGCGCGAACAAGAGGTTGGCTTGCTTGTGTGTCACAAGGGGGGCAGACGCAGAACACCCACCTCCAAACGCGATTAAATATTGTTTCAAATAAAAAGCGGCATACTATTATTTTGTGTCATGTTTCCAAATAAGATTGGCCACAACGAAATGCTTTCTACTTCAATTTGTTGGTTAGAATAGATTACCTCGCTCTGTTGAAACTTCACTGAGACTAAAAGTAAAAGACAGTATTTTCTTTTTGTGAGCTCCGCGCACAGACGTGATAATAATAATAATAACAATAATAATAATAGCTTCATTTTATATAGCGCCTTTCAAGAAACCCATGCAAGGTCGCTTTACATAGATAGGGGGGGGGGGATAACAAAGTAATAAACATAGTGGACAGACACAACATATAAATATGATGATGGGATTCAAGTTCGCGTTTTTATTGATCACATAGGCAGGCTATACATAGGCTACATGGCACGGTCCATCGCGATATTGTAGATGGATCGAGTAATAGACTGTTATTACTGTACCACCCATGTAGCTGTCAAAGCTCCATCACAAATGCAGTTATGTGAATAGAAAGGGATTCCACTCAGTGATGGGCATTTGCCTGATAAATGTTGTTGCTGCCGGGAGGAAAGGCATGCTGCATGTTTTCAATTCATTAAATAAAACGGATACTTTTTGCAAGGGTTTATGACTGTCATACAAATAATCAACCAACTACATACTGTAACTTTTCAGTGCACGTTCTTATTTACATTGTGACAACAGCCTTGTGAGCTCCCGCACACAGACATGATGGAATTCACGTTCATGTTTGTATTGATCACATATAGGCAGGCTACACATGGCGTATAGGCTACATCATACATGGCAGTGAGATTCATTGTTCTTGTATATGCTCTCGTATTATTGTTTATATAGGCTACCCAATACCGACATCAAAATAGATTGTATGCCTCTAGAAATCATATGCAGCAGGTCGAAAATTTACGGAAAATCCGTCGCGATTTAGAATAAAATTTAGGAGAACTTTAATCCCTGGGTATTAATCGAACAAAACGGAAAAATGCAGTCATATTCCAGCACGGTCTTTATTAGTTAATATGGTCTTTAAGTTAATAGATATCATATCCGACATCACCGTACGTGTACATGTCTGTCAGCCTGTCACGTATTTCTCCATAACACGCTTCCCTCGGCTTAGTCCACTTTTCCACATTTCATGGGGGTGTTCCATTACCGTACATGGTTAATTACGGGCGGTGATATATGCAAATACGTAAAACCGTGCACGAGCTGCAGCGTAGGATCAAAGTGATATTTATCAAGACAGGTGTGCGTACGACCTGTGTACGCACGTGTGGCTGTGCTGATTGACTTATGAGGTATGAAAAGGAGCAGGCCTGCTGCCACGAGAGAGAGAGAGTGTGTGTGTGTGTGTGGGAGGCAGAGCCACACAGAACTCGAGAGCCGAGCAAGACACTCAGAGGAGACGGAGAAGGATCCCTGGAGAGCCAAGCCGTGACACAGAGGGACTGAGACCCGATGACAGACGAATCGCTTCGCAGCAGGAGAAGCCTACCACCAAAGGAGAGACGAAAAACGAGCGCTCTCTGCTGAGCACCGATACTCACGGAGACCAGGTTGCCTTGACAACCAGACCAGCAAACCACTAAGAGAGGACTCGTTGTTGCCATGGACAACCTGAGACAGCGAACAGCACCGAGAGACGATTAGATTGAATGAAAGAGACAATTAGATTGAACCAAAGAGACGATGTACTTGTTGATTCCTAAGCTGTGGTATTAATAAACACCGCAGTTATTTTGACCACTTTGTCAGCAGTCTCTCCTTACTTGAACCGAACATCTGAGAACTACCTAACCAATGCAGGATAAGGGTGATATAGAAAACTATACGATCAATGAACTTAGATAGAGATAAATGAACAACAGAGAGATACTTCAGTGGCTCTAGTAAGAGTAAGGACAGGTGTGTTAGCAGCCTAGTAGGAGTAGGGACAGTAGAAGTAGGGACAGGTGTGTTAACGGCCTAGTAGGAGTAGGGACAGGTGTGTTAACGGCCTAATAGCAGTAGGGACTGTAGCAGTAGGGACTGTAGCAGTAGGGACAAGTGTGTTAATGGCCTAGTAGCAATAGGGACAGGTGTGTTAACGGCCTAGTAGTAGTAGGGACAGGTGTGTTAACGGCCTAGTAAGAGTAGGGACAGGTGTGTTTTTCTAACAAATCTAAATGGCGGCCAATCTGTTTTATACATCCAATTTCAAAGTGTAAATTATCGGCACATTAAAAATGTCATCATAACGGAACAAGAGGAGTACTGTAGATTATGTTTGTAGTTATTTTAGAGAATAGTGCCACCGTGTGGCCAAATGGCTCAAACCACTACAGACCTCTTCCTGGTGTTTGTTTCGCTGGCCTGAGGTGTGGCCAGAAATAGTAACCCCTCCTGAACAAAGCGTAGTGCCATGAGGGGCTCTTTTGCCTAGAGGTCGCTGTTTGGTGACATTACAGATTCTACCTTTAAAATACATGACAAAATAGAACCTGTTGAACCATGGTATAACCTTTTGTATGTGCACAGACAGGGCCGCCTCAGGGGGTGTGCGAGCAGTGCGGTCGCACAGGGCCTCGCGGGAAGGGGGGCCTCGCACAAAAAAATACAAAAAAAAATACAAAAAAAATATTTTTTATTTATTATTTTTTTAATTTTAATTTTTAATTTTTAAATTTTCTTTTGCGAGGCCCCCCTTCCCGCAAGGCCCTTTTTCATCACAGACATAAAATCTAGTTTTGCTTATATGCTTATATATTTCACATTAGACACGTTTGTAGAATGTGTCTGACTTGTTCCTGGGTCTGCAGACATACTCACTATTGGAGCTCTGGGGCTCTGCAGCAGACATACTATTGGTTTCAACGAAGGGAGTGGTTACATCATGTGTAGTACGCCGGCGTGCGTCAGCTGCGTTTGACTATTTCGCGCGTGCAGCTTTGGAGGTTATGCTTAGTTATGCCAGCCAAGACGAAGAGGTCGGTCATTATCAGTCGGTCGGTCACCAAGGAACGTTGACGAAAGGCCTCTCGCTGGCGGGACAAAAAGAAGCTATGGTGGAGCCTTGTCATGGTGCAGTCGGGATATAGCCATGATGATGTCGGCTAGTAGCTAGCTTAGCTAAAGGCTAACTAGCGTTAGCTAACCTAGAGACAGCGCATGCAGCCAAGATGAAGAGGATGGTCGTTTGGCAGATGAACTTTGTCAACTCCACGCGGTTGTCTCCATCCTCTTGGACGTTTGGTGAGTTTTTAACCTATTCTATTAACTCTATTCTATTCCCGCCGTGGATCTCTCTCTCTGGAGCCAAACTGGCCGACTAGCTGTTGTAGTACTAGTAGCTAACGGTGTGTGGCCTGGTGTCAGCACCTGTATTGCTTTTCTCACGTTGTACAGTTGTTCAGTGGTAGCCGCATAGCTTGCTTCTGCGTTAGCTAATGGTTAGCGATAGCCGGGTTGAGCTAACTGTTAGCCAGTTAGCTGTTTAGCTACGACGTTAGCTGCCGGCTGCGCTCGGCTGGGAAGTTAGCTTGATGCTATCAGTTAGCCTAGAGTTAGCTGTTAGCTTGTGCTACGACCATTGACATTAGCCGTGAGAATAGCAGGGGGTTCTGGCACTCTGACTACGACATCATCTTTGACAGAAGATGTAGTCGGGCCTGCACCATGACAAGGCTCCGGCCATAGCTTATTTTTGTCCCGCCAGCGAGAGGCCTTTCGTCAACGTGGAGACCCGTGTTGCGGCCTTTCGCCCTGCGTTCCTTGGTGCAGGTAAGATGAATGAAAATGTCATGACATTACCCCACTCTTCCTTCCTTCCCCTCCTGAATGTTTTGTTAATAACGATGTTTTTTTCCAGGCAAAACATATGTTACTTCACAACATTTGGAGATACGACATGTGCTGTGTGTGAATGAATTGTCTTGGTCGTTTGTGTAGCTTGGGTAGCGTTGGGCCATTGGCCAAAGCTGTGTGTGGCCTGGTGTCAGTAGCCTACCTGGCTAGCCTATTTAGCTGATGTCGGCCATTGGCTCCTTGCTGCTTTGTTTTCTCTGGTATAGACCCTCTTCTCTTTGGATTTAAGTGTTGATCTTTGTCCTTTTGGATCTATGTATATTCATGTTGCCTTTGTGAAGTTATCTTTTCCTTCTGTTTTGTTCTTTCATTAAAAGTTGAATATCCTTTAGGGGGTCATCTTTGCTTATCTCTCTCATACATGCTCTCTCTCTAACACACACACACGACAAACACACATGCTCTCTCTCTCTCTCTCTCTCTCTCTCTCTCTTTCTAACACACACAGTCTGCCTATGGCGGCCTTTCTCGATGGCTAGGCTGTGCTCGCTGAGTCTGTACCTAGTCAAGGATCTTCAGTCACAGTGCTCAGGTATTCTGCCACTGTGTACTCTCTGTTTAGGGCCAAATAGCATTTCAATTTCTTTCCAATGTGTCTCTCTCTCTCTCTCTCTCTCTCTCTCTCTCTCTCTCTCTCTCTCTCTCTCTCTCTCTCTCTCTCTCTGTACACTGTATATTGACTGTAGAACGGGAGCTCTCTCTCGCTCTCTCTCTTGCTATATGTTGACTGTATCATGCCCAGCCTCGGGCAGCGCTATTATTTAAGAATATGTTGACTGTATGAAAAAAAAAATATATATATATATATATATTTTTTTTTCCTTTTGGGGAGGGGGGGGGGGGGGGGCTCGCGTTTAAATCTTGCACAGGGCCTCGCATTTCTCCCAGGCGGCCCTGTGCACAGACACAAAACACACTCACACATGCACAAACACAAACAAACAAAATAAATGTTTATAAATAAATAAAGAGACGAGAGGAATGGACTCAGTTCCAGGTTTTTATTGTGCTCTGGGATGACGGATTTGACACTTGAACCTTTGGAACGAACGGCATGCTCAGTATCTGGGTCATTATACGAAAGCTTGCTATTTTGTGTCCCTCGAACAAAACTCCTCTGTCAATTTGAATAAAAAAATTATGAACAATAAAACATTTCATAATTTAGATTCCTGATGTGTCATGTAACATAAAGACAAATACAATTTATTTAGCTTTTTATTTTTAAAATAATTTTAAACACTTTTGTGCGAAGCATCTTGCAAAAAAATGAAAAATTACCTGTCCCTCAGTAAGATTGTTCTACTTCCACTAGGTATTAAGGCCAAAGAAGCCAAACTAGAACATAAAAACGTAATCCTATATCAACGCACAAGTGTTGAATGAATGGATTTTTTTTTAAATATGTTGCAAATGTGTAAAAAAAATACTTTTTAGTTGTGTCTCCATGTTGATGTCAACCCTGTTACTTTTGATGAAAACACCCCTTCAGAGATAATGGACTGTTCCGAGAGTTACACATAGCCCAGGAACTGACATCATCTTCCTTTTCTAAAGATGGTGGATAAAAGACAAGTAAGTGTGCTCCTCTTTTCATGCATTTTCTTCGAGTTATGTGATGTCCAACAGAGGGGGACGAGCTTGTTGCGTCAGAACTGTTACCATAAATGCGCATGTTAAAAAGTTATTTGTTTGAAATTGTGAATATACATATTTAATATCATTATTTCCTCTCATGAATGCACACTGTTACAAAGGATCAGATTAAACCGAATATATATATTTATTGATTGATATATATTGCATAGTATTTGTATATCGTTTGATATCCCTTGTATATTCCTTGTACATATACACGGAATATCCCTTTAGCCTAGTATAGACCATAATATTTCATTCTCCTATTGGACGGCGGTCCACAGGCGCCAGAGCCATGCCTCCAGAGTCAGGTTCAAGGCCACCGTCAAGACATGTCTGGACATGCCCGGCCTTGCCCAGGGATACGAGACAGAAATGAGATTGGCACAAGATTGTTCGCTGTGCATATAAATATGGCGCAGGTGAATACAGAAGTCAGAGTTACCCAATAAGTTGAAGCCTCACCCACGATACTCCGTGCGGTGAAGTATGGCCTGTTTGGCCCCAAAATAGAGCATTGAGACCGTGTGCGAATTAATAACTGAATTGTCAGAGTTTGGCGCTATACCGTCGAGTGCGACATATTTCTATTAAGTCAGTAATAGTCTATTTGTGTATAGTGTATCGTGCGGCTAAAGTTCTACAGTGACCAGCATCACCAACGCTTCCTCGTACCAGCTAGAGTGCTTATCCAGGCTGGGCTGCTTTCATGGCGCTTTCACCCGAGGAGACCTAGACGAGAACCGTGTGGACATGTACACTGGATTAATCTACCCGACGACTGCATAGCCCTTTGCGGCTGGATTATATTTGCTTTGGTCCTGTGATTTATGGAGCGGAGAATCGCCGACGCCTACACGTGTGGGATTTACCCTGTGAGGAGCCAGGTCGAGTCGGCGCCTCAGAGAGCCTGAGGCCGGCTAGCTTTCTTCACTGTGGAGCTACAGTCTACGGAGAACAGCTGTATTCGTCTGTGGATCAAGAGACTATTGCACCGTCTCCTGTACTTGGAGTCTCCTTAGTCATCGTTGACCAGACTCTCTACTACCGACAGATCCTCTACCCCTGCTGGCTTACAACCGGGGGGACCCTTCCAGTATCTCCCGCTATATATTACTAGTGTACCATAGATATAATTCCCTAAGATTCAGGTTGTATAATTACCTCCTGCGTAACCAGAGAATGGACATTCATTATTGATTTGCCTACGCACATTCCTTTGCCTTATAAGCGCATCCAAAGTATAATAGAGAAGTATATTATGTACCTTTTGCTGCAATAAATACTTGATTATACCTTTGTGTGGAACCGATTCAATGTGGGAAGTGTTCATCATATTTATATATCATGTACTGTATGGCCAGTAATTAAAGTACATAAAGCGGTAGTGGTTTAATGATACCATACTTATCAATACAGTCAGGGAATTGTACCCCTCAGTTACAATTGGTCCTTCGAGCCGGAGGGTAACTAGTGTAATATTAATATAGTGGTATTAATATTGACATGGCCTATGATGAACACTCCACAAAACGGTTCTCCTAAAGTAGATCGCCCGCAGCGTAGACGGCAGACACCTCAGTACTTAGAGGATTACGTTGCCAATATACTACCTAGCTTTCTACAGACGGTAAACGCGGAAAAAGTAGATAGTAAAATTATGTCCGACCCTATCGACCAGGCTACCCCGCCAATAGAGGCCCTAGTGGGTTCTAACGTAACTGACCAAGCTCACGGTAGGGACCAGGAGGGACCCGACATGACTTTACCCCCCGCCAATACCGAAGAAGTAGTCCCCGGAGAGCTCCAGGATAAAGACAGCTCTCCAGGGATGGAACTCTACCCGCTACAAGAAGAGGAGAGCACCCCGGAGATGGATCTCCAGGACTCGCCACAGGAGAACAGATCTCCAACGAGTACTGCCAGGAGCGGATCACCTCAACCAGCGTCTTCCCCCAGCGAGGCGGACAAGATGCTGGCACAGGCATTCCTCGCCAGCCTAGCAGCCTCAACAGAGCGCGATCGACTCCAAGCACAGACGCTTAGTGAGCGCGAACATTCTTCCATGGAAAGAGAACGCCTTCAGGCGCAGCAACGGAGCGACGAAGATCGTATACGTCTAGAGATTAGACGCCTTCAGACGGAAGAGAATATGGTAAGGGACCGGGCCGAAGCCCAGCGCGCCGCGGCCGAAGCCCAGCGCGCCGCCGCCGAAGCCCAGCGCGCCGCTGCCGGTGCCCAAAGAGAAGCAGAGCGCGACCTCGCTCTCACCAAGCGCGAAGCCGAGCGCGACCGATTACAAGCGCGGATAATGGAGCAGCTGATCACCAGGGCAACACCCCCTCCCTCCGCACGGGGTTCCAGGGCCTCGTCAAGACAAGGGTCAAGGGCACCCTCCCCTACCCGATCAAGCGACCCTGAGCCCGACCACCAGAGAGAGCCTATACCCCCCTCCGAACCCCTTCCCCGACCGGTCCAAGTGAGACCCAGCTACAAGGAAGAAACGGTCTACACCGCGGAGAGGCTAAATAGACGACTACAGGATCTAGAGGACCTGCCAGAGGAAGAAGAAGAGGGAGAGGAGGAGAGTCAAGCCCGACAGCAGCACAGTACTCCACAGGACCAGGAGGTCCAGTACAGCCCAGGCTCTACCCCCGCGGCTCTGCGCTACAGACCCCCGACTCAATTCACGGGTGAGCTTGACGCACGACCAGCCCCGAGGAACAGCACCTGGATACGCTGGCCATGGTACCCAGCAGGTACCAGCCCACCAAGAGGCGTAAGAGGAGACTCGCCTAGGAGGCCTCTCTTCCAACGCTCACCGATGTGCCAGCCATCCATGGCATCATACATTGGCACACCGACGTTTCCGGACTTCACCCAGGAGAACAGAGCACAGTACACGGAGCTACGAATGTGCTTAGAGACAATGATGTCCGATGTAGCTGATGAACCGTACAAGTATGCTATCCTACTGAAGCACCTCAAGGTGCCCCGAGCGCACAATATAGCGCTGGCCTATGCCACCTCTACTACCCCATACACAGCGGCTCTAGCAGCACTCGACCAAAGATATGGACGCATATGGGACTACGTAATACAAGAGCTAAGGCATATTGACCGCCTACCCCCAGCCACAGACAATCGCTCACTAGATGACCTGTCTATCAAGGTACAATCCCTGGTAGGGATGCTGGGGGCGCAAAGAGAAAAGGGTATGCACGAACTGTACGCGAACTCTAATGTCGAGAGGATTTTAGAGAAGCTTCCGCCCGCCCGACAAGAGCGCTTCAGGCGGCAAAGAGACCACCGTGATCCTAACGGTCCCGAGCCATCCCTCCTAGACCTAGCCGACTTCCTGGCGAGAGAAGTCAACAGCCTACGGTTGGATACGTTCATGCGGAGCACCCCAAGCTCCAGAGAGGGACCTAGGAGAGCAAACGATGGCCGAAGATTGGTGACCGTCATGCACCAATCAGAATCAGTACCGAGCAGCAAGAACCACAGTACCCCCTCGATGAAAGAGAAGTGGAAGATGGTGTGCCCGTACTGCGAAAAGGAACACTGGTTGTCACAATGTGACACGTTCAAGAAGATGACCGCCGACGAGGTGAGTCAATGGATAAAGTCCAACCGACGCTGTTACCGATGTGCGCGCAGTCACATGGCAGCCGATTGCCGCTTAAAGAAGAGGTGTAATCGGTGTGACGGAGCCCACCTAGATGTCCTACACGACAGTAACAGAAGAAAGCCTGCACCCTCAAGCAGCACAAAGGCAAGTGTTATGTACATTGACCCCGCCAGCAGCGGGGGCGCCCGGGTGCTCTTAAAGGTGGTCCGCGTAACACTGAGTTACCAAGACAAGGTCATGGACACTTACGCCGTCCTTGACGACGGGTCAGAGAAGACCCTTCTCCTCGCGTCCGCTGCGGCCCAGCTGGGGCTGCGGGGGAGCGAAAACCAGATGACGATTCGGACAATAAGAAGAGATCTAAAGACGATAAAGGGCGAGAATGTCTCCTTCACTATCGCAGCAAGCGGGCAGCCAGAGAGACGGTATAGGATTACTAATGCTTTCACCAGCCAAGAAATAGGCCTGTCGCAGTACACCTACACCATCGCCAAGCTGATGGATAAATATGTGCACCTGCGTCAACTACCTATACCGCTCATAGACGGTGCCACCCCGACCCTGCTGATAGGCTCCGACCATGCAGACCTCATCGTCCCGATAGACCGGGTCCACACAGGGCCCAGAGGCTGTCCTGCAGCAGTCGAGACCCGCCTAGGATGGACATTACAAGGCCCCCTCGCTAAGTCTCTTAACCGAACAGCAGCCACTAACTGCCTCCACTCCAGAGTGACAGAAGAAGACACCACCCTCCTACAGCATGTCGAGAGGCTATGGACACTAGAGACAATGCCCTTTAAGAACGAAAAGAAAGACATTCGTTCCAAGGAAGACATTTACGCTATAGCCCTCCTCGAACAGGGGACAAAGAGAGTCAAAGTCAACGGAGTGATGAGATATGCAACTCCACTCCTGAGGCGAGAGGGTATGCCTACCTTCCACGCCCCAAAAGAAGCGACGGAGCGGTATCTATTGAACACAGAGCGGCGCCTAGCCAGAGACCCCGCTCAAGAGATGGTGTACCGCGCTGAGATTAACAAGCTAATCACAGCGGGACACATAAAGAAAATTGACATTAAAGAGGCCGATCAGACGACCGAATCATGGTACGTGCCGCACCACAAAGTCCACCACAACGGCAAGGATCGTATTGTGTTCAACTGCAGCTACCAGATCGGATCACAAAATCTGAATAAAGAGCTCTTGCCCGGCCCAACACTCGGCCCCTCTCTACTAGGCGTGTTACTACGTTTCCGCCAAGACAAGGTGGCCATCAGCGGCGACATCAAAGGGATGTTCCTGCAGGTGAGACTAGTGGAGGAGGACAAGCCCCTGCTGCGGTTCCTATGGAGAGAGAGGATCGGGGATGAGCAACCAGCCATCTATCAATGGGAAGTCCTCCCTTTCGGAACCACATGCAGCCCATGCTGTGCTACGTTTGCACTGCAAAAACACGTCGCAGAGGACCCAGCAGCTGATGAAGAGGTCCGACAAAGTGTAGGAAATAGTTTCTACGTGGACAACTGTCTGCAAAGCGTCTCGACGCCAGAAGAAGCCGAGGCCCTTCTACTCAAGCTCCGCGCCTCCCTGATCAAAGGCGGCTTTGATCTCAGGCAGTGGGCCAGCAGCGACCCGCAAGTATTGCGCAGCCTCTCCCCCGAGGACAAGGCAGCAAGCAGCGAGACGTGGATGGCGACCATCCCAGGAGAAGCCCAAGAAATGACATTAGGACTAGTCTGGCGCTTCAAAACAGACTCGCTCCATTATAAACACACACCCCTGACCAAGGAGCAGGGAAGGTCGACTGCACTACCGACCACCAGACGGAGTGTATACAGAACACTCGCCAGACAATATGACCCGTTGGGATGTATTCTACCTTACACCACCAGGGCAAAGATGATTGTAAGAGCGTTATGGGACAAGGACCAGGGCTGGGACGACCCCATACCCGAACACCTTGCATCCACATGGAGAGAGTGGGAGACGGAACTCAGCTCACTCCCAGGTGTCAACATACGCCGCAGCTACTTCCCACCCACAGTGAGGCCGGAGACGTGCCAGATGGACCTGCACGTCTTCAGCGACGCCTCCGAAGTAGCCTACGGTTCGGTGGCCTACTTGCGTGCCCGAGAGGAGGGAGGAGAAATACATACTGCTTTCATCCTGGCTCGCTCAAGAATAGCCCCACGAAAGCAACAATCTATCCCGCGTCTAGAGCTCTGCGCAGCCCTAGCAGGAGCGCAACTCGCCACGTTAATCCAACGTGAACTCACCATTCCGGTGCAAAGAACAATCTTGTGGTCAGACTCCACGACAGTACTCACATGGATCCGGTCTGATTCGTGCAGATACAAGGTCTTCGTGGGAGTCAGAGTCACAGAGATTCAAGATTTAACAGAAGTAGCAAGCTGGAGGTATGTGGACACAAAACACAACCCAGCTGACGTCATCACCCGGGGAATGTCCCTGGATGACCTCACCCGTCACAACCTATACAGTGACGGGCCAGAGTTCCTCAAGCTCCCGGAAGAAGAGTGGCCTACACCCACCCCACGGGAAGCGAGTAAAGAGGAGGCCGAAAACAAGAAATCTATGTTCTGTGGATTGAACACACTCGTCTCCACAGACCCCGACATAGACGATTGCCTCACCCTAGAGAGTGCGCAGCTAAAGACATTCCTGTGGCACCACCCAGAGGTTCAGCTCACTACTGACATTACAGCAGCTGACTACGAAGAAGCAGAACTTCTTCTACTACAACGAGCCCAGAGAGACTCGTTCCCCGATGAGCTAGACTGTCTACAGGGAGCAAAGCCCGTCCCATCAGACAGCAGACTGCTCCACCTAGCCCCCGAGAGCGACGCCCATGGTCTCATCAGAGTGGGTGGTCGTCTGCGGAGAGCTCCAGACTTACCGGATGACGTCAAGTACCCGATAGTCTTAAACAGCCGACACAAGGTCACAGAGCTGATCATAAAGAAATACGACGAGGATGTGCATCACGCCGGGGCAGAGAGAGTCTTCGCGGAGATCAGACGTCGTTATTGGATACTGCAAGGGAGAGAAGCAGTGCGGCGCTTCCAGCGAACCTGTCTAGACTGTCGTAAGTGGCGAGCGCAGCCCAGTATACCCCGGATGGCTGACCTACCTCCCTGTCGCCTCCGACTCGGCGACAAGCCTTTTCACTCCACCGGTATGGACTGTTTCGGCCCGCTGTATATAAAGAAAGGAAGAGGAACCGAGAAGCGGTGGGGTATTGTATTCAAATGCATGACCACCCGAGCGATGCATATAGAACTCCTTCCAACCATGAGCACAGACTCATTCCTTATGGCCTTCCGAAGATTCACATCGCGGAAAGGCAAACCGTCTATATTATTGTCTGATCACGGGACAAACTTCAAAGGCGGAGAAAGAGAGCTGAGAGAGAGCTTCCAAGCTATGGGCCCAGAACTTAAGACCCACCTCGCTCCATCCCAGATTGACTTCCAGTTTAATCCCCCGAACGCACCTCACTTCGGCGGAACTTGGGAACGAGAAGTACGTTCAATAAAGACAGCCCTGTACGCCGTGCTTGGGGCCCAGACCGTGGCGGAAGAAGTCCTAATGACAGTCCTCACGGAGATCGAGGGAGTATTGAACTCAAAGCCCCTCGGTTACGTCTCAAGTGATGTAGCAGATGTCGACCCAGTCACCCCCAACACACTCTTGATGTGGCGGCTGGACCCCGCGCTACCACAGACAATGTACAGGCCTGAAGAAGCGAACGGCCGAAGAATGTGGAGGTACAGTCAAGTATTGGCTGACAAGTTTTTGGAACAGCTTCCTACTCCACTATCTACCGTCTCTACAGACCCGCCAGAAATGGGTGAAAGAGAGAGACAATTTGACAGAAGGAACAGTCGTCATGATTATCGACCAGTCACTACCCCGAGCTATGTGGCCGGCTGGCCGCGTAAGCAAAGTGATCAACGGTGCCGACGGAAAGGTCCGAGCAGCCGAAGTGCTCGTCCAAGGACGGATCTACACCCGACCCGTGGCGAGGCTAATAGAACTGCCAAGGCTCCCCTATACTATCGATGACGACCATGACCCCATGACTTTGTGAACTGCCCGACCCCTCACAACAGACATTGAGTAGTGGACAGTGCGGTTAATCTGTCTCTGCTTAGCTAATTAGGTGGGACTAATTAGGGGGCGGCTGTTACAAAGGATCAGATTAAACCGAATATATATATTTATTGATTGATATATATTGCATAGTATTTGTATATCGTTTGATATCCCTTGTACATATACACGGAATATCCCTTTAGCCTAGTATAGACCATAATATTTCATTCTCCTATTGGACGGCGGTCCACAGGCGCCAGAGCCATGCCTCCAGAGTCAGGTTCAAGGCCACCGTCAAGACATGTCTGGACATGCCCGGCCTTGCCCAGGGATACGAGACAGAAATGAGATTGGCACTAGATTGTTCGCCGTGCATATAAATATGGCGCAGGTGAATCCAGAAGTCAGAGTTACCCAATAAGTTGAAGCCTCACCCACGATACTCCGTGCGGTGAAGTATGGCCTGTTTGGCCCCAAAATAGAGCATTGAGACCGCGTGCGAATTAATAACTGAATTGTCAGAGTTTGGCGCTATACCGTCGAGTGCGACATATTTCTATTAAGTCAGTAATAGTCTATTTGTGTATAGTGTATCGTGCGGCTAAAGTTCTACAGTGACCAGCATCACCAACGCTTCCTCGTACCAGCTAGAGTGCTTATCCAGGCTGGGCTGCTTTCATGGCGCTTTCACCCGAGGAGACCTAGACGAGAACCGTGTGGACATGTACACTGGATTAATCTACCCGACGACTGCATAGCCCTTTGCGGCTGGATTATATTTGCTTTGGTCCTGTGATTTATGGAGCGGAGAATCGCCGACGCCTACACGTGTGGGATTTACCCTGTGAGGAGCCAGGTCGAGTCGGCGCCTCAGAGAGCCTGAGGCCGGCTAGCTTTCTTCACTGTGGAGCTACAGTCTACGGAGAACAGCTGTATTCGTCTGTGGATCAAGAGACTATTGCACCGTCTCCTGTACTTGGAGTCTCCTTAGTCATCCTTGACCAAACTCTCTACTACCGACAGATCCTCTACCCCTGCTGGCTTACAACCGGGGGGACCCTTCCAGTATCTCCCGCTATATATTACTAGTGTACCATAGATATAATTCCCTAAGATTCAGGTTGTATAATTACCTCCTGCGTAACCAGAGAATGGACATTCATTATTGATTTGCCTACGCACATTCCTTTGCCTTATAAGCGCATCCAAAGTATAATAGAGAAGTATATTATGTACCTTTTGCTGCAATAAATACTTGATTATACCTTTGTGTGGAACCGATTCAATGTGGGAAGTGTTCATCATATTTATATATCATGTACTGTATGGCCAGTAATTAAAGTACATAAAGCGGTAGTGGTTTAATGATACCATACTTATCAATACAGTCAGGGAATTGTACCCCTCAGTTACACACACCATGTGGTGTCAAGTCCGTTAGCATATGGCTAGTAATGGCTACTAGTTGCCTTTTTCATCAGCCCTGTTACCACCAGGCCTGTTACCTTTCAATTGGTAACAGGGTTGAGTGAATGGTAACAGGGCTGACACAAGTATATGCTTTTGTGTGTACATGAAAATATACTTCACTTACGGGATCGGAATCACGGCGCGCCGTGGGACACTTTTCCGTTTCGGCGAGTTTATTCTACGCTTTCGACTTTCCTTTTCTAAGCATTTTCGGGGCTACATGTGAATGAGTAAAAGTTGCGGGACGCCCAGATGTTTCCACGATAGAAAGCTCGCGTGGATCCCATAATAGGCTCACTTAATACAGCGTTTTTTAAATCACGCGACATTTTCAGGGTCGCGAGCCGACCTTTTCCCCTCGTTTTCGATGATGGAAGTGATTTAGGAAAAGCTTCGGCACGCCGAGAGGTACCCGTGGATTTAATCTCGCGAGGATCGGGGCAATATTCGGCCCGTGGGAGCAGTCACGGGTTAATACAATTTTCAGAGTGCAGAGGGGAGGTGTGCAGAGGGGATGCCAGACTAATTATTCTGCTCACAGCCCCGTTTTAAACTTTTAAGGTGTGGCAGTCAGCTCGAATCTGATTGGCTAGTATCAGTTTTGGACTCTACATACATGAATCACATGGTTGAGGCTGGAGAAAGACACCTACCCCCTGCCTCTCCTCTAGCTGCAGTGAGCATAGTGAGTCTGACAGTGTGTTAGAGAGAGTGAGAAGGAGAAGAGGGAGAATACAAAAAAAGAATTAAAAAAAAATTATAACACAGATGCACAGATGAAAAAGAATGTAAACTATATTACAAAAAAATTATATATATATATATTTTTTTCATATTTCATATTTGATATTAATTCATATTTTGATAGGGAGGCCTGGCTTCCATTGGCTTCCATAAGGATTCGCCACTGGTACTGGACTACGTACAAGCCAATCATCCACCTGTGTCTGTGGTCCACTTCTTCAGCGACGGTCCTTGTACTCAATACAGGCAGAAGGGTAATTTCTTCCTGTTCAGTACTGAATTGAGTAAGAGGGGCTTTGAGAGTGGCACATGGAATTTTTTTGAAGCAAGCCACGGAAAGGGAGCGCCTAATGGTGTTGGGGGAGTATTAAAAAGACTGGCAGATCAACTTGTGAGTACAGGGCGTGACATTCCTGATGCTGCCACACTTTACCGAGCACTACTTACAACTGGCATGACAGTGAAGCTGTTTTATGTGGAAACTGAGAACATTGTGGATGCTTATCGTAACATGCCAGCAAATATCCCATTAGTCCCAGGGACAATGCGAATACACCAAGTGGTCACCAACAGGAAAGGCCACTTGATCACCAGGGATGTCAGCTGTCTGTGTGCCACATTGAAGAACCTGTCCTGTACATGTTTCAACACTAACCACTTCATCTTTCCTCCACTGATAATGGGCCCCCAAATGATCAAGGCAACCCAAGCCTCAAGCACCCCAGCCATACCTCAGCCAACCACATGCACCCCAGCCATACATCAGCCAACCACAAACAACCCAGCCATACCTCAGCCAACCACAAGCACCCCAGCCATACCTCAGCCAACCACAAGCACCCGAGCCATACCTCAGCCAACCACTCAAGCACAAGCACAAAAGTCAGCAGAACAGCTGACTGAAGAAATTCAAGGACCCCAGGAGATCGATTGGAGTAGTGATGGGATAATTGGTCAATGATGTGTCCTTACATATGACCAGGAGCTGTACCCTGGAGTCATTGTGGCAACAGGTGAAGGATATGCCCAAGTGAAGTGCATGCACCATATTGGCCAGAATAGATATTTCTGGCCATCCCGTGAGGACTGTATCTGGTACATGTTTGATGACATTTTAAGGTTGATTCCTTCTCCTGTCAATGTGACAGCACGACATGTAGAGATCCGGAAAGACATCTGGTCAAAACTTGTTGGGTAGGCAAACTAATGGTGCATTAGGTGATTGTTTGTTCTGCAATTCTAGGGAGGTGGGTTTAGATGTTTGAAAATATGTTAGATGTTTGAAACATTGTTCCACTGCTGTTTGTTGCCAAGGTTGAATTTCCGCTGTCAACCGAGCTTCACATGTTGATAGGATACCTGAGATGGCGTTTCTTCCCCCTCCTATTTTTTGTTTTGTTTTTGAATAAAACAATTGATTGAATTTGACTACATCTGCAGTATCATAATTATTTTTATCATCTTCTACACTAAAACCTCATATCTGTCAACAAAGTACTCTGATATGTCATGTTGAATTAAAGGCTTATGACTGTGTCATAACTATCTCCATAAGATCTTCTTAAATAACTTCATTACACCCACAATTGTAACTTAAACAAGCAGTATATGATTGAGCCTGCCAGATGAGGATCAATCAGCGTGGCTGCAAGGGATTACCTCATCAAGCGGGTCCGATATCAACTGGCAGATCCTGTCATCCAGTGTTGCAGTGTTAAACTGCCTTCCCAGGTACGACGTCTCGACCTGAAGCCCTGCTAACCCGCTCTTGTTGTTATTCCCTGTTCTAACCTCCCTCTCTTGTGCCCAAGGACTCTGTTCCAGCGTGCCTGTCTGGACCCCTGGTGCTGGACTACGGAGTTCCTGCTCTCACCCCTGACACAGCCGGTGTCCACGTTCTCCCGCATTGCACAAGGAGTGCATCTGCTTCAAGACCATCCTCTCGTACTGCACAAGGAGTGCACCTGTGCTACCCCCAAGAACATTCATCCCCGTCTGTTGTACATTCCTGCATATGATTCTTATCTGCTTGGGGGAAACAATTAAAACACCCTAAACCGCTCCATTCTCTCTCCTCCTGTGTTCGCTATTGGGCTCCGCAAGAACCCCTATCCTCACAAGATGCTGTGAAAGGGTCCATTGTGAATGCGCATATTTATTCATGGGAAAAAAAAGTTAACTCGTCAATATTCTAACTCTACAAACACACTATTGTAACAAGGGGCTTTTATCTTTCATATGATATCATAATTATTCTAAATATGTATTTATAACTTTTTCAAACAGTAATTGATATGTAGTAACAGGGCTGATGAAAAACAAATATGCATGTTGTTTAAATGTGATATATTTTTTAAATATAATAGCCTGAGATGGCACGGTACATTTTTCTGAGAGATAAGAATCCACTTAATAAAAAAAAAAGTATCCAAAACTTTTAAAACAATACTTTTCAAATCAATCATTAAAAATGAAAATGGCAAGCTTCCGTAGAATGACCCATCTTTAGTTACCAATAGCCATGAGCTGGTCCGTGAGCTTGCGGAAGATATCCTCAAGCTGACCCTGTACGTTGTGAGCCTTGATCTGGTCCGTGACCTTGCGGGTGAGATCCTGCATCTCAGTCTGCAACTTGGTAACCATTGGCTGGACCTGGGCCTGCATGTTCTCGGCTATACGCTGGAGCTGAGCCAGAAGGTTGGTGGCCAGGGTCTTGATCTCAGTGGTCAGTGGCTCCAGCTGGGTCCTGTGTGGAAGAGGAGAGAGGACACAGTAAATAGTGACATGACTAATATTCCTCCGAAGACAATGACACACAAATGATTGTCTCATAGGCACTAGCGGACTGGCCATCGGGAGCACCGGGAGTTTTCCCGGTGGCCTGGCAGACTGGCATGGCCTGGCTGCCCTGGCAGACTGGCAAATGCTTTATTTTTTATTTTTAAATTTGTTTGTTTGTTCCCAGTCAGGCCACTGAACTACGAAGCAGGCCAGGTCGGTATACATGTTTCTATTTGCGCATATATAAGTTCAGGCAAGCAGGCAGGAATGAGTTAACTTGTTATTCACAACCCAGCGCGATGCAGTGCGCCTGTGCAGGCCTCGCCAGTCGCCAATCTCAAACAAGCCTATTAATTAAAATCATGATGAGATCAACTGCCGAAACCAGGGAGATATGAATGGGTGAAGACGAACGTCGGAATAAAATTGAAAGAATGAGACGAAAGCGGGCGCAATCAGAGGTGTTACTACACGATAGGGCTGATCTCTATTAGTCGATTAGTCGACTAATCGGTCGAAAGGAGCCAAACCTCTTAGTCGAATACAAAAAAAAATAATAATAAATAAAGATTTTTTATAAAAATATATTTTTTTATATATTTTTTTATCATTCTTTCCAAAAGAAAAGAGGCCTAGAACTGTGGCTAACGCTAATGGCACGCATACTAGAGGCTAACTGCCTAAGAAAACAGGCACAAAGGCACTGAAAGAGGATTTCACCCATCTAATGAACACACTAGACTAGACAAGTCAACGGCAACATTCCTCCTCTACCACCTCTACAAAACAACCCACGAGAGGCCACAGCGAGAAGGGGTTCACAATCGAGGCGCCCAGCACGTCACGGGACCAAAACAGCGACGCATCGCCCGATGGCCGGCGAGCTAGCCGGCGAGTTAACGGGGCTAACATCAATGTACAAAGGACCCAGGAAGCTAACAGGGCTAACAACAATGGACACAGGACCCCATCCCCCCCTCCCCCCCTACCGCCACCCGGGCAACCATACACCACAGACAATCAACACTTTGAACTCGACGACATAAACCAAATAACGAACACAAATGGACTTCATATATTTCACCTAAACACAAACAGCCTGAGACCCAAACTGGCTGAAATCAGACATTTCTTTTTAAATGGTAAGGCTAACATATTGTGTTTCACAGAAACTAGACTCATCTGTACAGGATCCAGAGATTGAAATCGAGAACTATTCAATAGTCAGGAGGGATATAAACCAGTATGGAGGTGGCGTCTGTGTGTATATTCACAAAGATACCAAATTCATCAACCGTACTGACCTTAACCATGACGAGATTGAAACTGTTTGGATTGAAATCTTATTTGAAAGGGCGAAATCAGTACTAGTAGGCACAATCTATAGACCGCCAGAACATAGTGGCTTTTATGACACACTTGATGAGTGTTTAGCTGGGGTGGAGGGCGTAGAAAAAAATTCTTATGGGGGACTGGAACACGGACATGCTACGTAAAGCAGCACCCGTCTTCAAGGCCTTCAGTAGGTTTTGTGATTTACACGGCCTCAGCCAGCTAATCACCAAACCCACAAGAGTGTGTCATTCAACTCAGACTACCATTGACCTCATCCTGACCTCTGACAAGTCCAAAATCTCCAATAAAGGGGTTATAGCATGCGGGTTAAGTGATCATTACATGATATTCTGTACCCGCAAAAAGCTAAAGCAAAAGGCTGGCTGTCACAAAACAGTCACATCTAGAGACCTCAAAACCTACTCTGGCGAGGCCTTTAACCTCGAACTGGAGAGCCTGGACTTCAACAGGCACAGAGGCACTGAACTGGAGAGCCTGGATTGGTCAGATGAGCTCAATGGTACACTGGTTGAAGAAACATGGCTTGGCTTCAAAACAAAATTTTCATCAATACTAAACAACATGGCCCCCCTAAGAGTCACCAGGGTAAAAAATCGCACTGAGCCATGGATGCACACTGAAATACGGACCGCTATGAAAACCAGAGACAAAAAATGCTCTGAGTTTCGTAAAAGTCAGTCAAAGCTTACCAAAAGCACGAGCAGTGATCTCCAAGCCCACGTCACTGAACTCAAACTAGAAAGAAACAGACTAAGAAATTACGTAAACTCCATTATCAAAACTGCTAAAAAAAAAATTTCATCAATGACAAAACTGAGGAAAACAAAAATAAACCAAGAGAACTTTGGAAATTACTCAATAATCAACTAGGCTGCAGTAAAAAACTTAAAACCAGGTTCTCAAACATAAACATAAAGACGAACAACATGCTCATCACAGACAAGCTGGATGTAGCCAATTACTTAAACACTTTCTTCACAAACATAGACACAACACTGGTAAACAAACTACCCTCCCACTCAGGGAATTATGGGGTAGAACACATAGTAGCATACTACAAGAACCTAAACCTCTCCATAAAACAGGGACACGTCCCCAAGGACTTCAAAATTGCGAGGGTGACCCCTCTGCACAAAAAGGGCAGCAAATTAGACCCAGGCAACTACCGCCCTGTTTCTATTCTCACCTCCATCTCGAAAGTCATGGAAAAAATAGTCTACGAACAGGTCGAAAAGTACCTAGCGGAAAAAAATCTAATCTACGAATTCCAATCTGGCTTCAGAACATCCCACTCCACTGACACATGCCTTCTCTATTTGAATGACCACATCAAACAAGAGGTGGACGCAGGCAAATACTGCGGCATGGTCATGCTGGACCTACAAAAGGCCTTTGACACGGTCAATCACTCCATTCTGATTGACAAGCTAAAAGCAATTGGTTTTGATAGTCTATCAGTGAGCTGGATGCAATCCTACCTTGAGGGGAGGGAACAGATGGTGGAGGTAAACGGTACCCTATCCCCCCCTCTCACAGTGAGCTGTGGTGTTCCACAAGGAAGCATACTAGGACCGCTACTGTTCCTAATTTATGCAAATGACATGTCGTCAGCTTGTGACTGCAACTTGTTCCTGTTTGCGGACGACTCAGCCCTGCTGGTCTCTGACAAGAACAAGTTACAGGTTGAAAAAACCCTCAGCTCGGAACTAGGCAGAATCTGCATATGGCTCGCTGATAACAAACTATCATTACACATGGGCAAAACAGAGTCCATTCTCTTCGGTTCAAATAACAAACTCAGCAAGACCGACGGCTTCTCAGTTACAGTGGGTGACAATATTGTCACAAGGAAAGATGAAATTACCTACCTGGGTTCCATCCTAGAGGCTAATCTCTCCTGTGACAAAATGGCATCCAATGTAATAAAAAAAGTCAACCAACGAACTCGATTCTTGTACCGGATCTCCTCTCTGGTAAACAAGAATACCCTGAAGACTCTGGCAGGAGCACTCATTCAGGAGTACTACGACTATGCTTGCACCTCATGGTACCAAAGCACCTCAAAGGCGCTAAAAACAAAATTACAAACATCTCAAAACAAACTGGTCAGACTACTGCTTGACCTTACTCCTAGAACCCACCTCACCCCTGCCCACTTTGACAACCTAGGATGGCTTAGAGTAGATGACAGAGTACAGCAACTTGCAATGGGCCTGGTCTACAAGATACACTACACGACCAAGGTACCCATGTACATGGCAAAATACTTCCCAAAGGTCAGTGAATACCACGATCACAACACCAGAGGGAGCTCCACAAATCATGTTAAACCCAGATTCGGCTCAAATAAGGGACTAAACACGTTTCGCAATTATGCCACATCAATGTGGAACGCCCTACCCAAAGCTGTAAAGGAATGTGGATCACTACCCACTTTCAAAACCTCTCTCAAGAGACACCTACGGGAGACTGCAATTCAACACTGGCCCCTGTAAATATCCTAACCCAACCCCCTCCAATGTACAGTCATTTACCTAGTATGGTTTTGTCAATAGTCCAATGTACAATTTTGTTTGTTTGTACAGAGTCTCCCCCCCCTCAATGTACAGTTTTGCTTGTTTATACAGTGTGCCCCCCCCCAACCACCTCCAATGTAAATTACCCAGTATGGTTGTCAATATCCCAGTGTACCCAACCCCCCCCACCCAACCTCCTCCAATGTACAGTTTCTACGTCAAATGTATATACTCCCTTTTCTTGACTCCTTCTGTATCACAAACAGTACTGTATTTGCAAATCTGGTATGTCATAAATGTATAGATGTAGCAGTACTGACTATCTGTATGTCATGTATGTCATATATGTCCTGATGAATTGAAATTGGGGGACCCTGGTGTAAACAAGACGAAAGTCTTTCTCTGGTCTGCATCCCCTTAACAATTGTGTGTATTGAGCTGTACTGTATTGTACCCATTCTGCAATCTGTTAATAACGTTTTCAATCAATCAATCAATCAATGTCGTGTGTGTCATATATGTTATGATGAATTGAAAATGGGGGACCCTGATGTAAACAAGACGAAAGTCTTTCTCTGGTCTGCATCCCGTTAACAATTGTATGTATTGAGCTGTACTGTACTGTACCCATTCTGCAATCTGTTAATAAACGTTTCAATCAATCAATCAAAGGCGTCCACAAAGACGACTTCAAACTGGAAATGGTAACTACAGATGAGGTACTCAAAAAACTGAGCGCCCTCCAACCGAACAAGGCCACTGGCCATCACAACATCCTCTCCAAATTCCTCAGAGACTCAGCAGCCGCCATCACCCCAGTCATCACACACATAATAAACCTCTCCATAAAACAGGGACACGTCCCCAAGGACTTCAAAATTGCGAGAGTAACACCCCTGCACAAAAAGGGCAGCAAATTAGACCAAGGCAACTACCGCCCTGTTTCTATCCTTACGTCCATCTCGAAAGTCATGGAAAAAATAGTATACGAACAGGTCGAAAAGTACCTCGCGGACAAAAATCTAATCTACGAATTCCAATCTGGCTTCAGAACATCCCACTCCACTGACACATGCCTTCTCTATTTGAACGACCACATCAAACAAGAAGTGGACGCGGGCAAATACTGCGGCATGGTCATGCTGGACCTACAAAAGGCCTTCGACACTGTCAATCACACCATTCTGATTGACAAGCTAAAAACAATTGGTTTTGATAGTCTATCAGTGAGCTGGATACAATCCTACCTGGAGGGGAGAGAACAGATGGTGGAGGTAAACGGTACCCTATCCCCCCCCTCCCAGTGAGCTGTGGTGTTCCACAAGGAAGCATACTAGGGCCGCTACTGTTCCTAATTTATGCAAATGACATGTCGTCAGCTTGTGACTGCAACTTGTTCCTGTTTGCGGATGACTCAGCCCTGCTGGTCTCTGACAAGAACAAGTTACAGGTTGAAAAAACCCTCAGCTCGGAACTAGGCAAAATCTGCATATGGCTCGCCGATAACAAACTATCATTACACATGGGCAAAACAGAGTCCATTCTCTTCGGTTCAAATAACAAACTCAGCAAGACCGACAGCTTCTCAGTTACAGTGGGTGACAATATTGTCACAAGGAAAGATGAAATTACCTACCTGGGTTCCATCCTAGAGGCTAATCTTTCCTGTGACAAAATGGCATCCAATGTAATAAAAAAAGTCAATCAACAAACTCAATTCTTGTACCGGATCTCCTCTCTGGTAAACAAGAATACCCTGAATACTCTGGCAGGAGCACTCATTCAAGGGTACTACGACTATGCTTGCACCTCATGGTACCAAAGCACATCAAAGGCACTAAAAACCAAATTACAAACATCTCAAAACAAACTAGTCAGACTACTGCTTGACCTGACTCTTACAACCCACCTCACCCCTGCCCACTTTGACAACCTAGGTTGGCTTAGAGTAGACAACAGAGTACAGCAACTTGCAATGGGCCTGGTCTACAAGATACACTACACGACCAAGGTACCCATGTACATGTCAAAATACTTCCCAAAGCTCAGTGAATACCACGATCACAACACCAGAGGGAGCTCCACAAATCATGTTAAACCCAGATTCGGCTCAAACAAGGGACTAAACACGTTTCGCAATTATGCCACATCAATGTGGAACGCCCTACCCAAAGCTGTAAAGGAATGTGAATCACTACCCACTTTCAAAAACACTCTCAAAGAACACCTACGGGAGACTGCAATTTGAAACTGGCCCCCACAAATGTCCTAACCCAGTTGTACAGTAAATTACCAAAGTATGGCTTTGTCAGTATTCCAATGTACAGTGTACAGTGAACAGGTGGATTTGAGCAAAGCAACGTTGCGAGAAGTACCCCTAGTTACCGTAGTTCAATACATTTTTTGTTTAACAACACTTTAGAAGAAGAAGTACAAATGTGTACAGTACCTGGTGTTTGTAATTATTATTCATAGACTGGCAATACCAAGGAGAGTAACCCAGAGGAGTAAGTCCTTCGAGTTTCAAGATTAAAGTGATCTAATTGACAACAGCATCATCTGACTTATTTCCTGTGTTGAAATACATTCTACAGCCTAGTGTTCAGATATAAACCTTCATCATGAAGCACTGACTGCACAATATAGTTGCCTGAATCTATCATGGCATCCTCACAGCTGTGGCCTTATAAGATATACATATTCTTGTAAAGGCTGTCAATCGATTAAAATATTTAATCTGATTAATCGCATGATTGTCCATAGTTTCGGAAATTAATCACATATTTTTTATCTAAATCTACCTTAAACGGATCTTTTTCAAGTTTTAATACTCTTATCAACATGACTGAGAGTCAACAAATGCTTGCTTTATGCAGC